>NC_133229.1:14141720-14466817 GCF_040436345.1 Pagrus major | reverse complement strand
CTCGGGGCTGCCAAGGACTTGGATTACAAGCTGTAAGGAGCCAATTTGATGTTATTGTCTGGGTTTATGTTTTTTTAACATTTAAAAACAAGTCCCCATCTACTTCCGCTGTTTAGGAGAATGCTGCAACGCTGTTTTGATGTGAAGCTTCAGAAATGTTTTGTGGACTACGAAACCTCACCCGACTTTCAGGATTCTGCAGAGAGAGAGAGAGAGGGAGATAGAGAGAGACTAGATAGAGACTGCCCCCTCTCAGACACAGTCTGACCAGCCTCACAACAACACTGCTCTCCAAACACCAATCAGAGTAAAGCAAATTATAACACAATGTAAAGAAACCTATCTGGAACATTGGAAAGAAGAAACTAAAAGCCAAAGTAGATCAGAATGTTATCTAGCCCTAAAAAGAGATTATGAATTAGCAGAATATCTCTCTACTGTCAGAGATAGAAAGCAGAGACAGATCCTCACCAAGTACAGCCTCAGTGACCACAAACTGACAATCCAAACAGGAAGACACAAAAAATCATGGCAACCAAAAGAAAACAGAACTTGTGGTCACAGTTCGACAGGTGAGGTTGAGACAGAGATGCACTTTCTCCTACAATGTAAAACATTCAATGAAACAAGGAACATTTATTTTAACAAGTTCAACTCTGTAATCTCAGATTTCAAAGAGCTGAATGACGTCTCAAAATTAAAAATACTCCTGGGAGAAGGAGACAGGGCATATCTTGCTGCCCAATATGTATCAACGTGCCACAACCTGAGGGACAGTGAATGACCGACACACACACACACACACACACACACACACACACACACACACACACACACAGGATATACTGTATATATAATTAATGTAAATCAATCTTGGTGTTGTGTTGGTGTTCATGTTGCTGTTTGTTGTGTTCTGTCCGAGTGTTTGGACAAGTTGTGTTTTGATGCTTTGGCAACATTGTTGTTGAAACTTTCATGCCAAATAAAGGGAAAGAGAGAGAGAGAGAGAGAGAGAGAGAGAGAGAGAGAGAGAGAGACTGACAGTAGTGGGAGGAGCTTCTTGCTTCAGTGTATCACGTTGCTTTAGCGCTGCAAAGTTCATTTGAACCAAATCAACTTGGAGACAAAGTGACAAGGACCTGTCAGCTACCTCTCTGTGCTTTGGTGTAAAGTTGTGAGAGTTTGTTTAGTCCAAGAGCGAAGGGAGAAAAACTTTTTAAAAGGTCTACTTGTAGAATAAGAATAGTAGTGAGTGTGAGTGAAACATCAACATCCAGTCAGCCATGCAGCGGGGATTACCCTGTCGGACATCACTTTGGGGACAGACGCTGACGCTTTGGCTCAGCTCTGCTCTGCTTTACATCGCTGGAGGTAAGCGCGACTTAAACTATTGTCAGCTGCTGTTTACTGTCCGGGCGTGTGTGAACTTGTAGACATCTGTCTTTTAGTGACTAACCACTGGACTGAGCTCACTGATGGATAACAATACGTTTTGTTTTTCCAGCTCGTTAAGAAAGTCAGTGACAGGCCGAGGTGTAAACCTCTGTAGTAGCCTCAGTCTGGACGTCTAAAAGCATCCGGGTCATTAATAGGAAGTTTATGTATCTCAAGTGTACACAGGGTTGTCAGAAGATCTTGTGTAAATACACAGCGTGTGTTTATTTTTTAATAACCGCGCTCAAAAAGTGCGTCAAGGTGGAGCAAGACCTCGACGTGAACCTTCTGTAAAGACTCTTTTTCAGAAGCAACTGCAGATGTGTCCCTTATTTTATCTCATTTTTATTTCATTTTATTTTATTACATTCATGTTGTCTGTGTGGAGTGAACACGTTTTCACGCTTTTCAGACTGGGTGCGCTGCTGTTGTTTTGAGACAGAACATCTGGTGTGAAGCTGTTTTTAAAGCCCCTCCCATGGGATGTAGAGGAGTGTAAATCCACCTTATACTAACTCTTTACAACAAAACCGCAAATTGAACACTGGCCGTGGACGTTTTTAGACCGAGGGGTCGTAAAATATTCAGAAACATACACAACTTGGTACATAAAATCAGGGAAGCATTCCTGGGCTGTGTGCGCCTGTGTATGGTGAGTTTAAGGACCTGTGCCTCCAGAAATATATAACTTGACTGAAATGAGCTATGGCAACATTTTCACGAACAAAAAATAAATAAATGAATAAGTGTGTAATCAGCTTTAATCAAAACGCAGGTATTTTTTTTAAAGGACTTTGGCATTGCTTGAAGTTTAAGGAACTCAGGCTGGAGGAGACTGGAGAAACAGCTGTTGCCTTCAGGACTTAGGCTGCTTCACTTCAAACACCACTGAAACCTTACAGAGGTTATCAGTTGTCGGCTTTAGGATTTGGTTTATGTAGATAAGTCTGTCAAAGGCTACCACTGATGTTTACTTAACTTTAAGTCTGATCCACCCCACACAAAAATCTTCATATATGTTGTTCACAACATGTTTAAATTTGAAATGTTTCCAGATGCTAAGATATCCATTAAAAAATATCTAAAGTCAATCTGTAGTCCATGTTTTTGTGTATAGCTACAGTTTTTTTTAATCATGTATGTAGACCTATAAAACTCAAGAGGCTCCTATAAAAAGTCTAACTTTAGGTCTCCATGGTGCCCTCCCTTCAGCCCTGTTATGTCGTCTTTGTTCGGAAGTTTCCTTCCTTTCAGCCTATGATGAAAACAGCTGTTTGTGCCACGGCCAATAATGGGTTTCTCCTCTGCAAAACATGACTTGAGATAAACATGGCAATAATCAGTGGCTCTTTTCCTCTCTGTCGAGATAAGCATTTAACTCCCTGTGCAGGACAATGCCACAGTCAGAAATGGTCAATAAACTCCACAGGATGTGAGCGCCCACTCCCTCTCTGTCTCAGCTACTTTCTCCTCCTGTTGTGTCAGAGCCTCTGTCGTGCATTGATCCCCTGTCCTAAATTAATAAGTCATTATTAGGGTGCAGCTCTAAAAAAAAATGGTTTCCTGGGTCGATCTCATCGACGGGAACAGGCCTGACCGGGGAGGGACTGTCAGTGAGTGTGTTGACGTGCAGCAGCTGTGTGGGCACACACTGCATGTGCATGAGTAATAAGGAGACAGTGGAGGAGGGGGAGTTCCTTTGTTCTTCTCTGACTTTTGTGGGTATCACAAGGGTCTGTCAAACATTTGTAGCTGAAATCTTGGTGTTGGATGCTTAATATGCAGCGAGTATGACTAGGAAAAAATGCCCACGCACATCAGTGGCCCTCACACTTCTAGTAAAGATGCGTCTCCCACACTGGTGATTCTCTGAACAGCCCAAGGGTATGACATTGACTGTCACTGAGAGAGCCTTGGCTCTGCTTTTAGTCACAGCATTAAAAAAACAGCAACCTAATGTGGCGTAGTGGGTAAAGATCTAAAATATATATAATAGAAACAATATAGCCACACTGTCAATAGTAGAAAGGACCAAAAATGAGAGGGGAAGCAGGCAAACTAGTTGATGATAATTAGGTCACATTCTTAAAACTATGTAATAGTGCACTTTTATTGTTTCAAAAGTATAAAAAGCCCATATACACTTTCAAAATGACATTTCAGCTGTGTGGTTGCTGCAGTTAAATGAAAAGTGATGTCTATATAGAGCTGTCATTATGCAATCCTGTAGTAACGTAGCTAAATGTGTGACGTACATACAGAGGAAGTTGTTTAAGTCGTACTTGTGCAAGTAAGTTTATCACAAATTGGAACACAAAGGCACAGCAAATGACTATAATTAAATGTCATGGTTCCCTGAACATGGTGACCTGCTTCATTGACCTGTAACCACTTCCTCTTTTGACTTGGTAGAGCCTGAAGTTCCACATATTAACACTTCCTATTGCTGAAGAGATGCTTAATGTATGTGTTTGTTTTGCCAAGGGGCTTCACCTGAAACTTTCTGTGTGTGGAGGGGCTAATCTGGGGTCCTCCTGCTGGTTTCATTAACGCCCTGTAATGGGTTGGATAATCATTACCATTACAGTAGGTGTGAAAAAGGTTGGGACTTGAGCTGTGTTTGTGGGGGGGAGAAGCAGCCGTTGTACAAACACAGGTAGAGAAACTCATGCCAGTGAAAGGACAGTTGATTTACCAGCAGAGTTTGTTCAGTAGCCTGTGTTGTATCATCACCTCATTAATACAGAAGAGTAATAAAATATACTCTTGCTGTTGTAGATCAAATAGTTAAACTTGGTATGAAGACATGTTTAATTAATTCACACAGGCTGTGCTGCATGTCTGAATGTAAGAAAGCTGTCAGAGGCAACATGTCCCAAACAGGTGGCATTCAGGCTTAAAACAAAGGAGAGCCTGTTTCTGGGCCCTGAGGGGCTATCAGGATCCTGAGAACGGAGATCAGAGAAGGAAACTTAGCTCTATAATGGAGCCAAAACTCAGATGTCTGGTGTGCACAAGTGACAGGAACCTTGTCTGTACCAGACACGGGGCAAAGCTTGCTGTCTGTTTATACCTGATTGTAACCACATCAAGCCAGCTCAGAGTGCCGACACAATGTTAACACCACCCAGCTGCCACCTTATATGCTTTCAAATCACATTCTTTGTCACTAAAGCTATTTAGAAAGGTCTGGTCTTGTCAGTAAGGCATACCTGAAATACTTCTGATTATGATTATAATAGTATTTCCCAGCTGGCAACCTCACCTTAGATCAGGCAATATTTAGACTTAAATGTATATTTTAATGCATTCTCAACAGAAACTCTCCCTCCTTCAGCTGAAATCCATCTCCACTAGTGTAAATGGGGTCAGAGTTGTCAAAAAGAAGGGCATTGAGGAAGGCAGGGCGGGTGTGAAACGGGAGAGGCAAAGGGCTTCCCCTCCTATTGTCCCATCACGCAGGCAGGAACAGCCGTGGGGGCAACAGTTTCACTTTAATCACCCTCCCTGGTCTTCCTATTGCTTTTCCTGGCACACAATGGCTACTCCACAGCTCAGTCACACACACAGGAACATGGCACACACCTCACACTCTAACACTTACACAGGATGCACACATACTGAATATACAAACATTCACAGCTAATCAAAAAGCAAAGGTCGCTGGCTGGTCAGCTACTGTATTTCCACTCCAGCAGAGTGTAAACCAGCCACTTAAAATAGTAATGACATTTAAGACTAAAACAATTCATGTGCTTCCTCGTTTATATTCTGGCTGACCCAGAAGGCCTGCTGCATCTGCTGCCCTCTCAGGAAAGCAGTGGTACTGCATAAAAACAGCCAATACTTAGGTCATGGTTAAATCTATAGTGCATCAAAAAAAAGCTGCTGCTGCACTGCTCCCTGTGGGTTTATACTATCAACCATGTTGCAGTCCAATCTGTGATGTAACAGCAGCATGTGTTTTGTTTTTGATGGCAGATGGAGAACACCTGCAGTGACATCATTACTGATTGGGGTGTAGGTAGAGGTGCAACCTGCTTGAAATTTTCAGGCTGTAAAGAGCTGTGCAGCAGCAGCTGGAGCTTTTCAGAGTCAGTATTAAGCATTAAGGAGCCAGACAGAAGCAGGAGTGGGAGGAGTGGGCGCAGTGTTCGCGTGTCAGGACAACTCAGGAAGGAAGTCCACTCCTCAAATACTTGCACACACTCGTGTGTGTGTGTGTGTGTGTGTGTGTGTGTGTTTGGAAGGTGACGGGTAATCTCTGATCCATGGTGCCACTGCAACAATATGCACTTGCATGCATGCTTCTCTTTCACTGCAGTCCACCCCCACACACTCACACGTAGCCTTCCTGTCTCCTTTGCAGCGCTGATCATTCTGGGATGCTAAACCACACCGCAATCTGTTACAGACAAGGAGGGTAATGATCTGTTTAAGACAGAGAGTGACAGAGCTGGTCTCTTGTTGTACATGCTGGATATATGAGAGTCATTCATTATGTGTGTTAATGCTGCACCATGGCTGTGTAGTGTGGGGCCCTTATAGAGAGTGGTATTATATAGCAAGGTTTACAGAGTAGTTTCAGAGGGCTTAGCCTGGGGATATGTTCGTTTTGTTGCGTTATGAAATGAAATAATCATTCAGAGCACACATTAAAGAGTTTGTCTATTTGTGCTTTCCACTGCTGCACTGCAGAAGTCAAAAAAGGATGTGGTTGAAGGCAGTATGTGAGAGGCAGGACGGTTGATGCAATATGTAGAGAAACATCTCACAGCTGTATATTTGGTTTCCTGAATGTACTTTAAAGGTATCAGCTGAGTTTTCTGAGAAAGACTATATCATGGCCCTTTGTGGGTAATCGGACCACACAGCAATAGTCAGTGTATAATGCAGAAACTGCAGAACACAAGTCCGTTTCTATACATTCCTTGGTTTGAAGGCTAAACAGATGTCACATGAGGTCTTGTATATGTGTATCTGTAGCTGTCTGACGAGAACAGGCAATTTAACTCCCACAGGATGTTAGTATATTGACTTTAGCTAACCACAGTACGAATATACAGAACAGGAAACAAACTGTGCTAACCCAAAACGCACAAAAACCAGGAAGCATGTAGTGTTCAGAAATAGGTCTTGGAACATTGTTGGACATTAAGTCCATGTTGAGATGCAGTTTTTGTACTGTGATTATTTGTTATGACTGGTAGTACCAGGCAGGAACTTCATCCCACTCAACTTTATTTTATGAACTAATTTAAATAAAAGTGTGATTTACCAATTTCCTTTTTGAACATGTTATCCAATGATATCAGGGCCTTTACAAAATGTTACTCTCCAAATAAAAGAAATCAGGGATTTTGCAAAGAACATCATGAAGTACCTGCATTAGCAGAAATGATCTGTAAACTTGATGATGTTGGTTTTTATCTTTAACCCTTTTAAACTCTGGTTAGATGTACTGTTCCATGCAGCTTCTGAATATAACTCTTGTAGATTTTGTATCGTGGAAAAATTTACTGTCACTGCCTTCAAATTAAACTTGTGACAAACGTGTGACTTTTTTACTAAATATACCTCCTTATTTCCTCTGGAAATTATATATATATGTACATATTTATTCCTTACTTGTCTTCTCTCTCCAGCTAAAGGCGAGATGTCCCACGCCCACTCCACACTGGGTGTTTCAGCCCCCCACCTGTACTACACCTGTCCCGAAGGTGCAACTGTCAAACTGCTGTGTAACCAGAGAGGTGCTGCCTTGCACCACAATGATATCTTGAGGGACAGCTGGCTTTTCACACCCCACAGTGACCAGCACTGTACAGGACGGATGGGCCCACGCCATACTGTCCTTGGCCATTTGCATGGCAACCACAGCTGGCCGCCCGGATTGCATGTTGGAACTTCAGGGCAAAACTTCTGGCTGGTTCTGCAGAACGTTACCCACGCTGACCAGGGTCGCTACTGCTGTATGGTCCTCGACATCCAGGTGGAACATAAACATGGCTCCATCGTGCAGAAACCTCACAGCCACATTGTTCTTCAAGTTACACCACGTAAGGACATCAAATGTCTGGCTGTGAATGTGTAGGAAGTTAGTACATGGTAAATTGGCCAGGGAAGAAGTTAAACCATTGTGGCCTTTGCAATGTCGCTAAGTAGGACAGGTTTATGTTAGCTACCCATATTCTACATTATGTGGTCTATACGAGATCTCATTGTGGTCTATGACGTTGTCCATAAATGTCATATAGTGAGGGGAATGACAACTGTTGCATTTAATGGGCAGAAACCCAACCCAATGCTACATTGTATATGAGAAACAATATACTTTATTTGTTCTCTCTTTCCAGGGAGAAATGATGGAACTCAAAATTGCACTGTCTGGGATCCCACGCCACCTGGAGGTACGTCACCTCATTCAAGCCTTCATAGCCAATAGATGACTTGCTAACTATTCTGTTTATTTTACTCTCAGTCTCTCTGTTGCTTCCCCAGGCTCTGTGCCAGTGGCCCTGGCTGTAGCAGCTTGCATCTTGGCTTTGCTCTCGCTGCCTCTTATTCTGGTGCTTGTCTACAAACAGAGGCACAGCGCCCATTCGAGCAGACGTATGTATGACTGATATGCACAAACAAGCGTACACACACACAAAATCGTTTCCACGTCCATGCAATGGGTCGAATATAAATCTCTCACACTGGGTTCCCCATAGTGTTTTGTCCGACACACATTTCCTGTCAGTGAGGTGGATTAACTGTATTTCACACAGTACGAAGCACATTCACACTCAATCTGTAGTGTTCCGCTCTGTTTCAATTCATTCACAATGGCCCATTTCCTGTTTCCTCTCTCCCAGGTGCACAAGAGCTGGTGAGGATGGACAGGTAAGCTTTCCCACAGTCTGTCAGGCAGCTGGTTACATTGACCAGCTACAAAACACAGCTGCTCTTTAGAATAATAACACTGTGTACATGGATATTCTACTGTTTGGTGACCACAACATTTCTCTCACAATAGTTACATTTTAAGCCAAACAACCTGATGACAAAAATGTTACAACACTGCAGATCATTCCTATGAACCATTGTTTGCCAAAGGTCTACATAATGCTTTCAAACACCAGCAAAACATTATTACAATCAGTTGGAGAATTTACTTTTATTACTATACAACAAAAAGGACTTCTGCCCAGAAAATCTGTGGCCTTTACTTGTCTTTACACTGATAGTTGTGTGACTCTGAAATATGTTTTGTGGGAAATGTATTGGATTGCTTTTTGGCACAAAGTGAAAGGTTTTTACGGATCACAAAGAACAACTTAACATCATAATTATTTTATGTACACAGCCTACCGTAAACCATTTTGGTGTAGTATTTAATGTTCTAAATGTCTTGAGCAACAGATGAGTGTTGAAACTGTTACTTAGGTCATATTTGCAATGTCTTACTCATTGGGATGCTTCTCTTTGTGTGCGTGTATCTGTGTGTGCTCAGTGAGGCTCATGGCCATGAGAACCCCGTGTTTCTTGGGGGATCGCCGCAGATTAAGACCCGCACTGTTTCTCAAATCATGACCAGGCAATCCTCAGAGACAGGACGCCACCTGTTGTCTGAGCCAGGAACCCCCTTTTCACCTCCTGCGCATGGGGACGTATTCTTCCCAATAGAAGGTAGGAGACAAACACAAATCTAGGGCTGCAACTAATGATTATTTTCATTATCGATTAATCTGCCAATTATGTTCACGATTAATCGTTTGGTCTATAAAATGTCAAAAAAATGCTCATCACAGAGCTCAAAGTGACATCTTCAAATTGCTTATTTTGTCCACCCAACATTCTAAAACCCAAAGACTCTTCTTTTACTCTCATAAATAACAAAGACAAGCACCAAATCCTCACATTTAAGAAGCCGGAATGAGCAAATGTTTGACATTTTTGCTTGAAAAATGACTGAAACAATTTATCGATTATCAAAATAGTTGGTGATTAATTTTCTTTTGATCAACTAATCAACTAACTGTTGCAGCTCTACACAACACAGCGTCTCTTCATATAGGGCACACAATATTCAAGCCAAAACAGAGAAACTGATACAAGGTAAGATAGGACACATTACCATTTCTTGTTTAGAGACGCTTATTAAAAAAGTGGAAAAACAAAAAAATCACCTAGCATAGGCTGAGGTATACCATCATCAATCCTATTCTCCATTCTCCTTAGCCTGTCTCATACCTCTATCGGATCAGCGCAATAACACAAAGAAAGCTGAGTATGAATTATCTCAGTTTTGGAGTGTGCGTGCACTGTATCCATTTGTAGGTCATGCTTTATCAACTACATTCTGAAAGCATTCAATCTGACTCACTTGTTATTCACTTTTGGTACTCAAATCATGTACAAAAGTACTTATGTATTCGCACGCAATAGTGTTACACAAGGACATAGTTCTGGGAATACGTATTTCAAAATGTACAGTCAGTATGTTAAAAGACTCTGATGCAATCAAAGAACAACCCTGGCTTCTAATACTTCTGCTGAAACATCCTGCGTGTGGTGGAAGTGTTGGCGGAAAGATGTTCACATTCTTGTGCAAAACTGCACGCTCACACTCAAACCAGCTGGGTTGTCTCTGATATGAAAAAATATTTGTCGTAGGGAGTTTAATTCCTCCTCCCCACACACCCGAAACCAGCTCCTTATGCTGTCATCATCTGAATTCTTCTCTAGCCTCGCTCGCAAGTCATTCTCAACCCATCAGCGCTCTCATTTAACACTAATGGCCCCTTCAGCCGTTCTCTCCGACTCGACTTGAAATAATACTGAAACATTAGTTACGGTGAAGGGGTTCAATCCTGAGTGTTTTTCTACTGATTCCCGGGGCACCTGCGCAGACATTCCAGGCATACTGAGGTGTATTGCCCCGTTTCCTGGCAGCACGGTCTGTGATGGTACAGAAGCAGACTTACTGAATATCCACCCTAAACCATCACATATGTTACTGCTATGACCCTGAACAGTTTAGTGTGCAAACATGAGCATGTCTCATTAACACATAAAGGAGTTAGTCTGTTGACATTTTGGCAAAGTATAGATATAAGGTAAAACTAGGCCGCAGATGCTGCAGTTTTGCCCTGTGTGCCCAAATAGAATTCTGGTAATGTGTAAAAATGCTGATAGTGGGAAAACCGCTGCTTATGATAAGTGACAGATGGAAACTTCCGCTGCCTGATTGCCTCTCAGATTATAGCTCTGCTTCTCCTCTAAAGAGGCCCACAAATATTGATAAAACTATCAAAAATCCTCAAAAAAAAACTGTAACCATATCTTACACATTTTTCAAGGTGGATTTTCCCTGCAAGGGCTCATTTCCTTCAGCAGTCTAGAAAACGAATGCAGAATACACGGCCTGTTTAAGGTTTCATGTAACGTGGATAAAGCCTCACTTCAGTTTTTGTCTTCATCTTTTTTGGCCCGCTGACCTTCAGCTGAGCGGAATTTGACATGCAGCAGTTCCCTCTTATCTTCAACATGTTGCAACTCAGACGTAGAGCCTCATAGTTCCCCTTTGTAATGCTTTTCCAGTGAAACACGTCATTTTCTGAGAAATCTATTAGTCGGTCTGTGTACAAGTCTATGGAGAAGGAGGTTAGGAAACAGAAATTATGACGGTTTTAACAAGATCTGTTTTGGAAAGATTTTGGGCAGGAAGTCCTTAAAAGTACATTTCCACATGTCAGCATACAGACATGAAATGTGCGTTTGTGCAGGTTGATACATGTGGATTACCTGCTATCACACCTGTGCTCTCACTGACCTGCACTGTTCTCTATTCCAGACAGCATCCTTGAGTCTCCAGAGTTCCTGCAGGTTTAAAGGGGGTCGAACCCTCGTTCATTGCTCTAACTGCTGATCTGGAGACAGTCCTGCAACTCTCTTCCTCTTCTGTCTCACAATAACTTCTGCCGGGATTGTCGTCTGTACATTGTCTGGACCGCAGGAGGGAACGGAATCCGTTTTCTTTATTCAAAAAAACTATTTCCACCTGCAATAACAGCTGGAGGCTAAAGCAAAGTTTTGCTTGTGAGTGCTTATGTTGGGCGGGGGCTGGGTTTGTTTGTGACGTTCCATCTAAACATTGACAATGGCTCATGGACCAACAGGTGCCCGATGTTTGAGAAGAACCCTGAGTGTTGAGGGTCCCGCCATGTTGCTTGGGTTCTTCTGTATAATTTGGCGGTTAAAAGCGTAGCTGCCTCAATGACACCAACAAGCCCCCCTGTTATGTTACAATACAAGAAGCCTTGTTTCTGTTCAGTTTCCTGCCAATACTATCCATGACAGAAGTGATAAATATTAATTTTCACTTGCCGTCAGTTACTGGAGTAAACTTACTTTTGGTTTTGTGTAGCGCTGATGATGAAAAAGGAGAATAACCAAAACTGTCCAGTGAATGTGTCTCACTTCAGTTTTAATAAGTCAGTGGGAACACAAAATGAACTGGAACTAAAAAAGATGATGTGTAACATTTTGAACTAATCAGAGGTGTGAAAGCGACCTCAGGTTTTCTCTCATCCCTGCTATTGTAACAAAGTGCTCGAATAGCTTCATACCAAAGGAGGCTCAATCGTCAGAGAACTGCCATTATTCGTGTACAAGTTGACAGTAGTTTGTTTTTAAAGCTTTACAATGTTTCCCTTTACCATTTCCACTTGGCCTCAGCTTCACTTCTCTTCTCTCTTTCCTACCTCAGTTCCTGTCAGCTCTGCTGCTCTAAATATTCTCTCTCCTTCCTGTACTCTCAGAATCACAGCACTTCACAGTGGCCTTAAATACAGTATATTCAGAAAGTGCTGAAAAGTGCACTGAGTATATGGAAAAAAAAACTGTTGGTCTTCTTTGATCACAGTGGTTTATGAATGGCATTCACACTTGTGTACAGTTGAGTAATAAAGAAAAATGTGGAATGTAGCCTCATAGATTCACCATCATAAAACAGTTTAAATCACTGCCGTCTCAACGCTGTTTTTGTGAATCTTTTCCTTTTTTTTGTTTTCATGTGCCTTGATTTATTTCTTGGGATGATTATGTTAATGTTAATTTGTATTTTTTTTTGTGTGTGCAATGGAATGTTAAAAAGTAAATATTGTTTAGCACAGGAGTGGAGGAATGGCATTGAAATGTTAACCAAATCTTATCAAGGTAGAATGAGAGAAAATAAGGAGTGATGCAATGATGTTCTTGCTTAGTCTACGTATGTGTGATTGTGAGAAACCACTGGTGGTTTTGTCATATTGAGGTAAAATGTGTACAGCAGGTGTTCAGTGGAAATTATCTCCAAATGATGTGTAGCAAGTGTGTAGGACAGGGTATTATGTATATATGGTGTGTGTGTGTGTGTGTTTATAAAAACTGGGTTATAGTTTCAGGAGTTAGTTTGTGGTCTGGTTTAAATGTGTGTGTGCACACTTGCATGCAATGTTGCACCTGTATGTGTTCACTGTCTATTTTATACTGTAAAAAACTTCCATTAGACATCGACACAGAGCAGTTCTGCTAAAGCCTGTTTGTTCTATATATTTCATTTAAATTGTCCCGGTTGTAGCTTGTATAATAAAGTGGAGCTCTTAAACCTTAAAGCCAATGTGTCGTCTTTGAAATCATTGTTCCTTTGAACTGGCAGGTCTCCAAAACCATCACTACACACGGACGTGCTGCACTTGCTGCCTAGGGAGCCATTACAGACGGAACAAGGTTGTTCCACTTGTGTGCCTCTAAGATGGTGTACACCAGAGGGAGACTGGCATTGAGGAGAGAAAATGATAAAACAATCTTAGTATCTTGTTTTATGAGAAGAGACAGAGAGCTGGATGGGAGGAGGGGATCTCTGTTGCTGGCCATTTCCTCCCTTCAGTGCTTTTCTTCAGTTCCACATTAGCTTTTTATAACATATTAGCAGGAGGATCATTATCATAGGGTTGTACTGTGTGACCTAGACAGGCAATCAAAAAATGAAAAAAAACAGCCACATATGTGCAACTTTCACTAAATGCATGCATATATGTAGGTAGCTCATGCTGTCTGTGCTTTTAAATGTTACATTTCTAAACAGGAAAAGCAGCAACACTCATCTTCCTCTTTTGGAAATTTAACGTGTGGCTTTCCTGTTTACAGAAGGTGCTTCCTGTGCCTTCACAGCTGATCAGCTCACACAGAACATCAACCAACCACTGTATTTTACCTTAGTGCGGACTATGTGAAGAAGGTAGAGCCGCCCAATTAATTGAAATATTATATATTTGTCAAAATAATTGCAATACGATTGTTTTAACCATATTGTGCAGCCCCAACAGAAGGTCTTTCTATGGTCCACATCTGATTTGTACTGTATCTTGTCTTAAAGCAGGAAGAAAGAGTTCCTAAGAGAGTTCCCAAGTGATAGGTCTCTGCCAAGTTCAAGTCACCATAAACCGATCAGATTGATGCCCCTTTATAGAGGTTACTGCGTTTTAATACACTAAAAAGGATGTTTAAAGATACATTATTTTTCATCATAATATGAAGACTTAAAAAAACAACAAGATCTAGATAATTGTATCTGATATGTTGAGATATCAGATAACAGATGCTGTTCCTTGCATCTTACCGACAGAGGTGGCGTGCCGTCATCTTCCACAGTGACAGTGAGTCGGTACTCTTGCTGGCGCTCTCGGTCAGGAGGGGCCGGCCGTGTCACCATCTCTCCGGTCACGCGGTCCATGCGGAAGGTCAGGTCCTGGTTTCCAGCGGTGATATAGTAGAACAGCATGGCATTGGGACCGATGTCTCGGTCAGTAGCCATCACACGGAGGACTGACGTACCACCTCCAACATTCTACAATACAGCAAATACAGAGGTAAGTCAAGCTTGGATATAACGAATATCATGCTGCATGTGATGCGTGAGGGCATCCCTACCTCACTGATGCTGACGTTGTAGCCCCTCTGGCTTTCAATAACAGGTGCATTGTCATTGACGTCCAAGATATTGATGGTGAGGGAGTGATCTGTGTGTCTGGGAGGCGAGCCATTGTCGACGGCACGCACCTGTAAAAGCATACACATGCACTGGTGTATACTAGTATGTAAGCTTGACCATACATTTGAACACATTGCCTAAAATCACAGCGTATGCACTAAATGTCTTTGTGCAAGATGCTGTGTCATTTCTTTGATTTGAAAATATTGAATTGAATGATATTTTGAAATGATCAGATCAGTTCAAAACCTAATAAATGGTCACACATTATTTGTATAGGTCAGTGTGAGTAAAAAATAAGTGCCTACGAGTCACATGGCCATATAGATTTGTGGTGAATGATGTTATAACTACATGTGGATTGCTGGCTGACCTTCAGTAAGTAGCGGTCTACTGACTCTCTGTCCAGAGGGGCATTGACATAAACCTCTCCATAGGTGTGGTTCACTGTCTTGATCTTGAACACATCTTCCATATTGCCTGCCACCAGAGTGAAATTGACCTGAGAAAAAGTAATGAGTCAGAATGAGACAAGGAGAGGGTGGGACTGAGAGTGAAAGAATAAAAATGTCACATGACAACAGCAGTTTATGCTCAGTCAGAAACTCTAATCATAAAATTACACATAGTGTAAAAATAGTTTAAGAGTTGTTTTTGACTGTGCAGGTTCTAAATCTTGAGTAAATCCCAGCACAAACAATCAATGGTTAAAAAAGATAATTGCGAAATCATAACTGAGAGACAGAATTAGCACAAGCAAAGTGAAGAAAACTAAAAAAGCTGTCTGCAGCATGTATAGCAGCTAGAGGTGATGAGAAAAATGCTTTGTGGTCGACTTTAGTGGACCACTTTGCTGAGGTCTCAAAATCAGAGTAAGTTGATGTGAAACTGAGGGAAGCTCCGTTTGACTTAATGGACTGTAATCTGCTGAAGTCAACATTTATAGTACTCATGTCATATGAAAAGAAACATAAACCAAAATGAGTCAAATATAAGTTGTAACTTATCATATTCACTCTTCTGAAACCTGGTAATTCTTGGGTGATGGAAATTCATTAATGTTTAAGTGCCACATGTAAAATCTTTTACATTTTAATTGGAGATTTTTTTTGTATCCACCAGAATGAGTCAGTTTTTTCCCAGCGTTGCTCTTTATTCCTACCAGTCCGTTTAAACCGGCATCTTTGTCCCTTCCCAGCACCACTGCCACTTTTTTCCCCATGGGAGAGTTCTCTGCGATGTCCACTGAGGTATCAGATGTGATGTCAAACTCTGGACTGTTGTCATTCTCATCCAAGATGGTGATTGAAACCTGTCAAGAGAAGAGCTCAAATGTCATCTGGCAATCCAAATCTTGCCAGATCAACGCAATACTTACCTATGACGAGAATCAAATGGCCAAAACCTAAAAATACTAAGACACAGAATATGAATACATTTCATGCTGCGTTTAAAAAGAAGAGCAAGTCTTACCTTCTGCTCTTCCAATGAAAGATGCAATGAATAAAAGAGGAATGACATTAAGCTTTCTACAACAGAACAGACACATACTGTAAAATAGAGCTATATAATTGAAAAGAAAGATGAATGAACACAATTTGAAATGAAGCGTACCACAGTGGAGTCCTTTCTAGGTCCTCCATCATCAGCTACAACAGTCAAGGTGTACATGTCCCCCCTCTCTCTGTCCAGCAGGCCGGTCACTGTGATGCGACCCTGAAACACAACACACATCAGCAAATATTTCCACCTTCATAAAGATTCCATACAAGATAGGAAATGTGACATTCAAGGAGCAAGAATAGAGGTAGAGAAATACCGACGCATCACAAAAATCAACAAAAAAAAATCCCCATTTCTCATCTATCAAAGGAAACAAATGACTTCAAAGCAAACAAGCTCTTTGATCAGCTTACAGTCATGCAGCAACAAGAGTGCTAGCTTAAATCACAGAGGAAGAGGTGTTATTGAATCGCACTGCGGTTAATGGATGGAACATATTTGACAGAAGGTGGGTGTAGTCTTTGAAGTGTACAAAAAAGAAGGCATGTACATTGTGCTCATATCATCAGGGACCTTTCTTCCACTGCTCCCCAGCTCACCGTGACACTGTCTATCTTGAAGAGGGCCAGGGCAGCAGGTGACGTGTCAGGGTCGAAGCGGTAAGTCAGCTGGTTCAAGTTGTCGGCCGACTGGGCCTGCACCTGCACAATTTCTGTCCCTGTGGCGATGTTCTCACGCAGTGAAGCCTCGTAACCGGCGGAGAAGAAGGCCACGGCTTCATCCAGCTCATTAAGCAACGTGACATAGACGGTGCAGAAGCCTTGGTGGAAAGGTGGAGCCTGGTCGGTGGCCGAGACATTCATCAGATAAGTGGTCTTGGTCTCATAGTCCAGGTAGTCCACAGTGGTAACCAGGCCGGTGCTCACATCCACCTCAAACTTGCGGTCTGAGCCGGATACAAGGGCATAAGCAACGGCACCACCATCACCTGAGCAGGAAGAAGGGGATGGATGTTAGGGAAAGTAGACAATACCACTTTAACCTTGCATCTTTCAGCTACTGAAGGAGAATGAAATACTTACTAGGATACTCAACTTAAAAACTTAACAACATTGTTATACCAAAGCTATATTTACAACACAGCAACAGCTTCCTCCATTCTGTGTTTTATTTAACACAGTTTCCGTCACCCTGTTCTGTTGCCGATGTTGTGTTTCAGGCCTGCTCCAATGTTTTGGAAAATGTATGTCACGGCACCAGATGCGTCATACAGTTAACTGAAAAACATTTTACAACATGGGAAGTGAATAGAGGAAGTCTGTACTGTGGAGCAGAAGTGGAGATTTAAATGCCAGTTAAAGGGACGGCCATTTTTTGTGTGGTGTGATATAACAAGGCGGATAAACTGTAGGGGATTTGATATTCCACATTGGAGTGGCACCCACTAGTGTAAGGGTTGGTGACCTGCAAACAACTGAATCACAGAAGCGCCACCCGAGCAGAAGCTGGAAATTTTAAGCCACAGTCAGCTAAATGTCTCTTTCTGTTTTGGGTAAAACCTGATGTTGAAGAGTCGACAGCAAGACCTGACATCAAACAACTGGACTCACCAGTGTCAGGGTCTGTGGCACGCACCACAATCACAGAGGTGCCGATGCCAGCTGTCTCCCTCAGGCCCAGGCGGTTGTATTGTTGCTGAGTAAACACTGGCAGCTCGTCATTGGCATCGTCCACATATATGATCACCTGCCGGGGAAGACATACAGTGTGTGCATCAACTATACATATCATCTTTGAGGAAATGGCATGTGCTTAAGACCACAAGCATAAATATCACATATCCTGGATCTCCTTAAATCTACATTTCTAGAATAAATTTGTTATTATGAATCAACAGGACTGTGCATTTTTAAAAAGTAAACCACATTCTTCTTTTGAATATTTAAATCTTCATTCCCTATAATAAGAAGGACCAATAACTTCCACAATACTGCACATATATTATGAAGCACTGGGATGAAACTTGCACATGTAACAGCTTCTTCCCCATTCTCCCCCAGCTATCCTCCTCTTCCTCACCCTCACGGAGCTCCTCATGCTGCCCTCATCACTGTTGTAGGCCTCCACTTCCAACATATGGGAACTGCTGGTTTCTCTGTCCAAAGCCCTGAGGCCTCTTGTCACCAGGCCTGTCTGTCTGTCTATGCTGAAGAGTTTGTTGCTGTTCCCTGCCACGCACGCATGCACGCACGCACGCACGCACACACACACAGACACACACACAAACATAGAGCGGAAGAGAGAGAGAGAAAGAGAGAGAGAGAGGGAAAGTGAGACAGGAAAAGACACGTCTACAAAAATGCACATTTTAGCAAAACATTTAATCCAGTCTGGGTCTAGACAATTTTAGTTGCTTCCAATGCAATTCAACGTTTCAAGAACCTGTCATTACTGGTATTTTCACTGTGGTGGGAGTTGCCTCATACACACTGACTGCCTCTAGACAAGAGAAAGAGCACTGGAAATGTCAAAAGCTTGAATCACTGAAACTTTTTCTTGGAGGTCTTGTTTTTTTTGTCACTCATCAACAACACAACCAAAAATAAATGCTTTAAACTAGCATATCTCGGGAGCCTGTTCTTTCAGTGCAATTTGCAAAGTGCATTTCTGTGAGAAAGTAGACAAAGTGAGCAAAGACCACCTGGGAGGAAAATCAAAGTAGAGCAGCACTTACCAGTGAGGATCCTGTACAGAACTCGGCCATTCTCCCCCTGGTCTGCATCTGTAGCTTGAACCTGTAAAGACAATCACAAGCATAGAGTCGGTACAAAGTGACACAAACAAATCTACAATACTCAAACAAAACCAACCCAGTCGCCAGTATAAAATGCTGGCAGTAAACATTTCTGCAAACCACTGATACGTCCACATTTGTATGTGTCATAGGCCGACATGCCATATTGATTCTGTTATATCATGTTTACATTTCATGTTTATAGCCTTGTGGCCCCTTTTAATAGCCGGAGGTGGACGGGATGGTGGTGGAGTAAGGCTTGAAACCACCGGATATTTTTAAGGAGACCGCAGGACAATATCCAGTTGAGTTTGCGGTGACAAAACCGGGCAAAACCGGACATATTCAGCTGTGATTGTGGCTACCAAAACAGGTATTTTAAGCAAAAACAAGATGTTTTATTCTAACCCTAACCAACTGGTTTCTGTGCCTAAACCTACCAAGATCATAAGCACAGTGTTGTCGCAAGATAAAATAGAAAATTCAACCTAAATTCAATCCATCGTTGACAACATTTATTCTGGCGATTGGGACAAAAAACATCTACCATGGTGCATCAATGCCATGAATCTCTCTTTACACCTGCTACCATTACAGAGTCAGAAAACACTTCTCATTTTGCAGTCTGACACGGTACAGATTGTAAAGCCCCCTGAGGAAATGTGATTTGTGATATATGACTCTATGAATAAAACTGACTTGACAATGGCAGGAGTGCAAAAATATGCAAGAGACAATACATCTCTCATTATGTGAGAATAGAGCAGTTGGATTTAGTTACCAGAGAGTCTGTTGTTCAGTGTTTACCTCTGGGGTGTGTTTATCTCCATAAAGTCACATGATAGACTGTACATTTCATACAGATTTTCTTTTCTACAAACAGATGGATAAATCGGTATTCTCCCTCATTCACCACACATCCACTGGTGCCCAGTGTCTTGTTGCCACAACAACCCCAACATGGCTTGGCAGTCAGTCTGTAATGGTAGAACCTCTCTCTCTCACAGGCAGATAGCCAAAAGCAGCCAAAAACCTAAACCCAGCACAGACAGCACGGCTCCACAGCGTACACAGATAAATAGTGCAGCATGCTGGGCTGCTGGTGAATGGGCCATGTCATAAGACTGACTTCTGAATCCGGAGAGGCACAGAGCCGCTGGCACTGGATGAGTTCATGTCACACCCCGCTCCTCTGTGGATGTGTCAAAACCTGTGGAGGTGCCTACAAAGTGCATATGCAATAGCATACAGAGACCCACACTCAAGACACTTGAGCACATGAACGTGAACTCTGGTACGCACACACACACACACATACACACACGCGCACATGCACACACACGCACGCACGCACACACACACACACACACACACACAAACACACACACACACACACACACACTCACTCTGCAGTCTCTCTCTCTCTCTCTCTCTCTGTCTCTCTATCTTGCCCTGCGTGTCCTCCTTTGCTCTCTCTCACTCCCCCTGTGAAGAGGGGCCCAACTTCAGTCTCATTAGCTTTATAAAGAGATGTGGAGAGAAGAGGAGAAAGAGGAGGAGAGGGGAGGGGGAGACGGGAGAAAAAAGAGGCTGGGGGGTCAGATTGGTGAGTGATGAATAGGGTATTACACAGCGGACTGCACCACTTAGGCCATAAAAGGGGTGTATAAAGTGTAAGACTACATTGCAGAGCCAGATGTTGTAAGTGTAAGCATGTGGCGTGTAAGCATTGGGAGATTATTCACTAAACCTCCGCGTGGTTCAGGAAACACACTATTGTTTTTGGCCTCCTGGGATTAAAACAACAGTGACATTTTTTAATCGTAATGCTGTTCCCCACATTTTTACCCCCTTTTCCTCCTTGTTCCCCTCTTCCTCCCCAGCGTTTTCCCCTCTGTCTCTGGGAAAGCAGCAGTTTAAGGGGGGAAAAACAAGTGTGTGGAGCCAAGAAACAGGTCTGACCTCAGTTACTGGAATTAAGCAAGGTGCTGTTTTTAAGAGTGTCTAAAGTGTGGGTGTGAGTATACATTTTTGAAGGGTTTTATTTCAAATTACTAAAGGTTTAAACTGGGAAAGAAATGTTAATTGCTTAGCATTTTAGAAGTAAACATAATTCCACTCTTTCAAATCTTTTCAGTCCTAAGATTGCTGACAATCTCCTTTATGTCTCTTACAAAATGTATTTATGTCTGCGGTGGAGTCTCAATTTGGAATTTGAAACCCTAAAAGGCATGTGAGCTGCTTGACATGTGCTTGAGTCACAGCACATTGTCTAGGGGAGTATATGGAGACTGTTGCATCCAGTTGTTTTAGTTTGATGAGGACTTATCTGAAAAGTAGTTTTGAATGTTAGTGAACAGAGGCTCCACATTTGACATTTATGAGCTGTTCCTGTGTTCTCCATTCATTTGTTCTACCACTATGCAAATAATACAGTGAAAAATACCATAAATCAGAGAGCAATCAAGTGGCAATAAAAAACACAAACCCAAACGAAACTAATAGGGAGTATAAGCAAGAACGCTACTAAGAAACTGGAGAACTTGCGAGCGCATAATTGGTCAAACTTTACAAATGTGAATAGGTTAGAAAAAGTGTTCCTGAGAAGACGAGTTTGGCTGTTTCAAAACTAGCTGAGTAGACAGATCTGTGGGAGCAACAATGTGGGGTGATAGAGAGGGAGAGTACCTAACAGCTAAGCTGCCAAGCTTAAGAGCAGCGTGCCTAATCACGAATATGTGCAGCACAGTCTACAGTATGTGTGGGTGAGGAGGAAAGTTTGTGTTTGAATAGTTTTGTGTGTGTATGTGTGTGTGTGTGGCATATGTGCTTGCAGGCGCTGACTAATGAACTGACTCTCTAACGAGCCATCCTGCTCCACTGGCCTTTTCACAGCTTTCCTGGCATTTGGTCTTAAAAATAATTTCACGTCCCAATGTGTTTCCCTTAAACCGATAAGCCATGCTTTGTCTCCGCTGAATTAAGGACGATGACATTTACAAATGTTACTATGCTGAAGATGGGGGTGCGCAGAAGAGAGGGGGGATAATTGGAGACCGGGGTTGGAGAGGTGGGTGCCTTGCATTTTACAAGGGGCATTTTAATAAACCCAATTTGTTTTACATTGAAGAAAGCCTGTCAAGCATTGACTGTTTTGTAGTCTTTGATTTAATAGCTACATAATTGCTGCAAATGCCAAACACTCACAGCATCTGCATGTGCATGCAGGCGTTTCTGTGCGTATTTGTGCATGTGTGTGTATGTGTGTGTGTATGTTTATCATAAGCCCTTGAGTGTCTGATCCAAATAAAGTGAAAATGAACCCACTCAGCTTGGATAGGCTTGGTTAGTGAGGCAGGGAGCTGCTGTGGCACTTTGGCAGAGGCTGACCCCAAACACACAGAACACAGACACCCACACGCACACAACATGCTGGTGTAGACCTATAATCTAATGTTGTTTTCTCCACCTAGGGCTGAGACAACATGAACACCACTGAACCAGGCTCCAACTTCACCTTTTCCTCCAACACAGAAAATGTCACTCTGTCCAACGTGACCACCACCACCACCATCTTACAGCCTCCATCCTACTCTTCAGACAACTACGACCCAGAATTCACCATCATGGTAGTGCTGGGCTTATCACTGCTGCTGGCTGGGTTAGCGGCCTTCCTGGCAGTGTGCAGGCCCTCAGAACAGGATGGGGATTCCGAGGCGAGCTGTGGCCCAGGGGAGAGCTTGACCCGTGGAAGAAGCCGGTCCAGTGAGCCTCAGCTCAAGGTGTGGAAGAGGCTGGGCTCATATCGGCGTTCCTACAACTTCTCCTTCAGAAGACCACCCCATCGCAGGCCGTACGAGCGTGAGAGCACACGTGCATCCCAGTCTCCAGCCCGACAGACACCACAGCCAGAGGCCAGCGTGGAGCCCCACCTCACTATGCCATGTCTATTTGACTATGTCACTGAAATCTGACTTGAGGACTGGTTGAGGGCTGACTGACTGAAAACAAGCAATACACGGTATATTTTCTGGTTGGTGCTTTGAACACCACTAATACCAATTGTGTAGTACATAAAAGCATACTTTGAATGTTAAGCAAATAAGGTTTGCAACAAAACGAGGCTTAAAAAATAGGCAATCAAACAGCCGTTGTAGCAGGGTTTACACATTTTTTTTTTTATGACTGATCATTTCACCCTCTTTGACAGGTAACGTTGTTGTGCATAGATGTTCTTTTTCAGTAGATTCACAAGACAGAAAATGGAATTGATCCGACAACAACTCAACTTGATTACAATTCTCTCAGTAAGAATTTGATGCATTATCAAATCTCACATTCAGCACAGGAATAAACTGGATCTGATTTGATCACATTACATTTTTTAAGGCATATTAAAGCAACCAAACAAGACACAGTGAGAAATAATTCAACAGCAAGGCACTACTTCACAGAAGGACTTTTATTCTGAAGACCAAACTTAGGTCTTAAAAATGACTTATAATCACATCAAAGTGTAGGCCCAAGTATCATCTGTCTGCTAATTCATGTACATTTAGACAGATACAGGGTATCATTTATAGTACGATTTCATGCTGGTCTCAAAACCTGATGAGTTACCAGTGCAGACAAGACAAATACAACCTAAGCCAAAAAGAGACCCCTCTGTACCTGATTCTTTGTGTTTTGTGATTGTTATGTTAAGAAATAAAGTGACAGCTTGTTGCTAGGTGTGTTTAGCAGTGTGTGTGTTTTCTACCTGAAGGATGCTGGTTCCTCGAGGCACACTCTCTAGTATGCTGGTCTCATAGCTGTTTTGCAGAAAGATGGGTCTGTTGTCGTTAACATCCTGCACCTCAACAAATACAGTGGCTGTGCCCGTCCTCCGACTGCCTGCTGGACCATTGTCTACATTCAGACACAGAAACAGAAATCATTCAGGTTAATGCTAATTTTAGGGGCAGATGACTGAAATAGACGTAGGCATGGCTCATTAAAACTTGGGTCATTTTCAGCTGCTTGTGAATTAGGACAATATGTGTAATTCTGTTTCTCATGCACCGTTTTACATTATCTATGCCTCCTCTCCCCTCTCTTGTGTCTCTGGCCCCCTCTGCAGATAAGCCAGCTTGACTCAGTGGTTTCCAAAACAGGAAAACCTCAGAGTTTTTGTTCTTTCTTTTCAAACAGGAACAAAGGCAGTTGAGCAATAGTCTGAAATCACTGCAGATGTGCAGGCATCGCTTTTTTTCCTATCAGTGCTGTACAAGAGTACAAAGGAGCAGCTTTTGAAGATCACAAACAAAACATGTCTGACTATAACACAGACTGTAAAGTGAGGATGATAAGAGATGATAAAGGTTTTCTATCATTATGAAATGGTATGAATTCATGACACACCTATAGCTTCTACAACCAGAGTGTACGCTGCCTGGGTCTCTCTGTCTAGGCCAACCACTGTCCGAACAACCCCGTCTCTGAAGCCCACGCTGAATTTACCGTCCTGATTACCACCTAAAAATACAGAACACAAACACATTTACAAATTAATTTACAGCTTATTAGTTAAACATACCAATTCACACACACATAGTATAGCTATAACATGTAAAGAAGCATGCAAGAGGAGCTCACCTCAGACACAAAGTCACACAGAGATGGATGGATGGACAAAGGTACTGTATGTGCACAGTCCCCATAACTGTACAACACTGTAGTCCACAAACATACAAAAACAAGCCCGACTGTGACCTCTGACCTGTGATGAAGTAGCTAAGTTCAGCGTTGAGGCCAGCGTCGTTGTCAGAGCAGCTGAGGCGTGCTACAATGTGGTCTCTAGGGACACTCTCCTTCAGGGAAACATTGTACACGCGGGGGTTGAAGGTGGGCGTCTCATCATTTACATCCAGAACTGACCCACGCACACAAACACACAGACAGAAAGACATGAGGACACACAGATAGATGTACATGAGGACAAATAAGGCAGCAGGGTGGTGCAGTGAGTAGAAAGATTATTGCTAAATCAGAAGATCTGGAGACTCGAAATACTAGTTCTAGCCCGGCTGTGCTGTTCTACAAGGGACAGATGAAACAGATCTCTGCGATACAGTTCAAAATATTTTGACATGTCTGACTCATCTGATATTTGAGAAATGCCAGGAAACCTTATTCAGGTTTTCCATTCCTTTTTTTTTATCAAGTTCACAGCAGTTTGTCTCCTTTTAGGATTTTTTTTTCCAACCAGCAGGGGGTAGCACTGTTAGTAGAATCTCAGGAGAGAAGTCAGCAGTTAACTCTCTAATGAAGTAACTCTTCATGTCACGTAGAATCCAATCATACCGTGGCTTGGCAGTTTCATATGTATGCTCATTTCAGATAGAGCAAAGTGAAATAATAATATAAAAGAGCTTTCTCATCATCATCAGCCACACTTGCAGACTCCCACCTGTGACAGTGAGGGTGGACGTGGAGGTGCGAGGGAACCTCCCGGCATCATATGCAATAATTCTCAAATGGTACTGTCCAATCTGCTCACGATCCAGGACTTCCGTGGATGTGAGAACACCAGTGGTGGTGTTCAGGTAGAAGTCGAGGCGAGGCATTCCCATCTGTAACGCCATTGTAATCAAACCATTTTTATCCTCATCTGGGTCCTCAACCTGGATCTATAGTAGCGAGAGAAGGGACGACACGGGGGAGAGAGAGAAAAACCAAAAAAACCCACCACCAAATAGGTTATTGAAAGGACTAAAAAGAGAGATGTGTTAATAAAGTTTTATTTTATTTTTATTTTCAAGTATTGCCAGGAACCTTTTTGAAAATCGTATTTCAAAAACATCACGTCAGGAAACTGCTTGTTTCAGAGAATTTGCACCCACAAAAAAGAAATCTTCATCTTTAACACTTTTTATCATCATTTTATCATTTTCAATCATTGAAAATATAGTTATATCATATTTTACCTTAAAAACTGAGGATCCAATGGACAGCCCCTCTGGCACTTCAGCCACAAAGGGCAGGTTGAGGAAGGTTGGGTCGTTGTCATTGAGATCCAGCAGGTTGACAAACACTGTGGTGCTTGCTGATGCACGCAGTGGAGGTATACCGCCTAAAGATGGCGCCAGAGGGATATGTAAAGACACACACACACACACACACACACACACACACACACACACACACACACACACACACACACACACACACACACACACACACACACACAACCCACATCTCACGGTCAAAAGAGTTTATTAGCCACAGTAAAAAGTTTCATGGTCAACATAAAACTTGAGGAATGAGGCTTGAAGAAAGAGGCTAAATGCTCAGAATTGAAAGCTCTCTGCTGAGAATGATATAAAACTTTACATTTATACCAGCTTGCTTACAGATGGTTTAGGTGTTTCATGAGTAAGACAAATTTACACAAGTGCAAACGGGCATCCCACCACACACACATTACTCACGGTCGACAGCTGAGATTACAATGGACCTCATGAGTGCTGCATCCCTGGAGTTGGAGCTTTCCCTGTCCAGGGTTACCCCACTGGTTCGGATCTTCCCTGTACTGCTGCTGATGGTGTAGAAAGGGTTTTCTGGACTGATGCTGTACATCACTGTCCCATTTTCTCCATTGTCAGGATCCAGTGCCAACACCTGGATGGTGGAGAGAAAGGAAAACCTTCCTAAGTACTCTGGCCTGAACTCTCTAACAAAAGGTTAGTTAAACTGTGTGGTTTAATAAAAGTGTGTTAACAAGGAGAACTTAAAACTGTGTAGACAGGAAGATATACAATTCTGGGGAAAAGAGTAACAGGAATTGTAATAGCAATGGTATAAGTAAGAGCAATAAGCACATTCCCAACCCCAGCATCTTCACACAAAACCCCTTCCGACTGCTCTAACACATCAGTCAGCTAAAAGAAAAATGGTAACGTCTCTTTTCTGACACAAAGTGGCAATGGGTGATGAATGTGTGAAGCCGGGAGCCTGGCTAAAACTCTGGCTGATTTTTAAAGAGCTGATCAATTATTCAGTATGCTGAGTAAAAACGCTAGAAACTGGTTAATTGGTCATTAGAGGAACAAAGGTTTTGGAGGTATTTAATTATTAAGGGGACATGGTAGGCAGGCATCTCAGAGGCCCATTGATTAGCAACTGCACAGACAAAGGTAGGTGATATAAGATGTGGGGAAGTGTCTAGCAGCGGCCAGTTGAACTGATCAATGCTGGCCTGAGCAGAGCACATTAAAAGATGGTGAGCTAATATATTAGCCTTGTCTATTGAACTGCAGTGCTGGTCTGACGACAGAGTGGAAGAAAAGAGAATATTGTTTTGAAATGAGATATTTGAGGGTGCTGACTGTGTATGTACAGGTGTTGAATGTGAAAGGCTGCAGTAGTGATGGTGGGGTGATCTGAGGTTTGAGTGGGCTGATCCTTGCTCCGGGCGCAGCAACCAAATTCATCGGCTCGCTGGACACCTCCAGGAGGACTCAGCAGGTGGCCTCTTGTCACCATGGAAACACTGGTTGGGCCAGGGCTATATTGGGGCCAATTACAGGACTGTAAGCCTGGGTGGTCTGATTTATTGAAAAATGGTCAGAGAGGTAACAGTGTCTGTCCACTGAGCGCAGAGTCACATATGGTATGCATTGCATCGTTGGATGCACCGTGAATGAACTCACCTGACGAAAACCTACAAGAGAGCAGGAAAAGGTGGAAAGTGTAGCAACGTTTGAGTAGTCCAACACTTGTATGTTGAAATTCTCTTTCCCTATTATTTCTCCATTCCACTCTCTTGCTCTACAAGATGAGTTCTCGCTTCCTTTTCTGCCTAGCAGCTGAATAATTTGCTATGCGTATGACTGCAGGCTACATTTTAATTAGCAATCGGACTCCCTTAATTACACTCACTGACGCCTCTTTAATTAATGGACAATCAGGGCTTAATTAACAACAACACACTGCCAAAGACACCAGCAAGACAATGAGAGAGTTTGGGCTAATATTAGAGTGTTTACTCTGTGATGACCTACGCAGTGATGGCAATTTGTTCATCAATAGTGAGGAGTTTGCATGCAGATGTATCCTTCAACACACATTTTTCACATACAGTGTATACACATGCCTTTAATGAACTTCCAAATCAAGATTGTTGTGTCACATCTATTTTCGGTATTCACATTTTGATCTTTTTTTTTATTAAATCACACCTTTTGCCTAATCTAAGTTTGCAAACTCAGAGTAAACAAATTAAACCACAGACTAAAATAATGAATCAAAAAAAAAAAGACACCGCTGTAGGATACTGGTGTTCTCTCTACATCACACTTGCGTTTAAAGTAGAAGCCAACATTTCAATAAAATTAATTCCTAATGCACCAGACACCGCCTAGCCTTCTCAAAATAAGATAAAATGCTAAGAACTTTTCTCTCCCATTGTGTTTATTTGTGTTGTTGATGTTACCATGTAGTTAATCAGCTATTCAACCAGCTGAATGACCAAAGTTAGGCTCGGTGCACTCACAGAGATAACATCAGTGTTTATTGGACTCATCTCCACTACGTTGGCATGGTATGGCTCGTCTCTCCACACAGGGACGTTGTCATTGATGTCCAGGATGGTGATGTTTACCTTTAACAAAGCGGGAGTGAGGGAAATCAGAGTAAACAGGAAGTGAAATATTTATGATGTCAGTCCTATAAGAGACTTTTAACCATCATAGTTCAAGGCAAAACGTCATAGTACGATATGGAATACAGTTTTACTCCAAATGATAATTGAATAAACAGCTGGAGGTAGGATTACCGTGGCGATGCCAGTCTTCTGCTGAGGGCCCACCCCGCCATCCACAGCTCTGACGATCAGGATGTACTCTGACTTCAGCTCTCGGTCCAGCAGGGCTGTGGTGGTGATCTCGCCTGAAACACACACAGAATCGAATAAAAAAAAATATGAAATGTGACAGGCAGACATGACATGACAAAGCAGCTTCTAATGTCAGGATGAATTGGATTGAAATTCATAACCACAAATACCCACGCAACCCAGCCACAATCTGCATCCAAGCAGAGGGAAAAGCTTAAGAAGAAAAATAGATAAAGGAGGTGCAGACACAGATCTAAATAGGCACAGTCATTTTCAGGACAAGTATGAAGTGACGGCAGAATGAGCTAAAGAAATTCAATTCTTGGTTAAAAACATGGAATCAGATCTCATAAAATTATGTCTCAATTACCTTTCAGAAAACACATACACACACGCACATGCACACACACACGCACGCACACGCACACACATACACACACACACACACACACACACACACACACACACACCTGAGCGCGAGTTGAGACGGAACTGAGAGGAGCCCTCCAGGGAGTAGATGAGCGAGGCCTGGCCAAACTCCCGCGAGGCATCCAAATCAGTAGCATTCACAAGCAGCACAGTTGCCCCTGTGGAGGAGAGGGAGGGATGCAGGGAATAAGACAGAAAGAAAGTAACAACTGATGGAGTGGGAGAAAGAATGGAAAAAATGAACTGAGTTCTGGGGAAAATGTGAGAGGAACTTACTAGAGAGGAAAGACAGCCATAGAGAGACAAGCTGCAGAGACAGACTGAAATGGCATTCAGAGAGCTAATTTCTTCACCGCCCCCATCCACAGCTCAACTGATGGCATGGCAGTGAGTGGGTTTTATGGATTAGTGGATTATCAGCTTGTTTGGCACAGCCCAAACTTGGCACAAGCCTGATCAATACCCCGGCAGGCAGGGGGATGAGAGGCTAGCCAGAGCCGCAGGGCTAGCCCTGAGCTCAGCCTTGCAGTCCAAGCCGTGGGCCTCTAGCTCAGGGCCAAGCACTTTAGCCATAGTCCCCTAAACCTCAGTCATAGCTCAAGCCGCTCAACTGTTTGCGCCTTCAAATCGGGTCCGAGACACAAAAAGTGGCCAGTGTCTGTTGGAGCTCAGAGAGAGAAAGGGGCGGTCAAACATCTCATTTCCCTCTAGCGACTGGAAACTAATCTATTGTCTGGGATAAAAGAGTCTTCTGAATGCATGCATGAGAATGAATATAGCAGCCAGTGATTTTGCCTGGAATAGTCAATATCCTGCATTCTGGCTGAGCATTTAAAAACATTATGCAAAATCAAAACAAATAAGACAGTAGAGGCCAGAGGAAGCAAATAAAACAAAAACATAAAAAACATACCCCCAAGAAAGCAAAGCTATTTGTTGAATATGCTAATAGTGAGGCAATTCAAGTAAGGGGTGACTGTATGTGCTGCACACACTGTTTGAGCTGTTTGGAGTGTTTAAGTGCTGTGCTGGTTATGCAGTCCAGAAAATGCATTCCGGCAACTAAACTGTAACCCCAAATGTATAAAGTGACTCACCAGCAATAATGTTCTCGGGGATTTTGACGATGTAGGACGGCTTGCTGAACTCGGGTGGGTTGTCATTTTCATCCTGGAGGAGGTATAAACATCAACAACAGCTCAAATCAACGTGCTAAACAATGGGGAAATGCAAATGGCAAGCAGAGAGGGTTTGAAGCTGTCATCACACATTAGCACTGAGATTAACATATTTGAGAATTAAGATAGTGAGAGCACAAAGTGTTTTCAATAACAGTAGTAGAAATGGTAGTATCTCTTCAATAATGGCTACTGAGCTGATTAAACTGGAATCTATATAGACCACTTGGTTTTTAACTGTCCCATATTGTAGAAAGTGATATTTCCATGTCTTTTCTGAATAAAGCAGGTCTAGGTGCTACATAAAATACTATGTAAATATCAAAACGCTCACTCCAAAGAGAAATGCACACTGCCCATATTCATAAACTGTGCCATTAAACAAACCGTCAGGACTTCCGTAAGGTTGTGATGACACAATCATACAGTCACCACCCTCAGCCATGACCACAGCATGGCTGCGTTTGCAGAGCTGATGCAAAATTATGGTGGGTGGTGCCTGCTCAGGCTTGTGAGAGCTGACCAATCAGAGCAGACAGGGCTTTTCAGGAAAGGGGCCTTAAAGAGACAGGCACCAAAATCATATGTTCAGACATAAGGTGAATAGAGTTTTGTTGCAGCAATGACAGTGTGAAAGAAATAATGTATTTTTTGAACATTAAAGCATGATAGCATTTTCTATGAGACACTAAAAATAAAATGATGAACTTGAAACTGTAATAATAATGGACCTTTAAAGCTTCATACAGTTTTAGTGGCTCTGGTTCTGTTTAGTAAATGCAATAAGCTAAATTAACTATGTTAACCAGGCAGTGCAGTGTAGTAAACTGCATTCATTGCTTAAGAACTACAGAGGAAAAACTAGACTAGGAAAAGAAGTGGGACAATGCAAAAGCTGAGGCAGATATTTAGAAGACACATTAGCAATAATAGGCGAGAAAATCGTTCATAACATTATTACTAATGGCATTACCCGAAACAAAGGGTAATCAAGTCCCGTAATTTGACAGAAATAAATGCCTACAACATGGAAAAGAATCTGCTGTCACGTGGACTTTTCTCAGTGCATTTATATTTCTCACAACATCCCACTCATTGAATTAGACTCCAACACATCCAGTTGTGTGGTTATTCACAGAGAGGCTCCCCACTGTGTGCTGCTGAGAAATGTTAACACTTTAACAACAGTCACTGGCACCATTATCTATTTGGGCTCTGTGTTACTGGTGCGAAGCATTGTGTGTGTGTGATGCTGCCAGCCACTGATAAACCCCTGTGGTGTGAGTCACGACACTGTGGAGGACAGAGAGAGGGAATATGGCATTGTGCTCGTCTCTCCCTGTTGGTTTTTGCATTCCAGCATAGATTCCTTCATTCTTTCACACAATACTTCTCCCTCGTGTAGGATGTGTATAGATATGCTTACTGTCCTTGCATCTCTGAGAATATTCCAGCTGGATTCATTCATTCTACTTTGTCATTTCGTCTTTTATGATGAAAAGTTACATGTATAATGGATGCCTGCCAAGGGAAAATTACTTTAAGGGTCAGCAGGGATATGAGGATATGAGTTCTGGCTGCTCATTATAATTTTACTGCTGTATTTATAGTATCTTAGAAACAATCAACATGCATGTTTGCTATTTAAAAGTTGACAGAAAAATACCGAAACAGATTCAAAAGATAACCCCTGACCTACTATTTTATAAAGTCAGCAGCACACTATGTGCACCACATACACGCAGAATGAGTCTCACTATGCAACAGAGAAATAAGAATTCTTAATATTACCAATAACAAAATCTTTTAAATTTTTCAACTTCTACTGTACATACAATAAAAAAATTCTGATCTTAAGTGAGTGAGTGTGTCGAAATCTTTATAGAGATACATGGATCGCAGTTACATCCGCAGGTACCGCAGATAATCCGCAGATAATCCGCAGATCCGGAGGGCTGGGTCCAAATGATTAACATTCTGATAAACAAGATGGGTTGTGGATGGGTTTTTAAATATCTGCAGGGATCCCCCAGCAGTAGAAAAGCTCAGTGGGTCTCTCCACTAAGAGAGATGCTGTGCGTACTTATGGATGAGGCACAGTAGCTTTACTTAATTGATTATTTAAATCTTGTGACACGCCTACAGAATCGATCAGGATCTAATGTTCATTAATGTTCTGTGTTCTTCTACATATCCAAACACTCACACACTCACACATTCCACATTCGTACAGTATAATTGTTCGGAGTACAGCTGCCGTCCCCCTGATAATTCCCAAGCTCCATCAGAGCTCTCTAAAAATAATATATTTCAGAAGTGAAAAGTTTAATTCTGAGTTCCCTCTGTCCTGTCAAGTATGTACCGGCAGCTTTGTGCTGATTAAATGTGCCACGATATTTGCTGCAGTGACATTACTGCACACATAGAAACAATTAAAATACTGAGAACATGCTCTTTGATCTTTAGTAAGGAAAATGTTAAAGAAAACCCTCATATATCAATACAGGAAATCACCTGGAACGCTTGGACTACTCAACGTGACTTAAAAGTTTTTTTTTAAACGGGTGCAGGTGTCTAAATTGGAGAAAATAAATGTTCGGGTGGGTGGTGGGTGGCTGAAAATGTGTACATACAGATTGGAAGAAGTCAGAGACTGTCCGCGCATCAGTAGTGGACAAGACTGCTTGTAGTGCCCTAAAATTAGAGTCTTCAATAACTGACAGAGGTGGCAAAATCAGCAGCACATAGTGATACGTTATTGACATAATTTGATAAGAGCAACACAGTCAGAACCAAGTTTAGAAAGCTACAGTGAGTGCAGAAAACCTAAAAAAATGGAAAACTATTATGTAAGAAACAAAGAACACCATGTAACAGGAGACTGCCGGAGCATGACACCGTGACATGTTCTTTTATACATAAGAAAAAAAAATGACACATAACATTTACAAAAAAAGGCCAATGAATACAATAAGTTTGCAGGAAGTACGCAACAGAAACAGCGGGATTATCTGGTAGAATTAGGAACCTTGTGCAGAGAATCTTTTTTTTCCAAGTCTCTCTGATCCATTGTGTGTGCGAGTAGACGGCTGTGACTTTCTACAGTGCCTTTAAATAAGACATTTAGCGATAAGACTGACAAAAGCAATGGAACTGGAAGCTCAGATAGCTGCACAGACTGTGATAAAAATGCAAACAAAGCTGTAGTCAGACATGGATCAAGAGGTACTCAGAATAATTCAGACAGTGAGGAAACACCAAAATCCAATATGTAAGACATACGAAATGATCCACCATGAGACAGTGGACTCCTGTCACACACTGGATCAACATTTAGATAAATACAAGACGGCTTAGTCTTCATTCAGTGCACATGGCATAACAGCTCCATAAGTTCCTTTACGAAATGCTGGCCTCATCTGAGGGGAAACTTAAATGAAAATATTTCTGTACAAGTTTGGAGATCGTGCCTTTGAAATGGGAACTGAGAAATTTGTCACAGGGTGTGTCTGCTGCAGTACCAAGAGAGTCATTAAATACTTTCTGAAAAAATAAAAAATAAACCCACGCCTGAAGAAATATTTAAAAAGTGTGAATTGCAAAGTTTTCGAGCTAAGAGGAAAAGAGCCATCAACAAACAAGTTTTAAACTATTTAAGTGCCTCTCTCAAAACAAAAAACAAACACAGTGCCACGTCAGGAAGAAGACAAAGGTTTTGCTTACAGTGCTTACAAGAAATCTAGATACAGAACCAAGGTACAACAGACAACTGCAATAGACACCAGTGTACATGAAAACTATTAGATAGATTAGATAGAAAAGGATCAATTTGCATCTTGTCGATTATTAGCAGCTGTGTTAGTTGTTTAATAATTTTTATGCTTATTATTAACATTCTATTGATCAAAGATGCATTAACATTTAATCATAACATATCATGTTGAAACATTTTCCTAATCAGTGCCTGTGGATCATTTCAGCCTGAGAGTCTTTAATGAATCACATGCACGTTCTCAACAAGCACATTTTGTTGATTTGAAAATAGTTCTTCTCATGACTGTTTGTGACTAAATGAAGACTTCTTGAATTGCAGTGTGTGCTTTCATTTTACTTTATAGTTTTTCATGCAATGTTTACTGGTATGCACCAAAAAACCAATGCAAATTCCCTGTATACGATAACCCATCTTCTGATTTTGAATTCCACTGCGCTTGGTTGGTCACTTGGCAATATCAACGTTTTTAACAAACTACACCAGTAGTTACACTAATCTGGACTAGAAATGCTAGTCTGTTAGACTTTTACTAAACTCTACTACTACTTACGTAAACAAAGCTGGTATCAGTGGCGACTAAGATGTCCGCAGCCACCTGCTACTATAATATAGACATTAAAATTTAAGCAATATTTTTATTGCTTTAATATACGATATATTTTTGTGACCAATTTTTTTATGGATTAAATAGTGCACAATTCTGGAATGATTTTTGGGAAAATGTACTGCAGATGGCAGATTGGTTGAGGAAAAAAGAAAGACAAATGTATTTCCAAATTGCTGACAGTGGCCATATTTGAAAGAGTGTGTGTGTGTATTTTTGCAGGGTTGTACTTACAATCACCTCCACTGTGACAGGGACGGTGCTGTTGAGGGCTGGATTTCCCCCGTCTTTAGCCATCACTGTCAAGTAGATCATCCCATTGGGAACTTGCTCATAGTCCAGAGGCCTGGTCACACTGATCACTGACAGAAGAGGAGATCAAATAATTAAACAACAAACCAAAACTTATGTTAGTGAAAGCAGGTGTAGAAACTATTTCACAACTTAAATGTGAGTTTCGCTAGTCCAAACATCAACAGCATCAGCATTATAGACTGAGGCTTTATGCTCCTAAAGGTAAGCATACCTGCATAGCCCTCCACCATGATGATGCTGAAGTAACTGGGGAAGGCTGAGGCTGAAGTGATGCTGTATGTCAGGAAGTTGTTGGGTGGAGAGTCCTCATCTGTAGCCTGTGGGTGGGCAGACAGTGGTGGAAGACAGGAGTGCCTTTAACATATGCCTCAGTGACAGTCAAAAGTCCGTAGAGAGAAGAAGTTTTGAGTGAGTGAGACAAGACGACAGACAGTGTAACAGGACAGATGCTGCAGTAGACAAGTGCTAATTTTGATATGTGTATGTTTGCACAGTATGGGTGTCTGTGAGTCTGTGCATATGTGTGCAGCCAGGAAGCTGTCAGTCAGTGATGGCATGTTATCGGACAGATTAAAGCTGGCTATTAGTGGTGCACACGTCAATACTGGATGAACACCAACTGAGCCAAGACAAGCCAATCAGGCAGAGGACAGATGAAACTATACTTTGCAGGGCTAATCCACAACAACATCAACAACAATGATGACACCCCCTCATTATTCCCAAGTTGGCAGGAACTTAAGCATGAGTCCTCCGGCTGTGAGGAGAGTCTACTAGGCCTCACTGGCATCATTAGACGCTGGACAGGTTGTCAAAAACACTTACTTGTATCTCTCCATAACACGCATATCTCTACTCTTTGATTTAATGCCAAAAGTGTTGAGTAAGCACTACCTTTCTTCCCCCACAACTTCCTAAGCTGTGGCTCCTCTCTTCCAGACTGTCCTCTTATATCAAATTTCAACAAATAGTTTCATTTTAGATCATTTACCACTCAAAGGTAAGAGGAGTTTGGGCCGGCAAATCAAATAGATGAGTGGCAAAGGAAGGGAAGGAATAGGAAGTGTAGAGAAAAATTTAAAAAAAGGTTTGGATGTTAGAAAGCAAAAGCAGTGTAGTAGGAGGCACAAACCTTCCAGGCATTTTTAGAAAAAAGAAGCAAATGGCAGAAAAGCCTCGCTTTACTTAGTCTCTCAATTCATTCTCCCCTGCCATCGTTTTCACTCTTTTCCCTCTTTCCTCCTTCTCTCCCTGTTTTCCGGAGTAGTGTGCGTGTGTGTGACTTTGTGTGTGTGTGTATAGTAGGTTCCAGGGCAAATCGCTGACACAAAGAGTTGTGCGAATGGCTTCCCTGTTCCTCTCGGGCAGCGTATTAATATCAGCAGCGTTTAAGGTTAGCTCAGACTAATCAAACACAGTGAGCCAAGCGTTGAGCCCAGTCATCAGCTCAGCTCCCACAATGGAAAGGCAGGGCACCACACAGTGCACTGTGGCGGGTGAGCCACCGCTGTGCCCACCGCCACAAGGGACCTAATAGTCTTTCTCTTGAGGGCACAATCAAAGAAAACGCTGAGCCATTAGTTACCATTGTGCCTGTGTAGCTCTGCCTTTTGTGTGGCAGTGACTGATGACCAACACACCGGGCAGACCAGTTCTTCTTGGATACAGTGCACACAAACACATAACTGCATGATTATAGTAACACAGGAAACAAGGAAGAAAGAGGAGGAGGGCAGCACAAGCAAAGGCTTTCGAGTGTGATGACTGGTGCTATTAGTGTCAGGATGAGATCCTCTGCTGTAGGTGTAGTGTTTATGTGAATGTGCTGTGCACATGCACGTGTGCACATTGTATTAATGCAGGTATTTTTGTGTGAGTGCACAAGTTTGCTACTTGTATGTGCATGTACGTATCTTTTAAATAAAATGCACCCCAATCCACAGTGACTCAGACTGAAAACTGCTTAATTTCATAATAAGCAAAAATGTTCCAGGAATACATTTTAAATCAATAAAAACAAACCTTTTTTTGTTGCAATGTATTGTAGCCTAACAATTGCTAAGCAACACTACAATACTATTACAAGTGTGGATTTTAGTTTAGCGTATTAATATTTAAAATCAGTGATGGTCACAGGTGTATGTTTATGGGGTATTTTACAGCAGCCATAAACAGGAGAGTTTTACTATCTAGTAACAAGAGTGTACTCTTGGCCTCATATGTCTCTTTTAAAACTCCATACGTGCATGTTTTAAACACACCCTGATTCGTGCCACCGGCTGGACAGCCTGTTCGTTCTCTCTCAGCGAGCCCACGTACGCCTCCTTCTGGAACAGTGGTACATTGTCGTTGACATCCAACACATTGACACGGATCCTGCCTGTCGTCTCCTCCCCGCCGCCGTCCCTCGCCAGCACAGTCAGCGTGAAGCGCCGCATCAACTCATAGTCCAGACTGGCCCGCAGAATGACCCAGCCTGTCTCATCGTCCAGTGAAAACCTGCAACACAAACAAGTGAAATGAAAGACGGGCAACTCCTAAAAGTTTGAGGAGGTTTATTATGACAAGATCTTTTTCTCATTTTAACAAGATCCTTTAATTTCATGTTATTGCAGTCATACCAGACTGACTTGTAAATCTTGCAAGATTCATTCCTAGTAATCCAGAACATGATAGAGATGTTAGTATATCATGACATATTAAAGTTTCAGGTTATAACAAGAAAAACTTTACATCAAAGACATTGTATGCATTGTACAGACATCAGATAAAAGGTGGATGTGCAGTTGGGAGGTACTCACTGATCTGCAATTGTTCTACTGCTTTTTTTTGTACCGTTTCTTTCTGGTAATGAGATATACTAAATAGTTAATGGCTTCTCAGAGCCTTAGTTAAAATCACATTACAATGCATCTCATGACTGCTGAGAACTGTGTCATCTTAGTTAACAGAAGATAAAAACAGCTGCACTCAATGATTTGTTCTTACAATTAGAAAATCTCCATGTTTAAACAAAGCAGGTTTATATGTTGTAAAACTAAAAATGTAGCATGAAAGTATTGTTCTGTATAGTATTGTTATAATCTTATAATAATTGTTGTTTCTCTTGTTTGCAGCATAGAAAAGAACTTTTCTTAACAAAATAAACAGAGCAAAAACAAACAGAGAAACAAAAATAGTAGGAAGCCACGTTATTTTTTTTTATACTGAAAATAAAAATAATAAATGGATGGACTATGTGAATGTGTGTTTTTCTCTGTGTGTGACTCTGTGTAAATTTGTGGCCTGAAGAGAGCAGGCATAAAGAAAAGCGCCAGACATCATTGTAGCTCAGCTGTCTTTGGCGAGGCTCCGTTGCAGAAACAGTCCAATCATTCTCAAGTGGCCTAATAAATGAAAAATTTATGTCTTTGTGTGTTTTTGGGGACTGTTTGAGTATGTGTGTGTCTGTGTGTGTGCGTGCATGCATGTGCGTGTGTAGCTGTATCTTACTGGTCTGGCTCGTCACTGAAATAGTAACGCACAATCCCGAATGTGCCTGCATCTCCATCTGTAGCCTGCACAGTAAAGACAGGAAAAAGAAAAAAACATTTAATTATGTTTACTTCCTTGTAAAGTTTTATAATACATTCAGCTTCTGTTGTCCATCAGTTTAGTTTCTCATCTGGATTATTATTATTTGTTTTTCTCATCTACTTTTTTTTTTATTATCACATGTACCTGTTAAATCTTCCATTCTCTTTCAGGATTAGATAGCAAATGTATTGTCATGGAAAAAAAAAAAAATTGTCAACTCGCAATCAAGTTTTGACTATATGACTATGTGTTGCTCAAGTGGCTACCTCCGGGGGCTGAAAAATGAAGCAAATGCGAAATTGCCAAAAACTGCAGTTCCTCAAATGGCCACTTCAAGCTGGTTCCAAAAGTGAGTCAAGCCTTAAAGGACCACATGTTAAAATGCCCAACTTTACAGCAGAAATAAACATGTTTACAGGCTGGTACGAAAAACTATTTTGGTCTCTATAGCTAAGTGCCCTCTTAATGTAAACTAAACGGGGGGTGTGAATTCTTATATAATGTAAGTTATGCATAATTTGGGGTGTGGCCGCTTTGAGTGACAGCTAGCCATGAGCTGTTTGCTAGGCTAATTCCAGTCACTGAAATTCACCTCTTGGCTGTGTTTGTAGTGTTGATTCCTTTTGGAGATTTTTTAAAGCAAAACAATATGTCTTGCTGTAGTTTTAAATGTACTAACAGACCAGACCGGAGGGACAGACACTGGTGTTTTGGATTAGTGTTAACTGGCAGACAGTTACTGGGGCTGGCAAACTCTGGAGGACACAACTGTGGGCAGAGCCCAGAGCATCTGGAGGAATAAACAACCAGAGTCAAGGAGAGCACAGAATTTGTTTTTCAGACCTTTGGGATTTAAAAGTGGATTAATCTCCACTCTCGCTTCTCAACCTGTCTGCAGCAATGAGGAATCCACTGTAATGTACTGTAATCCTCTCTTCTTTGACTGTTGAATGCAGAAGAAATGTACTTGACTTCATAAACGTATAAAGGGATGGTTAAAAGAAAAGACACAGGATAATGAAGGAAAACAGACAGAAACAAAGTCTCTGGTGAGTGCTGACTTTGGCCCGAGACAAAACTAAACACATCACACAGATGTAAACACCCTCGGTGCTGGTTGTTGCTCACTATCTTACAGCTAATGTACAATAAGGTATTAAACCCACCATCCAACTCCCACAAATTATCAAATGATCAAACTCTTGAATTACTTGAAGTGAAATTGCTAATCTTTATCTGTGAACACAGATAGCTTGTTAGCCCTAGCTAGCTTGGAAGCTTCCAGCTAGTTGGGCTTGTTTAACTAAATAGGCTCGCTTCAGCTTCACCCACACTCTTTACCCATTTTTGATAAGCTGGGTGTTACGCGGAGTCACTTACTGCCAAGATGGTGATGGCTGGTGCCACCCACTTTGCGCTTCACTCTGGCTCTTCAGAAACATATGTGACATCATGGTGGTTGTGTCCATTATTCTGACCGTCAATGGTGTACTGAAACTAAATGTGCTTTTTTTTTTTAAAAAACAGGAAATCCTGACTGTGACATGTTCATTAAAGCAGAGTAATAGAGAGAGAGAGACAGAGTTTTCTCCATTCCATGTTAATGTGACTGTTATATTAATCCTCAGCATATATTTGTGCTTGTTTCTATGTTTGTGTGTGCTTGTGTGAGGTCAACTCCAGTGTTTTCAATGACATCTGTCAGTGAGTGAGTGTCTATTACTGTATGACTTGATGTTAAAACATGCAAGCCACGCTTCACTCAGAGGTGTTGATTGGATTAAATCTGGGAGAGCTGATACATTTTCCTCATCCACATGACCCACCACTGCCATAAAAGCAGCTATAACTGCTGTCATATGTTTTGCAGATAAAAAGGGGTGTCAAAGAAATTCAACATAAAGAGCAACACTTTCAGGAATCTTGTACTTTATGAAACGGCACATTAACACAATCTGTCTTTGTAAGCGTAGGCACGCGTACGTGCACACATGCACCGACGCATACACGCAGGCTGTTGTGTCGGCGCTGATGGATCGTGGCTGGAGAGGCTGTTGTAATAGAGTTTCACTTCAGTGACTCTGCAGTCAGTTGAAGGGCCAAACCCGAACGTGTCTGCTGCCTGCTCTGTCAACCACGATGCTGGTCACTGTGATTCAGTGATGCCCTGATACCGACCCTATTATGCAGGACTCTGTGTGTATGTGTGTGTGTGTGTATGGCACATGGCTTTTTGCATGTCATGTGCCATACACACATGCATGTTTTTTGCAATATACGTATATATTAAGTATATTATACTTATACTTATACTACAAATTAGTGAGAGCAAGCGTGTCCATGTGTGTTGAATATGAGTCTGATATGAGGGTATATATATAAGTAAATACACCAAAACGTGTGTTACGTAATGCTGGATGTATGTGTGCTCATTTAATGTGTTCGGAAATATCTTTGCCTTTTAAATTGAATGCATTTATGGTTATGTGTGTGTGCGTCCGTGTGTGTGTGAGTGCCCCGTCCATGATGCCTCTCACAGATGGAACAACGGCTGCAGCTATCAATGTGCTTTTTCTCCTTCTAAATATTACACCATGCTGTTAAGCTCAAGCCCGTTATTTCACAGAGAGCTTCCCACCACGATGATCTGGATGGTAAATCGATGTTTCTTTTTAATGTCTGAATGGTCCTAGCTTTGTTGTCAAGTGCACCAAAGCACATCGTGCTCAACGACTAGAGTGTGGGACGCTAAATACATGTGAGGTGTTTGGGACTCCAGTCAGGTTCTTATATTAACCTTTGAGTTTTCATCTGTCGTGTCTCGATGACCTCATCATTTAATGCCACTCAACTGCTTCTCCTGCTCTCCTCTTTTTGCATTCATACCCATCCCTCCCTTATCTTTCCCTTTTTCTTTTCTGTCTTTACCTCACTTTCCTCCCTGCATCCAAAGCTCCACCCCCATCTCCTCTGTCTCCCTTCTCCTCTACATATCTCCCTTAGCACACTCTTCCCCCGTCGATGCCTCCATCCCCCCTCCTTTTGCTCCCTCTCTCCCAGGTGAGTGACAGACCCATAAGTGCTCCCATGATAGCGGTGGGGGTGTTAGCGTGACAGCTATCGCGGCGGTGACAGGAGCCAGGCTCAGTCTGGGAGCTAATACTGCCTCTGCTTCTGCGGCCGAGCCCCTCCCGCCGTGACGACAGACAGAAAGGAAGAGAGACAGACAGACAGACTGAGAGAGAGAGAGAAAGACGATAGCCATCACCCCCCATCATTCACCAACCCGCTCCCTTTCTCCAACCAAACAATCAGCATGACTGTAAGGCCCAGTCACTTTGCCAACTGCTCGCCAAAGACTTTCAACTTTAGACGCAGAAGGCCTGCAGCAGATGGATGGAAGAGATTGGTTTGTGCAGGGATTTGCTGTAACTTAACACCAAGGCCCGAGTCCTCGACACCAGGGTATTACGCATTTGCCCCTCATTGCCATGGTAGCTTAAACTTTTTTTGGTTAGGGAATTGGAGGTGATGGAGAAGTTGGTGAGGTGGGGTGCACAGGAAGAGAGTGAGTGTAAGATTTAATGAGGAAAGAAATGACATGGAAATAAAGCTGGGCTAACTAATGTGCCTAATAGCCTCAGTGACAATTACAACAAGCATTTAACGAACTGCGTTTGTTCTTAGGGATAAATAGGTTTCGTGCTGATGAAAAAAGTATTTTTAGGTCGTCTCCAAAATAACTGAAATGAGTTACAAAAGTCAAAAGAAGTCTGGAAGATGCACTGCCATTGACTAAGATGGTATAAAACCCTGCTTGCTTGTTAGATGTTCTCTGACTTTCAAGTTGCACTGAGATGACTGAATGGCAGTTTGTGTTGTAGATGAATACTGGGCCCATACTGCAGCGATGAAAACCTCCCCTGTGCTAAGGAGCTGGGCACTGAGGTATGAGAGTCAGCGTTCTGATCAAAATCCAAACTAAGTTGTTAAGGAGTTTCTGCACAAAGAGTCAGTGCGCTGCTGATTGCCAATATAAACTCTGCAAACCCTTGGGTCCTCAGGCAGTAACTACAAAAGAGAAATTAGTTCTCAGTTGACCAGTTTGGTTAAATGATGTGTTTCTTCCCTTCAGAGAGGCAAAGCCAGCAGGCAAACAACTCTGTGTGTATGTGTGTGTGTGTTGGTAGGTATGTGGCTGTACCTGTTTATGGGTGTGGTCATGTGTGTGTCTGTCTGCATGCCATTTAATGCCAGTGAGAAAGTATGTGTTTGAAGATTGGATGCGAGTAGACAGTGTTTTTGAATGTAAAGAATGGTGTGTATGTTTGCGTGCATGTGAAAAAGATACACATGGACAGATGTGAACTGAGTTTCCAGGATCATTCAGTCTTAGGTTAAATATGCACCTCAAGCATTTACAGTATAAACTCCTATTATCACACTCAATTGCTTTCAAGAGAAAGCGGAAATGAGAACCTCCCCTCACGGGCAACAGAAAGACAGGGGCAGTGTTTGTGTGTGTGCATGTGTATGAACTGGGGTTGGGTTGGAGGGGCTACAGGAGCAGATTATCAGCCCAGCTATCTCATGGACAGGGAGGGAGGTTAAAGCTGCACAGGCTTTTCTATCTTGAGTGAGCTGGAATTTGAATTGATTGGCTCCTAAAATTGCTTTTTCTGCAGGAGCTTTGAGAGGCATGGAAAAGGAAACCAATTACTGCCTGTCAAAGCCCGCTGTCAAAATAGAGATGACCCCCAGTCCAAACACAGACAACCTCTTCTGTCTCAGTGTTGCACACCTAAACACAACCCCAAAGAATAGATAACAAACATACACCCATGCATGTACACACACACACACACACCAGCACCACTACCACCACAGTGAAGATGTCCAGTATACTGACAATCATTGAGGGAGAGACAATGATGAAGACACGGTTGTCAGGTTATCTTCCTCAGCTCTGGTTAGTTCCACTCATGCGGGCTTCTTTCAAAGACTGTGTTCTCACTTTCTCATATGGTCTGTATCCATGACAAGACCAGGGATCAATCTTCACAAATGCTGTACAAGTGTGATACAGTGAACAGCTATTTTTAAATGAGCACCCCTTCATTTTGCTTGTTGTGCTGTATGTATGTGTGAGGCACACAAAGCAGAGTTGTGGTCATGTGGCACATTCCACACTGTATACTTATGCATATTTAGGCAGCACATCATCTCAGCAAAATTAAGTGCCTGTGGATCAGCAGTGTGGAAGTCTGTGGCTCCCACTGCACTCACAGGCCCCATGGGAATCAAATGCAGACTGAGATATGCTTGTCCTATCAGCATGCACATCGGTTTACAGCAGTCGAGTATAGAGAATCACTTTCTGCACATCATGTTGGCTTGATTATCATCAGTAAAACACATGTGATAGCAATGAAAAGAGATTTGTTGCAAATTAAAAAGATAGGCTCACATTTTTCAAGTCTGTTTAAAAACAACACTCACATGTCTGTATGGACATAATACAGCTATTGGTCGCTGTTAATGTTCCTCTTGTCTGTAATGGCAGCAAGAGGCGCCTTCCTTACAGATTTCAGGTCCTTGTTCTGTACAAAAATGCATTATAAACTACACCTTTTTACCTTAAAATGACATCTTCAAAATCATTTTGATGGTACTAACTTGTAATAACTGAAGTCCGCCTGAAGTAGCCTGGCTGCTCTGCCTCAACTCGCTGTGATTCATAGTTTCCTGATGGACAGGTAATTTTACTTGTTGCTTAAGTAACCCTTATTTGATGCCAGCTGTAGCTGCTGGTCAGCTCAGTAAGCTGGGAAGAGTTGGGGTTTACACCACTGGCACTGGAAGTGTGGACCGCCAGGAGGAGATGTTTTTTTATGCCTGGGGTGTTAAATGTTGGCAGGGTGCAGGGCTGCACCACAACTGGAACCGGGCTCAGCACATCATGACACAAGGACGAGAGGACCAAAGAAGATGTTGACAGAGGAGACTAAGAGGAGAAAGAGAGAGTAAAAGAGCAAGGGGCCAGACAAAAGTAAATGTCACACTGGCGTTTAGTTGTTGGCGAGAGCTTAGCAAACTAAAAAGCTAGAAGACAGATGCCAAATTGTCTTCATGCTGTTGAACTATAAAGTAATATTAGCTGGCTCGTTATGTCTTGTGCTATCGCTTGATGTTTGGCCGTGTTAGCGAAGATGTTGACTGGCTAGTTTTTTGGTCATGTAATCATAACAAATGCACGTGCAACAGCAGTCCGTATTTTCAACACTGGCATTTAAGGGAATTAGAATCTCAAACTGCAGAGGCGCCAAATCACAAAATATACCAATTGTTGTATAATGTTGCTTAAATTAAATTAAGTGGGTATCTTCTTCCAGTTCATTTAGTAATAAAAAATCCAAGTTTCCTTGCTGAGCTGCAGTGGAGTGATGGTGACATTAAGAGATACATTTGCACTAAAAACTGTAACTTTGGAAGATACCACTTCTCTCAAACTCAAACATCTGGAAAATCAGATTTGCTTTGGTTAGACTTTGCAATCCCTTTCACATAGTGTGACAGAAGTCAAATATATTATTTGACCTTATAAATTATTAGTCTACTCACAACACACCTAAAGGAGAAGAGAATGAAAGAATGAAAATGTTTTTATTGTTATTTTTATGGTGTTGACCTTCCCTCTCTTCTCAGTAACCTTCTTGGTCTTTGTTTCTGTGTACAGAAACTGCCATGAGATTGTGCAGAGCCTGTTTGTATCTCTGATCAATACTTCGGAGCGAGACTCAGAGCAGAGCAGTAACCTAGAAAAAGCACAGAAACTCTGGGGGTGGGGCGAGATGTGTCCAATTAATGATCACATATTTTGAACAGCTTCTCACTTAACACTCCTGTGACTAAACTAATGAGTGAATTTAAATATTCTCCTTAATTTTTTTTAATATCGACACATGCAGCTGAAGCCGTGTGAAATGACGTAAAATCCAAACCTCTTCAGAAGAGACGAGATGCAAAATGCCTCACCTACTTGGATCAAATGAGGACCAACCGCATTTCTCGCTAGTCCCCCAGCTGTGACCTAGTGCACCTACGGGGGTTGATGGGAGCTGTGTGTGTTTTTACTGCGGACACTTTAGTGTAATGGCGATTGCGAGCGTACGTTTACGACTGCTTTATTTCTCTAAAGCATTAACGAGCAGGTGGGGGTGCCCACAGCGACTGCTGCCTGCCGACAGGATTGAACAGCCTGTTCCTATTATCTCCTGACCACCCAGATAACAGCGACACAAGGAGAGAGGGAGAGAGAGAGATACAACTTTAACACTTTTTTTTAACAATGTATACTTATACTGTGACAGCTTGAAGGATAAATTGTACCGTTGGCATACATACACAGCCACTATATAATGATTACAACCACATAAGAACTGCTGAAAAAACAGCTGTTACCTCTGGAATAAGAAGAAAAGAGGCGGAGAGAGAGAAAGGAAGAGGACTGCATTGTGGGCATAAGCTGGAGACAGTTTGAGCTGCCAGTGAACAGGCTTAATGCAGAGCTCCGTGGTTGGCAGCTTCACTTTGCCGACAGGCCTTGGTCCTCCCCCTCTCTTTCTCTCTCTCTCTGTCTGTCCTTGATGATGAAGGAACGAGATTAACACAGGAAAGGGAGGTTGTTGAGAATGATAGAGTGAAGAGTATACTACAGAGACACACTGCATATAAGGGGGAGGAAACAGGAAGCATGTGTGGATGCATGTGGTATCTTGTGTGTTGAGGGAGCAGGGCTGAGTTCAAGAAATGACACAATCACCTACAGGGGTCACTTGCAAAAGTCCCATGATCTATTGGTTCTAGCTTCTCAATTGCTTTAGAGGTGCAGGTGTTGATGAAGGTTCTTAGTCATCCAGGTCATCGTAATTCTAAGTGCTATATCGTAGGCAACTGGACTTGTTTCAGTTTCTCCTCAGGTCAAGACTCTGCTGTCCACTTACATCTGAAGGAGAAAAATCATTCCTTTGAGGACAACAATGTACTGTAAATATATTGGCCAGAGAAGACAGATGGTTTGAAAGAGGAGTAAATGAACCCATCTATGTCAAACTGGAACAGCCGTCTTTGAACAGAAGAGGTGGCCAAGACATTACTTATCACCCACCTACAATGCTGTACTGAGTTCACTCACCAGACAGCTTAACAACCATTCACACCTGGGATCACCTAGCCTTAGAAACCCACATGAATGCCGGTTGGGTCAACGACCCACAAGGGGCCCTAACGACGCTGAAACTGAGAGTTCACATGTGTCCTTAATGACTCTGTAAGGACACTCCCACACAGACTTTAAAAGCCTGCAACTCCCATCCAGTTAGTTGGAACTGATGAAGCCTCTTGGATGAAAGGTGAAACGTCTTCAAGTCCAGTTGCCTACGATACAGCACTTAGAATGCATATGTAGTTATTTATAAAACTGTACTCTGATGTGGAAATGCTCTAATCTGGAAGCAAATCTAGCAAAACTTGACCTGAGTGATTTTTCTGCTGGTCATGTCCAAGCCTGTGGTGAACTCTGCATGAGCTCTATGAACAATGTGACAGGACCATTTCTGCCATAGTTCTGTTTCTTTCTGTACCACCTTGTTTACTGCAGCTGCGACGCAATATCAAGCTGTTTGCTTGGCTTTGTTTGTCAACCCACTATTAGGCCCACCGAATGAAAGTGTTGCCTGGCTTCAATCTCTTTTACCATTGCTGTGATCTTGTTTGATTTTCTCTTTTATTCCATGGGTCATCCTGACCAAACTTTCATTTGTGCTGAATTATATAAAGGGAAATTGCAAGACAGTTGCTGTCAATTTAAATTGAATTGAGATTATAGATTACAGGTGCATAATTTATAAATGGGACTCTTAGAACCTGCTTAAGCAAGATTTTTCATGCTCAGCATCTTGTATTAATCAAATGTAAGGGGAAATGATCTTAAGACAAAGATCAAGCATATAGTATATCTAAGAACATATTATAAATGAGGACCCTCATCTAGGACTCCAATTTTCAGACATTTTATGGACTAATTTCATCAATTAACTGAGAAAATAGAAAAGTTTTTCTAAATTTGAAATTTAATTCAGTCCGCAACCAATAATAGCAATGATAAGACGGGAAACTATACAAAGAAAGGCATTTACTCAAATACCACAATTGAAAACAATACAAACGCAGTTACTCAAATATTAAGATTTCTGCAGTTTAAAAAAGGTGTAGGCTGAAGCTACAGCTCATTGCGCCTACCCTTTTTACAACACACAGATTAACTGAAAATAATTACGAGCTATAGCCGTAGTTTTATCTGTAATCATAGCACACCTTTTGGCCATCAAGTATACTTTTTTTAAATGTTAAAAAAAATACAGTGGTGCAGAACATTTGTAATTTTATTTATCAGTATTGTCTTAATGTAATGAATGGATTAGCTGATGACAAAACAAATGCTCTGATGGAGACCAATCCTTTAGCTTCATGACACTCCCCGACTCCCTTTTCATCTAAATTTGGCAAACTGATAGTGAACCAACTCTGGGAAAGTTCAGACTTTTCTCTACTGTCAGCTCCCGCCTGTTCGTCCTCTGCCCTGCACACCCATTCACACCCCGTCTCACAATGTCAGAACACCCATGATAAGCACCCCATTATTAACAGAGGCACTGTGTGAGCTACAGCATGCAGGAGAGAGCCGGGCCTCACCCCTTTTATTACAATAATGAATTATAATTACTGTTGTGACTATTACCCTATAAAGGCCTGTCTAAACAGTGGCGGTAGCAAAACATTCTCCACTCTGTAATTTATAACCATCTGCTATAAGCATTTATCAATATGCCGTAGCCCTCAAACATGCAGCATCTGCACAGAGCCCATAATACACACAGTGCGCCATTGGAGGAAGACATAGAAGATGTTAAGCCAAGAAGAATGGTGCATCTGATACATTTTAGAGCAGCAAAGACACTATAAGAAGATTGGAAGATGCAGGTAAACTGTGCTTTTATATGCATACAAGACCTGCATATATCCTCATCACATACGCATCCTCTCAGGTAGAGCCTGATCGGTAGGAAGAGCAAGAGAGAGAGTTATCCAAGCAGAAACAGACAGAGAACCATAGAGTGAATCGATGCAACACCTGAAAACCATTAGCAATCTAATGGTAAAACAGAGAAAGGGGAAAAACAACAATAACTGAGGGCATACAATAAATATGAAATGAAAGAAGGAAAATTCTCTGAAACCCAAGGAGAGAAAACCAGAGTGATTCCACTGATACGAGCAGCTGCTGGTGTCTAAAGTCTCCAGGGTGTGGAAGAGACAGAAAGAGAGAGCGAGAGAGAAAAGCACCCAGACAAAAGAGTAAATCACAATAAATATTTATAATGATAAGTAATGCTGCAGACCATAAATATTAAACAGCCACTGCCTCTGTGTGTGTATATATGTGTGTGGTCCTATGTTAAGCACAAGTGTCCACAGGGATGGGGGAGCGGCCACTGAGTAATGCATTGGCTAACACTGTACATAAGCTTTGATCAGATGAGCTATGAATATTAACCCAAACAAAGCATTTCAATTACATGATCAGATTGCTTGTTTGGCACTTTTTAAAAACAACTGGGAGTCAACATGCATAATTTCAATTAGCATAGGTATAAAGTATTATATAAACATCATCCAGACCCCACCCTCTTTACATACAAACTACATCCAACACATTATTGGTATACTGCACAACTGCAGAACACCGCCGTGTACTAAGCTCTAGAAAAGAACTGCTTCACTGTGGGAGAAATGTATCATCAATCTCGTAGTGACAATACAATACAATCATTTGATGTGCCTCTCTGCTATTGATAGCACTGAAACATGGAGGTCAAGACTGCCTGACAGGGCACTGAAAATGTTCTTGAATACAGGTTTTGAATACACCAGTGTACAAACTAATATGCATTTCTTGACCAACTCGAAAAGGTACATTCTGCTCTAATACTAATCCACAGATGTAACCATTGTGCCACAAAATTGTCTTTTTCCTTACACATTCTTGTAACGCAAAACTCTTTTCAGTACTGTTGTCCTAATGGCCAGATTGACACTGTTTCATAACTATCACCGGTAATTAAATCACTGATGACAAGAGCTATTCTGAATATCCAATATATATTCTGCGCCACAATATTTTTCCATTCATAGTATATTTGAAACAATTGCAAAGGTTGTCTCCAAAGTGTAAACCTATCATGACATCACCTACTGGTTTGTGGACCACTGTTTTGAAGCCTCGGTCTGACTGTGAACCTGCCTGTAGTGTCTCATCCATCACAAGGCAGACATGCTCTAAAGAATACCCTGCTTTATCGTCCATTTTACTGTAAATGGGACCATAATTTACAAAATGAACATCATGGTGTACTTAAGACGACTTGTAACTAGCGATTAAGACCATAAACTAATTAGGAAACTGTTTTCTGAGTTAATAAATCAAATGAGAAGCAGGGTCGTTTTCTCATAAGCTTACATCCCATTGGACTTCTTTTTGAAATCAGTGGAGTCGCCCCCTGCTGGCCATTAGAAATAATGTTGGTTTATGGCACTTTTTCATTGGTTGTTCATTGGTTTTCAGACAAGGAAGCTCTGTCCATATTTTGTATAGTCCATGTCTCCAACTCTATTTAAAGGTCTATTGTTAAGTCTCAATCCCAACTCGTCAAACACAGATACTTTGGGTTGATGGCCAGCCTGACCATCCAACCCAAAGCATCTGTAATTGACGAGTTGGCAATGAAACTCAGCAATCAACTATCTTACAAATTGGACCTGGAAAGGAATAGTTCAACATTTTAAGAAATTCTCGATTGCCTCATTTTTTGAGAAATAGATGAGGGTTGATTACCACTCTGTATGCTCAATATGAAGCTAGAACCAACACAAAATTAGCTCAACATAAAGACAGAACAGCTATCTTGGCTCTGCCTAAAGGTAGAAAGAAATCCTCGGACTGTGCCAGCACCTCCAAAGCTTTCTCTCAAGTTGTGGTTTTACAGGAAGTCACATGCTTTAACAATTTCCTGCCCTTCCCAGAATCTTGTTGGAATTGTGAGTTTAAAGTGTTAATTAATGAGCTTTATAGGTGCAGGTAGGTATATTTCTGAACATTTTTCCCCCGTTAGCAGTCTTTATGCTAATATAACCATAGTGGCTCATGACTCTAGCTTAATGCACACACAGGTGAAATATGTGAGTGCTATTAATCTTCTAATCTAACTCACAGCAAGAGAGCAAATAAGCTTATTTCCCAAAGTGTCCAACTATTACTTGAATGAATTCCATCTTGTGTATGTGTGTTATTGTATATCAAAGGAGGCTGGCCAGGCCATCTTGAGAGGATAAGAATGAAAGAGTTGTTCTCCCTTTAGGTACTAAAACATAATTTGGCCACCATCTGTTGCACCTCACAGCCATCTGACAAAGAGCACCGAGAGGCTAGTCTCAGCCTAACAGTCTGGTTATATTGTAATGCCTCGAGTTGTTCGCTGCACTTAGACAATCAGATTGTTTAAACTGCTGAAAGAGATTGAGTGTGACAGGAAAACAGGAAATACTGAACATGAAAAGGTGCACCCTGTAAGGAGCTGTAACATAAAGCTTGGAATAAAATGTGCTGGAATTAAGTACAGATGTAACAGAACCAGTTATTGGGGCCGCATACATAATCAACACTTTTATTCAACATGCTTTTCTGCACTTGGCGAGCCACATAATTGTGGGGTGATGGCAGGTTAAGTTATATTATTATTTTACCTGGTGCTGAGTCACGGAGTAGGTTGAAAAGAGTTCTAGCACAAGACTGAATGTCATCAGGGCTCATTTCTACTAAAACAAAGTGCCTCATGGTGATTAATTTGAAAAAATGTCCCCCCCCACTTCCACTCCCACTTCTGCCTGAACAATACGAGGCAGAGAACCGGCAGTTTGATGGATTTAACTTCTTTCAGTGCTTCACTAGACTTTCTAACTTATTCCATATAATACATGGATGCAGTGTCAATCCAAATAAATACCGCATTATTCGCACAAACACAAGAGAGGCAACTGTGGCTTGTTTGATCAGACTGCAGCACATAAATAAACAGTCTCAGCTATTGTCATTGGATTACAGCCGTTGTAACATATTGTCTAAATTACTAATAAACTCAATTATGACAAACCCACATATGTAAACAAGTCTGTGCAAACACATTACTGAACACACACAACCATACATACAAAGTAAATGGTAATCTTAGGGGATAATAAATGGAAAAAGGCCTACGATGACCAATGACTTTGTCTGGTTTAGCCATGTGTTGACCTTGCGGGAGGGAGATGTTGTGTATATATGTAGATTGGGATGCGTATGTGTGTCTATTTCTCAGCCTCAGAGCGCAGCTAGTTGAGGGCTGGAAACATCTGTTTAGTCTATATGTGTGTTTTGTCTCCAGTGGCATCTCAGAGGGCTTGAGTGCCACACTGTGTGTGTGTGTGTGGGTGTGTTTGTGTGTGTGGGGGCAGGTCAAAATGTCGAAAACTCATCTAACAGTGTATATATACGAGTGCTGCCATCCGTGCCGGTGCAGTCCTCACCGAGCGGCGTCACATCTCATTCTATTTACAGCCCGTTCACTCTCTACAGCCAGCAATCAGGATTCCACGTCGGGCCGCACGCTCCAGCACGAGGCCGACATCAGCCAGACTTATCGGGTATTAGACTGCCCCTGCAATCTCCATTTCATGAGCACCCAGTCTATAAACACTATTGATTTTCACACTGTGCTTTTTTGCTCTTGTATCTAGTGGAATGTGGGCGTTCTGTCACAGGAATGACTCGTAATGAATAATAATGTTTTTGGAGATGGCCGGAGATTTTTTGGGGGGAATCTGGTTAAAGTGGCTGCTGGTCAAGTCAACAACTGAGATGCTATATTGTGGTACTCTGATAAGATGAGGAGGAGCCGCCTCAAGGACACTTCAACTGTGAGAAACTAAACAAAGGCTAAAAGGCCTGGAGGGAACAAATAATACAGCACTATTTCTGAAAAAAATGCTGAAACAGTGTTCTAATTGGATTAGTTTGAATGCAGGTGGTCCTGACGTTTTTATCGATATCTGTAAAATTAATCCAATATGAAAAGTAAGACATTTTAAGATCCTCTGATAAAAGTAATCCAGTTTGAACTGATATTTCTGTAATGCTATGTAATGCTTGCAAGTACTCTAAGTTTGAGGGCAGAAACTCTGTCTAGGCTATGAGCCGCAATTTGAGAGTAATCACTTGAAAGCTGCCGAGATGATTCTAGACTTACATACATAGCAATTTAACCTTTATTACCAAAATTGAACTCACTATCGTGTTGTATTTAATCCTGTTTTTCAGCAAGTTTGCATAATGATGTGATGAAATGGGGTTTATTTACAAGCCACAGTTGAATCACAGATTGTACTGAATATTTAAAAGATGTTTTCGAGCATATGTGAGCAGGGTAGCCTAGCCTGAGTCAGTAAATGACAACTCATATGGTGAAGTCTCAAGAGAGCAATGGTCACATGGGGTACACAAACAAGCTGAGATTTGATTCCCAATAAAACAAATCCAATAAAAGTTACTTGTACAAGTCAGGTTTTATTGTAATCTATTTGGATTCCAGTTAGATTTCTCCTCAGGAGTAAATCACACGAATCCCCTCTGTGTGAAATCTATCACATTATCAGCTGTGCATAGTTTACACTGCACAGTGGTTTCCTACAATACTCACCAGGATGCGTAGCAGTGAGGTGCCAGGAGGTGTGTTTTCAGGAAGGCTGATGTTGTACAGTGGTTTGCTGAAGATGGGCCGGTTATCATTCTCATTGATTAGCTCGATGTAGACACGAGCAAAGCCCACATGGTCGGACATGGACTCGTTGGCATAAAGCTGAGGAAAGACAATGAGGAGTATATTTACACTAAGATTTCAATATAGTCTTAGATATTACAATTCAGTTAGAGGAGAAAATGTACAGGTTGAACATCCTAACAATTATAATCGCAACTTTTTCACTGTGACTTGTTTAAGATTTGGGGATCTTGGATAATACACAGAGCAGGGCACCCTCTGGTTCTGTAAATGACTGAGGGGTAAATTGAGGTGATGAAATACCAATTTCACTGTTCAAACAAGTCTGCAGTGTGGAGAAAGTGATACAGCCTCAGTCTGACTGAGCCTTGTGTCCAAACAAATAAGTTGCAAGAAACATAACAAAGCTACATTCAGTCATGTTGCTTAAAAATCAGCCTCAGTCCAGAGTTCATTCAAGGGCATTCTCATAGAAGGACAATGTACTGTAGCTGATTTGTCTCCGACTGCTCAATGATTGATCATGAAAAGAAGATTTCCTTCTCTTATTCCACTTTGTATCTCTTTACAAAACCAATCTGTTAGACATTTACATTGTAAGCATCCAACTTCTTCAGCAATAATTAGCTTGAAATCTGTGCCTTACATTTATTCTCTGATACTGTATGATTTTCTGCAGACTCTCAGGATCCCAGAATTCACTCTCCCACGTAAGAATACTAGTAATAAGTTTCAAACCCACTGAGAAACTGTAACTGCGAATGTGTTCGAAGTCCAGCGGCATGGCCACCCTCATTCTGATGTCGGCACGCCCCTGTACTGCCGTGGGGGAGATGGTGAAGTACTCTGAATTGTTTCCTGTCAGAAACACCTGGAACATGCTGTTCACCCCCTGCCACAGGAAGGATAAGAGAGAGGTGAGTAGAGAAAAACAGAGACAAATGGGTTGTTGTGAGAGAGCAAGGAGTGGTGGTGATATATACACCTTCTTGCACCAGTGACGAATGCAGACGAAAAAATCTCTGCTATGGTATATCTATCCAGTTTTCTATGAATAGGTGATGGACAATGATACAATTTATAAAAGGTACAGATGCTATCTATAAATATATACAGAAAGGCAAATTTCAAGATTCACCAAATTGTACCATTTAATTTTTATTGACATTTAAGTATTTAGATAGTTGTTAATCATTCACACTGACAGTGACAGTGACAGTAGAATAAAATCACAAATATCACAAACAACTAATCGTAAGAGGTCAAAAGTCAGGATATTGTGTGAACTGATTATATGATAGAGAAGAGCTTGAAAAAACTCAATTTAAGAGGGAAATATATTTGTGTGTTTAGGTTAAAAGAACATGACTGTTTTTTATTCCTTTGTCGGCCTGGTGATTACAGCATGATATTAGAAATCTTGGAATGCAAATGCTTCTTGGTCTTTGCTATTATATTGATGTCATGAATGACTACATGTGTCACACATTTTTATTGTCGTTTTTTAAAAAAACAAAATGCAGTTGATAATAAATGTTCTCCATAATGATGCTGATCATGAGGCTTGACAAGCAGCATCAGCAGGCAAGCAAGCTCCATTCACTCTTATCAGTTCTGTGCAAGATGTTTTTTTTTTCCATCTCAGCATCTTTATGCAACACTTCCCTCAATATCCTTATATATAGTAACAGGGTACTCTATTAGTAATCTATCTGTTCTCTGTACAATCAGCATGTACAGTATACGACACCTTCTTAGACCCTCGATTCAGATAAGGAGACTCTTTATTAATCACATACAATCATACAATGTACAACATAGTGAAAGTGGTTAAGGACAGGGAGGGAGCGCTTACGTAGAGAGTGGGAAGAGAGAGCATGAGAATATGAGCTGAAATGTCCACATGATATAAAAACTTTGTTGGATCATGAAACCTAGTGTTACTCTACAACTCACTGGTTTACCAGTCAGGTTTATTAACTATACTGCAGACTGGAGTCTCTGTTAACAGTGACAAGCAATCAGGTCTGCTCCTCTTCTCTATGAAATGTATCCTCACTGTGCTGCATTATTGTAAACTATGAAGGTGGTAATATCTGGTATTAACATGGGTCTTTGGTGATCTGATCACAAGTTCATCAGTTCACACCTAGCATTAATGTGGATCTCTACATGCCTTCCCCACACTTCCCCACTCTACATGTGACAAACAGACATTTTTTTTCCCACAAAGAAAGAAAAAATCTTAATGTAGGCTTGAAGCATTGCTGAATTTATTTAAGATGGCCAAAAAATTAAGAATTTGTCAGAAACAGCATCTCACAAAGTTGTAGGAACCTCTGTCCATCGCCTCTGCATTATATTGAGGCCTGTTGTTTCTCGTTAACCCTTTCATCTGGATGAAGACGATTTACAGGCTACAGGGGTGCCATCTTATCTCCTGGCAGAGAGGATAGTGTTTCCTGGACCATAAAGACTTCAAATGAGGACAGTTTTAATTAATTTACAACTAAACTCCCATTTCTGAACTCTCTTTTCCCTTTGACCAGAACCTCCTCACACAGGTCATGAAGTTACCTGTGACAGTTCACCAGGAGGGACGAACGAATGTCTTCAGAATGTGTTAATACAATGTCTTTACATTTGCAGATTAAGTAACACGCCTGATCACTTTCTACCTATTTCTCTCTCTGTCTCTATGACTTCTGATCCACAAACATTCACAGAGTGGACATCGGACACCTTCTGATGTGTTTTTCTATGCTGTTACTCTGTCTTCTTTAAATTTATGACACATCTGGATGCTATCTGCTCACATTCCATTCAAATGGCCTCTGTATTCTTCCAGATTTCAGACCATGTCTAATTAACCATTAAGTCAGTATCTCACAATCTTATTTCTAACATATTAAGAAACAGTAAGAGAAGCTCATAAAACTGATCTTTCTCCCGTTTCTCTACGATTAAGATTGACTGAGATCAAATTTTAATGTTTAATCTGTACTGTGTTCGGTGGAACCACAGCACCTCCTGATGGTGAGTCCTGATACAGTTGGACGAGAAATATTCTGTTTAATATGTTCATGGTTATAACCAGTAAATGACTCTGATATGTCTTTGTTTTAACAAGTATTAAGCTGAATATGTATAATTAATGTTTAATCACGTCATAATCCTTGTCATGATAGACAAAGTACATCTATTGAGCCATGGTGAGAAACTGAGAAGGTGAAGCACGGTTTAGTTCAGTGAGTTTCTGTGAATCTTAACACCTCCACTAAATCTTGGAGATAAAAGCCGGTAAGCCCCGCCTAGACACGCCTCAATTTGCAAGTAATAAGACGGAGAGATCACGTCTCTCGGTTCAGTTTGAGTTTTTGTTTAGTTTTGTTTACAGGTTTAGGTTTAGTTTAGTTTTTGTTTTGTTTTTAAAAGTTTTGTTTAAGTTTTTCTTTTGTAACTTATTTTGAAGCTCTTCACTTTACTTTGAAACACGCTCCAAGACAGCGATCTCAACAGAAGTGCTCACGCGTTGATTTTTCTCATTTTATATTTTTCGCAGTATTGATTAGCTTCTTTTATTAAGTTTGTACCAGAACGAAGTTCTGTTTTAATTTGTTTTATACCGTTAAGTATCGTAACCCGCTTTTGAAGAAGTGAACTTAATTTAGATTATCTTGCATTAACTAACAACGGAAGATCCGCCTGATCAACGTATCGACCTCAGTTATTTTATTCAAGAAGTTAAATCTAGTTTACAAAGTCAGAGCCTGAAAACCACTCGAAGAAACGAAGAAGAACATCTTTATCACAATCATCATCACGACTACAGCAACTTGCTGTGTCCGAGACCGTGCAAGCGGTTCTCCAACGAAAGACAGACTCTTTGACAAGCCCCAGCGCTCGCTAGCGGTATCATCCCGCTGGGCATTGAGCCAAGATCTGCACCGGATCGGTACGGGACCAGCTGCCCTCTTCCTAAGACAAAGGACCGAGGTGCCCAACCGACTGATACCGGACGAGCTGACCCCGGCCATCGGACCGCCAGCTAGAGTCGCAAATCACCCGAGGGAATCCGCTGCCGCGGCCCCGCAACTCGGCTGAGAAAGTAGGCTCTCCATCACTCACAACAGCTGGATTCACACATGATACATGAGATGGTTTATGGCTCTGGTTCTGATCTTTTAGCTTAAGAGAAATTCGGTTAGGGTCTCGTTAGTATTAAAAATTACTACCGTAATATTTAAATGCTTCAACCTAACCCATAATCTCACCATCAGCCCATATTCCACTAATAACCCATGACCTAGTTATTTCACATTTCCTGTTACCTGTGTTATTCATTTAAATTGCCATTTCATTTATTTAACCTGAATTATTTAGTCAATAAACATATTTAACCGCATGTCGTTGTCTGTGCAGGTTTGTTTTTAATGTGGAGAACCGATGGATATGTGTAGAATCTCACTGCTTCATATATGAGATGAATAAATTGATCTGAAATTGATTAGAATTGATACAAGTTAAACTTGTCCAGTCGAATTTGATTAATTACCTCCGGATTATTCAAATAGACAAAATAACGGAGGTGGTGCCCCATTAACGAGTGTTTATTATTAGTGTATCTCCTACAAAGTTTATAATGTTTCTCCAGACTCAACAACGCTCAAACATTTTTTTAAGGGAGTCTGATAAATTTATCCATGGGCTACAAAGAGATAGACTATATTGGTTACTGTTTAGAATCAGAATCAGAATCAGAAAGAGTTTTATTGCCAAGTAGGTTTTCACATACAAGGAATTTGTTTTGGTCTCGAAGGTGCGTGTGCCATACAGTAAACAATAAACAAAAAACAATAAATAGACAACAAATAGAGACAGGCGAGACAGACAGAACCATAAGTGACAACAAAGTGAGAGAGATATGTAGTCACATGTCTCTCATTAGTGCAACGTGACTATAAGGTGTTATTTTTCAGTGTCAGTGTTCAAACTGTAGTGTAGTTTACTGTATTTGTAAAATTTGACATGATTGCAGTCAATAAAATGTTGTCTTTCATAATCTAATGTAAATGGGGAAATCAGTTGAAACAGTGTTCAAACAGCTGCTAAATGTTGGCAGGTAGGACGTCTCTCGCCTGTGTCTATCATTGTCTCTGTGCTGTGTAGTTACTGTAGCTGCTTTGACCTATAGTATGTTGGTTTGTAAGTTTGCTGTCTGCTGTAGTTTACAACGTTCTCAAATTGTTGTGAATTGTCGTTGATAATTAGTCTTTCAAATTTATACAAAAAACATGAATATTGCACACCAATTACTTAATTAATTATTGAAGTCATTATATAGACTGACCTCTCAGCACCCATTACTGTGACTGACTTCTAGGGTCCTTGGTGGCACCCCATCTTATTAAGCTCTATGCACACACACCATCAGCTGATGGTTTAGATTACATTTTAAGCAGTTTTGAAAACTATAATCACAATTAGAATGAGCCTGCTGCATGAAATAACATGAACTGATGTCAAGATTAGACCGCAGAAAACATATAAGAACCAAATTATAGTCCATAACCACACGTTCATCTCGTATCCTCATCTGAATTCTTCTTTATCCCACACTACATAAAGCCTGCACTGTTCTGTTTCACATCAAGGTCATTTGAGTGCAACATGTAGTAAATCCCCTTGTGCTGACACTAGAGCTGTATATAGTCTGTCCCTGGGATGATTAGCCAGCTAGTGAAGAAAGTTTAAACCATGTGCTGTGATCATCGTGTGTTTGGATGGTAGATGATGATCTCTCATGATAGCTATCTACGTCATGACTATCTACCTTAATGCAGATACATGTGTCTGTACTGTATGTTGTAAGTCTGATTTAGAAATACAGTGTGCTGTATTACTTGGTGGGTCTGTACAGCAAGGTTATTTTATTATATAACAATTCTGAATAACCTCTAAATATGGTACCTTTAAACTTGATCTTTCTCTGACTTCTCTTTCTTAGATAAATCTTGAAGTGCAAAGGCATTGTGGGTAAATATAAACCAAGTCAGGGTCAAAATGGCATCAGAGCCTTTAGAAGCCTGTGGCTGTCTTGAGTTGAGAAAACATCTCTAGATCCCTCCTGTCTTGATATATAAAGCTGCAGGGCGGCCAATCATGTAGCCATCGTGGCAGACAGAGGAAGACGGGTGCGCTGGTCGATTGGCATTATGCTGGCGGTTAAAATAGCCCCCTTGTTTTTGTTTTCATCTCTGAGAGAACCATTGTGGTTGATGACTCCTATTTAAAAGACCATCCAATATGCAGGGATGTCACCTCAAACTGCCCATAAATGTAATTGCCCGTCCATTTGCTTCTGCCTTTAGAAGCCCCCTATAAAAGCACCCTGTCAGACGCAACTGCCACAAAGTTTAGTGACAAGTTCCAGCAGCAAAAGTTTTATAGATGCTAACCCGAGCAGAAGAGGATGTGAAGGCAGCGACAGACACAGAGAGAGGTAACTACCACTTGTGTCATAGTCTAAGAAATGAAACGTCTGCCTATAATCCCTCACACTCGGAAAAAGTGAGATTACAGCGCAGGTGTAGCGGAGTGTGAATGAGTTTGTGTATCGGCACTGACATGCAGGTTTAAAGGATCAAAACAGCAATACAAAACTCCAAGACAAAAAATGTCTCATAGATTTTCCTTCTTTGAATGGATGTATAGGTGGCACTCTGGCAGCAGGGTCTCAATGCAAGTCTGGTAGAGTGCTGGCAATTTATATGTATTATAAGCACACAATTTGAGAGCACAACTGCATTTTACATTTTTGAGTAAGATCCGGTTTCCTAGAGCTATTTCTGATGCAGTTTGTTTTTTTTACATGACAACTGAGCTGTTGTTGCTAATGGACTGGTCCAGAGGGAGTGCTTTCTAATGCAACATCTTTGGTGAACCTGGTTAAAACCCTCTCAGAATTACCATAGCGATTTCCCCCATTTGCAGTTAGCAATCTCAGTTTAGGGATACTGGAAAGTTAAGCGGCTGCTTTTGGTAATAGTGATAAAATGTTGTGTGGTAACATACAGAGAGACCCCTTATTACATGCCAGGTGTCTGGGTCCTCACCCCACCTGCTTGCAGCAACACACTCACGGTACTCTCTTCTCTGCCTCGCCATTTTAACACACCATGCTTGGAATGAATAAACAGACTTGCTGCTAAATACTACTGCTATCTCTCCTTCAAGTGCTTTTTTCCGCTCCTGGCTGCTGTTCTCGCTGCTCCTCCGTGCTCCACTAATTATTCAGACTTCTGGTTTTGCTCCATTGCAGGCTACTTTCTGTTCAACCATTTTTCCTCCTCTCCTCTCCTCTCCTCTTGCATACGTCTGTCTCTCTTTACTCTCTACCTTTTTCTGTATTCACTTGACTCGCAGTTATCTGTCAAATTCCACCCTGCCGGCTGCTGTGCCTGAATCAATCAGAGTTGACTAGCTTTCGGCTTATCTGCACCCTAGGTGATTGATTTTCCTCGTTAGGTATAATTTGATGCTCTATCCCATCTCTTCCAGAGCAAATTAAATTGTAGTCCAATGCGCTCGTGTGAGCGAGCATTTGCACATGTGAGGGAAAGTGAGAGAGACAGAGTGGCAGAGCAAGTATAAAGTGAAAAAGTGTTGAGTTCTGTGTGTGTGTGTGTGTGTGTGTGTGTGTGTGTGTGTGTGTGTGTGTGTGTGTGTGTGTTGGTGTCTGGGTGTGTGTGACTGTGTGTCACCACAGTAGGTTGATAGATACAGCTAATGGGAAGTGGCGGACACACTAAAACACGCTAAAGTGTGCTGTTGTACACTGCTGCTGACAGTCCATACACACACACACACACACACACACACACACACACACGCACTGCTGCCATCCAAGTAGTTTTATAAAGTGGCTGAGTGGCTTTTTGGCTGCTGCATTTATAAACAAGATAAATCTAAACCTAGAAATGAAAACAGTAAGTACACACCACTCACATGTCTTGACTGTCTTTGAACTAAATCTTACCGATCAAATCAAGAGTGAAATGTATTGCAAATGAGACGGCTTTACTAATCAATCCTTTATTGATCTCTTCTATAATAGCCAGTTGTTAGACTTTGGAGTACATGCTTAGTCCCTACAAATGCCACAGATTGTTCATTAATAATACCAATAATAAGAAGTTTATTTGCACAAACAATTAGAGATGTTCTGATCAAGTTTTTTAAGCCCAATCACAATCCGATCCCTTTTATGTTGGGTATCAGCTAATATAGAGCTTGATCTGATACTTAGATTTACTTAAATGCTGATTAAATAGTTATCAAACACACTAATATCTGTAGTATACTTAACGTGACACACATATTTTTCACAAGCCACTTGATCCAAGTACGGAAGTGGCTGGTTCAAACCTATTAAGTGTGTTCAAATGAAATTATTGATATAATATGAAGGTAAGATTAACTGAAGAATGAGGCTTCTGAGAATGAGGTGAAATTATCAGCTTGAGAGTAGACTGCAGAGAGCACTTTAACCAGACAACAGACACAATTAGTTTTTGGACTATCGTCAAGTCATTAATCTTATAATTAACATTAATAAGCGACAGCTGACATGGCCTGCTTCTTGCTACGTTTACTATTTTAACCGAGGAAAGTGATTGTTAATGCTGGCTAAAAATGAGGAGCCAGCAGATTTGTTAGCAAATCCATGTGTTTTGCCAACCTCTGTGTCTGAACTCAGAGTTACCTGCACCTGTGCGCTAGAATAATTTTTCACATTCACACAATATAAACAAAAATGCTGCACAGTAGAGGCTTGCAGTCGTAAAAGAGAACAGTGATGCAACACCATCTGGCTGAGGTGGAGAGAACCACAGAGTACAGTAAAAGGATTATATTTTGATCAGTGTTATTTAATCTGATTATTATCCATTAAAATATGCAGGGATTGGCCCTGATATTGATACTTATGGATTGACAGAGAGGCAGCTTAGTGTCATTCCATTCATATCTTGATAAGAGTATCAGCTTAATGTTAAGAATGTTGTGACTGTGTCAGCCATCAGGATGTGATCCACCCACCTCGTCCTTGTCTTCAGCCTGGATGAAAAGAGGAAGGGCAAAGCCCACCTGGGCCAGTTCGGTGATGCGGACCCGATACTCAGAGCTGTTGAATTTTGGGGCGTTGTCATTTTTGTCAATTAGCAGGATGGTAAAGGTCGTCATCACTGTTGCGTCTGATGGACTGCGATCATCCTTCAACTCTGTGGCCTTGTAGAGAGCAACGGAGGAAAGGGGGGGGGGGGGGGGGAGAGAGAGCAACAGAGGGAAGGGGGGGAGAGAGAGGGAGACATGAGATGCATTTGATTGCACCGAAAATGTCATTTTGGATGGTGGCGGTCAGCACGCAATCTCAGCCAGGTATTTACAGTTGTTCATTTATTGGATCAAAAGGTGGACGGACAGACTCAAGGCAATCATAGAAATAGGCTCAAAGTGAGGCCAAGAGAGGGCCAGCACATGTACATGCACACTTACACACACACACACACACATGTAGACACAATGAGATTTAGGTGAAAGGAGTCCTATTGAGAAGACACAATTACACACTGTCTCTGTTCCTGGCTGCCTGAGTATTGAAGATGTGAGGCCTCTGAAATGAAAAAAAATAGGTGAAGAAGATAGGAATGGGCAGCCGTGGTCTTTTATTGATGGAGGAGTGTCACAGGCAATAGGAGAAGAGGCAGGAACAACATGCTGGTCTCTGGGTAATCAAGGTAGTTTAGCCTCTCTCGTCCCAACGCCACTGAATCATTTGACCTCCACCTCCATACGCTCAGCACTATCTAAGCTGCCTGAAGTTGAGAAATTAGTTGTATTACTATGGCACACCACAATCAATAGTAGCACCACCTAAGAAAGCACAAGCAGAGAGAGGAGAGAAATACAGAGGGAAAAAATCCATATCTTATAAATACATTTTTGGGCGACATTTTTTCGTTTTCAGCACTTTCGCTTATTCTACTTTTCTTCTATGTAATTATTGATTTCAATTAAACAGATAGACTGAGGCTGGAATATGTAAGCCAGAATCTTTTTTTTTGTATTAAACCTTAGCGACAGTTGTATCTCAATGGTCTCTCATATAAAATTGTCAAACAACCTGTTTTTTATGAGTAATAATTGCAGTTACGTGAGTAAATAGATGCCATGCCAGAGGCCATTAGATTCTTTTATAGGTCATTTATTGTGCAGTGCAGGTGCGACTGATTTGATATACCATCAAAATCCAAAATGTATCAGTGCAGTTACACAAAGAAACTAGGTCTTTGATCACAAATCCTTCCACTTTCAGTAGCACTTAGAAATCCATTTCACGCACCCTCCGACACCCTCTGGGAACCACTTGGTGTACAATACTGGGAGAGAAGAAATGACAACAAAAAAAGTATTGGCATGGACAAGGTGGGAAGGCCGTGGGTGGGGTAAGAGGGCAGGACTAAAATTCTAAAAAGAAAAGTGAGATAGACTTTAGACTCAGCGGAGGGATGGAGGGATTCACAAACGGCACCTGCTTCAAACAGAAGAAAAAAGAACGAGAGGGAAGAACAAAGGAGCCCTCAGCATTGAGGACTCTAAATCCCGTTCCTTTATCTTGTTCTCCTCCGCTCCTCCTGTCCTCCGTGGCAGTACACTGAACAAGCCTCTCAGGAGGCGACATTATCATAGAATCACAAGCACAAGTGCCTCTACTGAAGCTACATAGAGGTACTTGAAATTGTCAGGGTCACATCTGTGTGTAGGCATATTGGTAAAGCATCTGTAAACACATATGGCACTGCAGGATCTTGTGTTTAGTCAGTGTTAAGTGACTGTTGACCTTGAAATCTTTACTAATTATAGAAATTATGTTTACTTCACTTATAGTACTGCATCAAACCCAGACACTGCATTGATTCAGTACACTATAATATCAAAGCTTTCTCTTGATCCATCGGTGAAACAGACTTTCGATTTCTCCTCTAGGCTGTGACAGTCCCTCCATCTCCCACCCGCTTCCCATTCAGCTCACCTTGACAGTGAGAGTGAATCCAGCTGAGTAGAGTGGGTTTTCTCTGTCCAGCTGACCATTCACCGTCAGGGACCCACTGATGTAGTCCAGTGCAAAAACACTGTTGGTGTTCCCTGGACAGAAAGAAGGTGAGAGAGAAGCAGAGACAGAGATAAGAAAGTCAGAGGGACAAACGCAACTGGCAATGTGGATAATTCAACATTACCCCTGGGATGCAGGAGCCTCTGGAAGGGAAAGTGGTGGATGAGTTACTTGTATGTCTCTATTTCATACAATATGGATACAGTTTTTGTCTCTCTGTCTGCCTTAGGCTGACCCACCACCTCCAACCAGTCCACCACATGCCTCTCCTGCATCCCTTTTTTTCATCTGTCATTGTCTGTCCTTCTTTCATTGCTTCTATATCTTTGCCAGCTTCCTGTTCTTCTTCACTTTTTTACTGAATGTATGCTAGGATTACTGCCAATTCACATACACTAAATTCAAGTTGCACCGTATATCAATTACAGTTCAATTGTAAGAATGTCATGACACCACTGTCAATAAATTTTGATGGGAGAATGGCAAAGTTGTACATCTTTAAGGAACCCTGTGGAGTTTCTAAACACTAGCAGTGCTACGGCGCATTGCTTTTATCAAATGAATCTCTGTTTTGTTTGTGTTCTGCATGTGTTCTCACGTGCAAGTACACAGACGACGCAATACAAATTTTTGCCAATGGGTTCACACTCATCTAAACTATCTTAAAAGGAGGGTAACCCACAGAGTACCTTTTACAAATATTTAATCATATCATTAAATATTAACCAAATTTTGTATATTCTTCCAAAGACTTAAACAATTAAATAATTTGAGTCCTTTCTTTTGGATTTTCTTTAAATTTTAAGATACAATAGATACATAAGAAGTTTGACCAAATTTAATGAGATGTGACACATTTGGACAACAGTATGTTGCATTTTCCACGTGTGCTCTGCAAACACTGTCCAACATGACCATTTGAAATATGGAAAATACAGTATGGTTGCTTTATTTATAGAACCTTTAGGCCAACAAATAAGACAGAGTTGAGCTGTCAACGCCATTAAGATGGAGGAATCTAACAAAGGTAGCACTATTTGCAGATGAATTGAGCCCACCAATTCATCTGCAAATAGTGCTACCTTTGTTAGATTCCTGAGGAACCGGAAAAAATCATTTATAGGACTGATAACACTGCTTGCTGATTTGGGGTATTTATCAGGCTTAAGATATTAAAGAACAGATAATGACTCCAAACTTTACTGCTCCAAAGAACCTGCAGGACAAATACAACCTCCAGTGGGAGAGTGAAGCATTAAAATATTTAGGAATAACTGTGACAAAAGAGCTTTTTCAAAATTATCACATGTGAGCCATTTAGATAAAAGCAGATAGATGCATAGATGCAATCTTATCCCCTGTCTGAGTCTAAATTTAGGGATTAGAATTTTTTATTTTTCTTTACACTGTCCTATCCTGTCCTTTTTCCATATAAAAATAACAGTTAAAGAAAAAATGCTGTTCGACTCTCATCACCCACTGGAGCACAAGCTGGGGGTCATCAGAACCTTAAACCATCGGGCTGAGACCGTGCCCACTAAGTCAGAGGGGAAGGAGAAGGAACAGAAACACATCAGGGGAGCACTTAAAACCTGTGGCTACCCAAACTGGACCTTTGTCAAAACCACTAAAAGATCCAGAGCAGACAGAGAGGAGGAGACGAGAAAAAAAACGTAACAACATCATCATTCCCTATGTCCCTGGAACATCTGAGAAACTCATAAGGATCTTTAATAAACATCATATCCCGTTTCGCTTTAAACCTACCAACACGCTGAGGCAGAAACTCGTCCATCCTGAGGACAAAACACCCAGACATAAACAGAGTAATGTAGTTTATGCGGTTCAATGCAGCCAGGACTGCACAGATTTGTACATTGGGAGACAAAACAACCTCTCCATAAACGAATGGCACAACACAGGAGGGCCAACTCGTCAGGTCAAGACTCTGCTGTTCCTTTGAGGACAACAATGTAAACATCTTGGCCAGAGAAGACAGATGGTTTGAAAGAGGAGTAAAATAATCTGTCAACGTCAAACTGGAACAGCCGTCTTTGAACAGAGGAGGTGGCCTAAGACATTACTTATCACCCACCTACAATGCTGTACTGAGTTCTCTCCGCAGACAGCTTAACAACCATTCAGACCTGTGCTCACCTAGCCTTCGAAACCCACATGAAGGCCGGTTTGACCAACGACCCACAAGTGGCCGTAACGACTCTGAAACTCAGAGTTCACACGTGTCCTTAACGACTCTGTAAGAACACTCCCACACAGAGTTTAAAAGCCAGCCAACACCTCTCCAGTTAGTTAGAACTGAAGGAGACTCTTGGATGAGAGGTGAAATGTCTTCAAGAAACTGAAACAAGTCCAGTTGCCTATGATACAGCACCTAGATTCACCATGACCTGGATGACTGAGAACCTTCATCAACATTTATTGAAAGGAAAATATAGTATGTTTATTTAATCACTTTAAATAAGATGAGCGTCTGCTGAGAATAAAATCCCACCTCAAATTTTTGAAACACAAGACACTTCTTTAAAGTTCTAAGACTAAGAATAGTGACTGTCTAGCACACTGCACATTTCTCATGAACTACATCACTTCACATGGGCTGATGAATTGCATTAACTTTGTTATAGTCTCTGCACTCCTTCAAAGAGGGGCATTTCAAATTATGAACGCTGCACTGTTCTCATTAACAAGTTCAAGTGTGCCTGGTGTTCTCTATTCGCTTCAGTTACACAGGTTAAAATATTAGACTGAGACCCACTTGAGTCCTCCTCTCATATTTTCTTATTCCCTCTCTTCCTTTTCAAATTACAGTCCTTCTCATTAGCTTTCTCACCTCTCTTAGACTTCTCTGTGACACTCTCAGTCTCGCTTGCTCTCAGGCGTCTTGTGGATGTGGCTGTTGCCTGCTAATTATACCCAGCAGATGGAGACAACAAACGAGAAGACACCCAATCGCCCTCACCTCGCCACACTTAATGTTCTCTCTCTTCCCTCCTGCATTGCCCAGCGTCTCCCACCCACCAAAAAAATTCCTCACAATTCATTGTGATTATTTTTGCCTGCCACATGAGTTTTATAAGACCTGAAGAAGTCTTTACATAGTGACATGTGAATGTTATCAGAAGCTCAGTCAGGTCTACTGGGCGCTGATTCACCTATGCCTTGTTAATACAGAGCAGCTGACAGCACAGCAGCTCCTCTGTGCTGCCACATACTGCATGTTTAACAGGATGAGTGAAATCATTCCCCATATATGTAAAAATACAAAAATATGTGAATATATACTGTACACCATTAAAACCAGGTTATCAGGTTGAAAGCAGTGGCTAAATCTCTAAAGAGAGACAGGAAGTGCTTGTCATTTTTTTAAGAAAACCTTAAAATACATAAGAAAATTCTGATAATATATAGAGAATAAAATGTCAAAAGTTTACTTAAGTATATACATAAAAAAACTAAATGTCTTCCAAAAAACAGTTTGATATTGTATATTTTTGCCCAAACTACAAGCAGTGGAACCAAACACTTGAAATTCATCAGACAGACAGTACTTTACTGCTGGTATTGCCTTTACACTTACTTGTTAGTCAATATTTGACACAAAGCTGGTTTTCATCTGCTTTATGGCTTTGATGGATTAATTTTGAATACATTTTTACCATTGATCTGTAGTTCCTTAACTACTAATTACACATATTATCATTAAACCAGTAATATTTTTATACTACATGTTTAAAAGGGAAAAGTGTAAGTGTAACACTAAACATTAAAGATGTGGAAGAAAAAAATGACATCACTGAACTTTGGTTCACTCTAGTAATTCACAGATTATTTCATATGAGGAGGTTGGTGATGAACTGACCATATGTTCAATAAAAATAAAGCACAACTGGACTGAAATGATCTAAATCCAAAGTGGCAAGCTTCCCTTTGCAAAGTTAACATCCCTCCCTCTGAGAGCTCTCTTTAGCTCATTAACTGGCTTGGCCTTCACAGCTTTTTGTGCCTGACCAAAAAAGTATTTTTCTTCTGTCTTTATTACAGGGAAACAACAACAATTTTACAACAATTTTATTTTAAAAAGTCTCTTATAAAATGAAGTGCATGCAACTTCTGAGAGTCAGAATTCATGTTTTACAGTATTTGTTCGTTAGTTTTGTATGATTGTTGTGTCGTGAAAATTGTTAATATGGGATGATATTGACATTTTTATTTATTTTATTTTACCTTTACTTTACCAGTGAGAAAAAAAAAAGACTTCTACATTAGAGACCTGGCCAAGGTAGAAGCCGTACAAAATCACAACAGATTAAAATGCAACACATAAAACATGACTGACAAAAATTCAATATAACACAGAAGAACAACTATTTAAACACAGTTTCACCTTCACCACATTTTTAATGATTCCCTTAAATTCATTTATGGATATAAATCCATCGAGTGTATATAGCATCTCTATTCTATTGTACTATTGTATTTTTTATTTGATTTTATTACTACTTTTTGTTCTTTGTTCCCTTTGCTGCTGTGCCAAATTGAATTTCTCTTATGGGGGATAAAAAAAAGGTACATCTTATCTTATCTTATCTTAAATGTGTCTAATTGTAAAAATTCATCTTTGACTTGCATAAATATGAAAAAGTCAATATACTGTATGTGAAAACTACAGGATATCTTTCCTGCATGTTTTCACTTATTAGTACATGTGACAATATTCTATGTGAAGTATAAAAACCAAACCAATATGCCTCCAAAAATCATGTTTTCTGAATACACATGTATTTTCACATTACTTAAGGGGACACTGTGAACCTTCAGTTGCACTTTGAGGGTTCAAGAATCACTCACTTTCAGGTAGTTTATAGTAATAGCTGAGGTCTAGACTCCAGAGAATCATGGTCAGATGGTAAGTCTACAGTGCACAACGGCTAGGGTCAACAGATTAACCCATGCCTGTGTTCCCCACTCCCTGCTTGCTGCTCTATTATTGCCCTGTACCTAGCCTGGAATGGAGAGGAGGGAAGCTTCAGAACAAAGCTCACAGAGTGGGCGTAGAGTAGAAGAGGCAGGCCAGCGGAGAGAGCAGAGCCTTTGGGTAATTAGTCGGGATTGAGGCCAAAAGGTGGAGAAAGGGAGGGAGGTAACAGGGACAAAAACTACTGCTGATTACATCTGTCTTACTATTTTATTATGGGACTGGAGAAAGTAAAAAATGGGAATGCAGTTTGACTCCTGCATTACTCAGGTTCTCAATATGATAAAACCAACTTAAAATACACACATGCATTTACATTAATCAGTTTAATTGATTGGTCAGGACAACATTGTTCAACTGTGCCTTCTAAATTTGTTACAAGTTACCATTTCAATTGCTAATCAATTTTATTTTATGATTAATCCCCTGTGAGTAAGATCGGGTTAGCTTTGGGCACAGAGGACAGATCACCCCTACTTAGTAGTTGTAGTCAAGATTAGAAGAATCAGCTGGCCACTATAATAAACACCTAGTTAAGGTTAGTCATGTTAGAAGAAACTTAACAGTCTGACATTCTGTTTGATTATGTGGCTCTGTTCCTTCAGCCGCTAGAAGGCTTTGTCACTTGTGTGACAATGTCTTGGCTTGTCTTGACAATGGCTTAAGCAAATTTTCTCCACTTTTTTTTCATAGTTTTCACAATTGAAAAAGAAACATTGTATATACAAAAGTACAGAAAAAAAAACAATGCATTTTTTTTAAATCTTAGAAGTAGGTTGTCAGTTTTGAAAAATTCCCTGTCCTTGTGCTTAGAAACTGACTAATACTGGACTGATAGGCCTACTACTGAAATGATCATCGGGCAAGGAAACTGTTCACTTATATAATAAATCAAGTGAGAAGTAGGTTAATTTTCTCATAAGCTTAGATACAATCAGGCTTCTTTCTGAAACCAGAAGAGTAGCCCCCTGCTGGCTATTAGACCAAACGCAGGTTCAAGACACTTCAGCATAAGCTTCACTTTTCAGACCTGGAAGCTCCACTCATATTTTACACAGCCAATGGTCCTACACCAATGAAAATAAGTGGACAAACCATTAATAGTAACATCTCTTTTTTTGCCTGGATGGAAGGGGCAGGCACGATTGGTGGTGGGAGGTAACGTGCATCAGGGACTCAGACCTACTCAGTGTGGACATCATGCCTCTAAATTAGTTTGTCAGCTTCAGTGGCCTGACTAGCATGCCAATCAACTCAGACAGCCGCTCCTTACCCGGACGACTGGGCACTCACCTGGCCCTGTAACAATAGGCGTTTGTACACACACACACACACACACACACACACACACACACGCACGCAACACACACACACACGCACACACACACACACACACACACACACACACACACACACACACACACACACACACACACACACACACACACAACTGCAAGAGTACACAAGTGGTGTGCAGACTGCTGGTTCTACTCTCTGTATGCATCCGATAAAGAGGCTCTAACTCACTGATTCAGGTTCCACAGAACAGCCTCCCACCTCAACTCCGCTGTGTGTCGAGCTTGACCAGAGAGACAGACTGAAATTACACAGAGTGACTCGGGGGGGCCCGAGAAAGAAATAGAGAAGAAAATATAATCATTTTCTAATTGCTGATAGAAAGTGTTCTCCAGTGATCTGCCAGGACACTGTGATTAGACCCCCAGGGGGTGAAAATGGCTGCACCCAGATACGCACACGCTAAAGTTCAGCATAAATAGATGCACACTTCCTATGCACACTTCACATTTCATATTCATATTTAGTGCTGGTGTTTATGTGTTCCATGTGTGTTAATGCATAGGTATTTCAGTTCTGAGTTCTTCTGTAGATAGAGTGTGTGTGTGTAGTTTGTGTGTGAGTGTGTGTGTTTGTGTGAGATGCAGAGTGCATGTGGTGCTAACTGGCAGAGTTTGATTCTATGATGTGAGACTCCGGGGGATTAGCCATGCTCTCACATTACCGACAGTACTGGACTGGAAAATGAGAAACCATGCCACGATTTTGTCTAGTGTGGAGTACACACTCAAATGCACTCACACGCGCACACCTAAATAAATGCCCACAAGCATGCGCGCACGTACAAACTCACACAGCCATTATTTCCTTGTGGTGCAAATTTAGAATGTGCGCAATGGCTTCAATAGCTCGTTGTACATTTACAAGATAAAAGTAATCCAAATAATTTGCCACTTTGAATAATCTGAGCATTACCAAAGCATAAAGAAAAACACAAGTGCGGATTTAATATTATCTATTGACAAACACATTTGAATTCTTGTGTCTTGAACAATGAAGTGAAGGCTCATTTACTGAGAACAGTTTCCTCATTTAAATTCTCTCCTGCACTTACAAAGAGCAAATGGCTGTGTGCAGAGACAGAGAGGGGAAATTGGGAGGCCAGAAACAGAGAGACAGAGTGTATTGAGTCGCATAAGTGGAAAACATACATATGTAGTTATTATGTGGGGATCGCCCAAAAGAACAAGAGGTATAAGGCATTTGATCTGATGAGTTCAATCGGACGTGTGACAAGTGGATGACAATGACTTTCTCCGAGTGATGAGCTTTTGAGGACAGCCGAAGCAAGAGTTCTCCAAGTGTAATCGCCATGACTAAGCCAGTGACAACTGTTTTCTCTAGTTTGTGACAACACCATGGGGGCGCTGGAACATTCTAGTAATGTGATATGGCATACAGCCAGTACTCAGTGTCTTGGGGCTAAGATTTTGTGTACTTTGCTAAATGTACACAAATTAGTGTCACTTTTAAGGATTACGCCTACAGGCAAATCATGTTGATGATGAGGTTTTAGTTATTGTCTTCAAACTACACTCACTTCTTACAGCTTCTCACATAGCCTGACTTGCTTGTGCAAATGCTCATGTGCGCATCTGTGACACACACCCCTCAGTGTGTGACAGCTACCAGTGCATATGTATGTGTATTTGTGTGTGTGTGTGTGTGTGTGATGCAGAGTGATAATGGCCCTGTGGGTGTCTTGCCATTGGCAGACAAGCTGCATTTCATGAATACTCAATGAACTAGTTTCCTCTAAACTTTTTCTTCAAAATAGGTTCAAGGACAAATATTCTGAGACAATGCATTGCAGATGAAAGCAACTTCCATTTTTGCCCAGGTATTACACTCTGTGTGGTTGACATTGCTGGTTAGATGCACCTCCACTGTCATTGAGGAGGTCTCAATGCCTCAGCTTTTACTAGCACCTCCTCCTGCTGTATCTCGAGGAGTTCCTGTTCATCAAGCCCTTATATTTCAACTGAGCAACGGAACATGGTGGCTACCTCCACCTTGTGACAAAATGGTGTCGGCTTTATCAAACACCGGCAAAGGAATGTAACGGCAAGGAACAGTGCAACACTGTTCCAATGGAAACCACCCCTAGTATTGAAATATATATTTAATAAAGTACTTGCGATGTATAAATTAATGTATAAAGTGATCTATTCTCTCTATTGCAAAATTAATTTTAAGTTAAACATAAATACATATCAGTACATATTACCAATGCATTAACAAATGTACAGCCATTATATTTAGTAATATCTTCTTGAAGCAAAATGACATTATATTGTCATGTATTGCCAAATATACGTGGACTCCCTTTATTTATTAAAATGTATTTTTGATATATTACATGATATTTCTCAGTATACTGTATGTCAATATATGCTTGTACCTGCAACTGAACATGGGCAGAGAAATGATTTTAAGCATGCAGGTTATCCAACCTCTTCTCTCTGAGTAATGTTCCACTTATTATGGTACTTACTTAGAGAGAACTGTACTACAGATACCTGAGTGTTTCCTCCATTGACTTCTGGTCCAGATGCAACAGTAAAAGCTCAACTGATTCTCAACCTGGTCACAGACGAAAGTATCGATCCACAGTCTTCAGGTCTCATGGAAAATAATCAAACCCAGAGCTATTGATTGCTGGCTTTGATCTGTCAGCTTGAGGTGTTTCTCTTTTCAACAGAGCATTGTGCTGGCAGTGTAGTCTTATCTCTTCCCTTTGTGTGTGTGTGTGTGTGTGTGTGTGTGTGTGTGTGAGTGAGAGAGAGAGAGAGAGAGACAGAGAGAGAGAAAGCATTCGTCTCTAAGTGTAGACTACAGTATTCTGGATTTACCTTCCTATCTGATATTTTTGCAGTTTTCTAGACGTTACAAAATATATTTCTGCACAGCCTGTACAAAACAACAGCTGGCTGGAAGACAGCAGCTGAGGAAATTGGGTTTGACATCTGGAAATGTGCTTGTTCAGAAGCAGATAGCTTAGGATAACATTTCTCAAAGCCAGCAGGATCCCCTTTATCCCAAAGATAAATGAAAATAAAGGAGAACCTCTAACATCAACAGATAAAGCTGAAATATATATTTTAAGGATGAAATGTTGCTAAGAAAATTTGCCTTGAAAGGACAACAATCAGCTAACTGCTGCTCTCTATACTCTTTGCTGCACCTATCTTTGACTGTAGTGACTAGCTGCCATTAAAAAGGAGCTCAGTCAGCCCTGGAGCTCAATAGCCCCATTAGCGGCCACATCACAACCTCAGGGGGAGTCACCATGGGCAACGGGGCACAGCTCATCTGGGCTCAGCCACCTCCCAGTGAACATGACTGGACACCAGACTGGAACTGAGTGCAGCCTCTGGGACAGATGGACTCCAGTTTAGAGCAGGGGATACAGTACAGAGGTGATTTACAGCGACTCAGATCAGGACTATGACTCCAGGAGGAGAAGACATGGCAGGCAGGGACAGGGTAGGCATGACGTGGCAGAGGAGTAAGAGAGAGTTTCTCATTGACAGCAGATGACAACGGTGTAGAGAACCAAAATATTTTCACATCTCACTCGGTGAAGTGAGGATTTGTTTCAACCAAACAAGAGTGTATTGTAGAAAGGCAAACTGAGACTGTTTGGGTGAGATTTATTACACTTATGTTGAGTTTGAATAAAGTGTGTTTCACAATGAGTTAATGAGGCAGTTAGACTTGTCTTAGTTCAGTAAAAGACAGAAACGTAAATTCAGAAGATGTACGGTTGTATTTGTCTGTTTACCAAGGAAATGTTATATTGTAAGTTTATTTTATTTACTTATTGGACTAAGTAGCAAACTTGCCAAACGCATTCATCTCCCAGCTGAAACTACGGGGCTATCTGACTATCACCTCTTGAGCTACAGTGGTATTATGTGACAGGATGAGCCAGGGCTAGCTGGTTAGCATGCTAACTTTAGACATCTCTGCATCAAAATACATTCTTCACATTCTGTTAAGGATGTTATTTCATTTTTTAATGTTTTATACAAACATTTTGGCTTTATCTAAAAATTGTCCCATTGTGTATGCACAGTAAGTGCATAAAGCTGTCGGGCAGGGACCACCTGAAAAAACCCTTACTTAAGGATAGAGGATAGGAAAAAAGGTAGAAGAGATCAAATGAGGAAACGTACTTTATGAGACCTACAGTATATCATGGCCCAGTGATGTCAGGACTTGAATGTGAACAAAACTGCTCTACTGGAGTCGACTATGCTTTGGATTGTGCTGTGATCAGTGTCCCGCAGACTATCTGCCTTCTCTAAGAGATTACATGGCAACAGGCTGCGGAGAGCCTCAGAGCGTCTAATTGAAAACCCGGAGAAATCCCAGCGACGCAGCAGTCACAATAAGAGCTCCCCATAGAATAACAGGTATTAGTCTTGTCCATATTACAGCATGCCTGCTGATATGAGTTAGGTAGTATGGAATCAGAGCATCGGGGTGTATCAGTACTGAAGGATAAAGATACGTTTGGAAAGGCAGACAAGGGGAAATAATCGCCTTTACTACCTATCAGTCTGTCCAGGCGGGAAATACCTGGCCATACCTGTCTGACCTGTATGTTAGAAGGAGGCTGAAAGACAACCCAGTTGTCTCACTCACACCCACATCACTGGGCAGACAGGTGTTCACATGCTGCCTGGACAAAGGCCACAGAAGTCAGTGCCTGCCTGTGGCTACACTGTGTCAGTGCATTATATGGTCTGTACAGCCGCCAACAAACTTCAAAATAGTATATGAGTTTTTTAGCAAATAGAAAAATTGAGTTATCATCTTTTATCAATTTAGACAATTATTCTGCTTGGGTTGCTGCAAATTAAAATCCAATGCAGTCAGGCAAGAGAATGTGAGAACTAGGAGTTTGCTGGCATTGTGACAATTTCTTTGCTGCAGTTTCACCAACACCGAGACGATGCAACGAGAGAGGAAGAATCGTCCAAAAGGAAAGAAAAGGGTAGAGATGGAAAAGGGCTTAAGATGGGATTAGTTGTGCTTGCGTGTGACAAAAGAGATAGAAACAAGCACACACAGATAAACAACTGGCTGATATGAAAGGCTTGGGGGATGTCCTTTCATTCGCTAGGCTGATTTTTGTTCTGCTTGTTCTTACACTATCATTACAGCACATGGAAAGGCTACACAAACTTTACACAAGGGCTTAACTCTTATCCTAACGGACAGCAACACTCTTGGACAAGACTTGTTGGCCTCTAAGTCTCTGTAAGAGGAATCACAGATAGCCAAGCTCATTTTAAAGAGGTAAAGGTTACATCCATTGGGCCAAATATGGAGTATTTTCATATTTCTTGAGAATAATACTTTATTATGATCTACTCTTTGTCCTTCTTCCTCTCTCCCTCAGTCTGAATCTGTGTGTGGGAAGGGGAGATGCCTGTCCATGTATGTATGCATGCACACATTGTGAGAGTGAGACTGACCTTGGCTGTCTGTGATCCTGCCTTGCTCATCCTCAGGGTGGGTTTTTTAGCAGATACTGGCTGACACTTTGGGACTGTTTGTTGTTAAAGCTTATTCGGCAATTAGCTTTGGTAAAAATATATCCCTGAACAGCTGCACACCTGATCTAACCTTTGTACCAGTCAAGTTTGTATCAAACTGTTAATAGTCTGACTATGACAAATAGTGTGTGAAACCTAACCTGGTGACAATGACAAAATAAAGCTTTCACCATCAAAGTGTACAAAAATGCTTATTATTATTTTTGTCACTCAAAAATGATTATTTACAGTCTATTTTTTCCAGGCATGTTTATTCAGCGTTTGTATATTGTTAAAAAAACAGGTAACAACTGAGGTCACACTGGAGATCATGCAGGTGTAAGACTAGAACTGTTAGAGCGAAAAGGACATTTAATATTCCCGACAGTGACTGGAGTCATAGCAACCAGTGAAACATGAATGAGCAAGTAGATATTTGATTCCCTGTTACTCAAAAGAGATACCTGAACACCTGGCGAGTTCCTCTACTATCCTCCCTGCATCTCCTAATGGGGAAATTACCAGCATGAGCCTCGAACAAATACACTTTTTTAAACAGGACTAAAATGCCCATTTAGATCACACAGAGCAAGTGTAAAAAGAATCACTTAAAAAAAATAAAATATTACCACTGGCCAAATTAGACAGACTCAGATCCTATTTATGTTACACAGAAAACGTAGAGTCATTTTTGGGGGAGTTTTTCATCATCATGCATTTGGATTTTATCACATATCAAATATTTGTCCGAACATTAGAGAGCTGGGTGCTGGTGATTATTGCCACAGTAACTTTTGTCCGATCAATAAAGATTTATCAGTAACTCTGCACAGCTTTTGCAAATAAAAAAGGCTTGCAGAAATTACAAATTCATTCATCAGAAAAATCTCTCAGACACATGATTTCATTTCAGTCCAGCATGCCTCACAGCAATCCAAGGCGTGCTAACATGATTACTGGTGGATTAGAACTGAAGAAACTATTAATTTTTTATCTTGTTTGTTTAAATGGTATTGCAAACACATCACATGGTAAATGTTGCTTTTTAGCTGTTTTTTGATAATTATACTGTAAATCACAATTGAGGCTAGCAGGGGTCTACATCATCAAGTATTAAGTTCACATTTGGATATCACAGTTTCACGTTAAAGAGAGGAAATAAAGGCAGCAATTATAGCAGCATTTGCAATGATGATAAATCAATATCACGTCTCCAATGTGTGTTTGTTTAGGGAAACAACCACTAAGGGCATGTAATAAAATCTTATTTTAATTATCAATGCTGGGTGGAGTATTTGTTATTGTTAGAGCATTTTGGGTCAGAAAATACAATCAAAAAGCCAAAGTATCTGTTCAGTAGGACTGAGTTTTGGTTAGAGCTTTTGAAATACGTATAATGAGACCAGTAGGTCAGAAGGATACAATAAGGGATACATCATACCCTGCGGACCAGGGATTTACCATCAGAACTACCCCCCCCTGAATCTCCACCATCATAACAAACAATAACAACTGCAATATTGGCGGCAGAGAGCTGCTGTGATGCTATCACACATCAAATCCCAGATTCGCCCTCTGATTGGAGGAGGGAGAGGAAATCCTCATCTTGAGTCCCACAATCATTAGCATAAATCACAGCTGCAATTAAAACCTCGTTTATCTTAATTACTGAACTAATGAGACGAGTCCCGCAGGAGTGAGCCACACTCTCTGAGGACACTCGGGGCGAGGAGCGGGAAGGCAAGGGAGGCGTTGTGCCGAGTCGCACTAAAGTCTGCAAACAAGCACGCCCTCACACTAATCTGACTGCAGCGGGGCACACAAGTCTGGATAGACAGAGACATATGCGCAAGTACACATGTACAAGCACACGCGCACAACCCCCCCCCCCCACACACACATGCTTAGAGAATGCATCGTCTGACAACCTTACCCTCCCACCTTTATCTCCTGGCACTGCGTCACCCTTCAACTTCCATTATCTATCAAAGTTATAATGATTTTATCAAGCCTACAGGCTCCATCTCCATAAGGGCTTAGTGCGGTGCTATAACTCTTGATTTTGCAACGACTGGGAATACATCGCACCACCTAATTAATGTCTTTTTAATGCTCTTCTCCTCTAGAGCTTAACTCAGCCCTTCAACTTTGCAACAAACACAACACATACACAACAATAGAACATGTGGCAGCAGACGGTAAGTAAGACTGAGTAGGTGTGTGCACTGAATGGGAGCCGAGTGTTTGTGGTGAGCTCCATGGAGAAGTGGGCTTGGCTGTGGACTGTGCACACATGCGTTAGAGCACACTCACAAATAATACATACAACTGCGCACATGCTCTCATGCATGCACACACACAAGGGTCAAATTCCCTCGTTCAGCTGTGAGGTCAGGCAGTGACTCAGCAGATGGCAGAACAATGAATATCTTCATCACCCAAAAATTCCCATGGTGCGCCAGGTTTATCAAGCAGGGCCAGCCCTTATCAGCCAGCTGGCAATACTGGAGGCACTGATGTCTTTCCATCCTGACCATCCTGGGCTCGACAGGGGGCACGCAGAGTTTAAAGGACACGGTCCACACACGGCTGTAATCCTCCCAACTGGTGTTTATTTTCACCACACAGATCAATGTTTCAGACCTGAAGGATCTTAGAGGGATTGTTTGTCCTTTAGGATCGAAATGTTGATTGTGGTGAAAATAAATACCCTACGGGGGCATTAAGGCAACATTACATCAGTACATGGATCGCAAAGTCAAAAGTATTTGCGCTTTTTATCTTAATGGGAATATGGAGTTAACCAGGAGTGGTAAGAAGAATAGAGGGCTTCATCTTACAGAATATCTTACAGGAAAACATATTGTTTTTTGACAAGAAAAAACAGGACATTTAGATTAAATAAGTAAATATCAGGTCAGTTACAGGTTCTTTTCCTACAACACTCATACCCAAAATCTTCCTAATTATTTACATCTGTTACTTGATAGTTTGTTTGTTATATACAAAATCAAAGAAGGAAAACAGAACGATTTACTTTGCATCCATTTTATCTTCTGACCTTTGTGTGCCTAATTAAGAAACCAAAAGGAACCAGATGGCGCTACATACCGTAGATGCTACAGCAGGAGTAATGTGGAAGACTACTTATTATTATTGAGTGGCGTTAACTGATTTATGCTTACCCCATTACAAACTTACTGTGACTAAGATAACCTTGTTATGGTGTTAACATGACAGTTGCATTAATCTGAGTATTGACTTAATGTGTATAATCACATCGCCAGACTGCAGGTAAACTCTGTGTCTTCTTATACATAGCTAGTCCATCTCTCTCTATTTGCAAATTGTAATTTTTTTCCCTGCCTTTTAACACAAGCTCCACAAAGGTTTCACCAGATTACAAATCAGGTTATAAACAGTGACCACGGTCTGTTCAGTGGAGTGTACTGGAAGGTAGGGTTGGGCCGACTGCCATCGACTACTAATCCTTGACCATCGCAACATCGTGATTTAAAAGGCTCCCCACCAGAGCACAATTAAGTGGCGTGTCCCCTCAGAAATGCCATAGGGCAAGAGTTGTAGTTGTTTGTGATATGTGGGGAAATGAAAAGAAGTATGTTGCTGCTCAGTGGACTAACATTACGCCATTATGTCATCAAGCCAGCTCAGTTAGGCGAACCCAAGACACTCTGTTAAATTTGTGGCAGCAGTGTTTCTTTTCCCGCGGGCCGCTGTTTCTGTCAGGCATGCCGTTTTTATATAGTTTTCTTAGCTTAGCTTTCTTGGCTAGATGGCCAACATTGTTTTATGCTTATGAGGCTGAACAAAGCTAAGTTACGGACATGTCGTGCAGAGACGAGGACGCTTTTAAACCTGGCACAGGGATGCATGTTGGCGGTAACGGGAGATAGTTTCCTCTGTAGGGTGAGACAGTTGGATATTCATGTCAGAGCAATAGTGGGAAACAGCAGCGGCTACGATGGTGAGCTAATACGCAACTGCTGTCTTAGGATAACACTGAGGGGACACGCTGCCTCAAATTCATAAACAACGATGTCATCGTCCATCACGATGTTTCACCGTCATATGCCAATTCGGCAGACATCGGCCAACCCTACTGGAAGGTTTCCAGTTCAAATTCCCAATCAGAGGATTAAAGAGGAATGCTCACTGGAGTGTCATTAAGGATACATGCCAAACCCAAGTAAGTTTGAGAGTACAACAGTGTGTGCAGGCTGTTACTCCCCTGTCATTAAAAGTTTAAGTTAAATGGATTTCCTTATTCTACAAAATCACCAAAGGGATTTGGAATCATTCTTGTGTTTTCACATCATTACATAGATAAGGCTGAATGACGAGATACCTGTCTAATAGTGACAATCCCAGATATGGACCAACAACAAAATCTAACTTAGAGTTCCTTGCCCCTAGGTAAATCTGTCCACCAAGTTTCATAGATATCTGTTCATGAGTTTTGGAGATATCCTCCTGGCAGACAGACAGACAAAGTTACTGGCAGGCACAAACATCACATCCTTGGCAGAGGTAAGAAAACTCAGTTCAGGAGTATTAAAGCAGGATCACTGCTATAGCCTTATCAGCACAGTGCAAACTCTAACTTCCTCCCTCTTCTTTAAAGTTAAACTCTCAGATATAGTAACACCAACACAAGTTATGGATCTTAGGAGGAGGCCCAATGTGGTGGTCATTAGCCCTGACACTTATTTTACCCAAACTGCTCATGTGGCATATCTGACAAAACATTATAACAACACAAGTAGGCAACAACAGAAAGTCATGAGATCACCCTCTTCTGCCGAAGGTTAAACTCATCACTCTGACAAACTGTAATCCTGTTTTGATGGCACGAGCCAACTTGTGAATGATAACACTAAATGACGGCTGACTTCCGCACAACTGCACCAAACTGTGATTAATAATTGCTCACGGGCAAGCCTATTCTCCAACTCTGAGGCTCTGCTCTCTGCTTGTATTGACTGTTGTGCTTGATGAGACTTGTCTATAATGGCTGTGGGATTATGATAAGAAGTGATCGATTCCCCCTCTCTGTGCTGTAGATGTCAGATTGATTATGTGACTCAGACCTGAGATGATGGTGTAGCCGATGCCTCTCGGACGGCCGAGATCCTGGTCAATGGCTGTTATCTTCCGCACTTCGTATCCCTGCAGAGACACACACACACACACACACACACACACACACACACACACACACACACACACACACACACACACACACACACACACACACACACACACACAAATCATACAGTGTAAGCTGTGTGTAATCTTTTACTGTTGCATTTTTGAGCATTTTCTACAGTAGTTCCATTTTAATCTGACTTTTTATGGCAGGACAATTTGTATTACAGTGAAAAGGTACCGGCAAATGAAATGAAATTAGATTCCTGTTTTATGGATTTTGTCCTCTGTCTGTGGAATTAATCATATTGTTAGAAAGTGTTAATGTTTGGGCTTCAAGATGACACTGAATCATTCAAATCTGTAACTGGAGCATCAACTTAGAGACACATTTCCCACTCCCACAATGAAGACCACGAATGAGCATGGGTTAGGGAGCATGACCCTAACCCCCCCCCCAACAAATTCATCAAATTTGTTTTTCATTATGAGTGTGTTTGAAGCATTTCTTTGGAATTCATTTCTCTTTTCATTGTTTCAAAACTCTTTAGCAGCACCAATGAGTCCACAACCCAACAAAACCACAATATGACAGCTGAAAAAAAAAAAAAGAAAAAGAAAGAGAGAAAGAAAGCTGTTTGAAAAGTCTTTGATCCACTGAGCTTTCTCAGCCTTCGTGCCTCAATCAGACACGGTGGTGATACTTAAAAACCCCTGTGCTGCAGTGAGAGATGGTGAGACCCTCCCTACTTTCCAATTTCCTTCCTCCTCTCCTCCTCCCACCCGCCTTCCCTCCCTCACTTCCCCCGTTTAGCTCCCTCGCTCACACCCAAGCAAGCTGCCTCCCATTGATCCTGCAAATTGTGTCTAAGGCGTGTTTATGCTCCATTTCTGCCAAAGCATCTCCTGTCATTGACCAATTACAGCAGAATCAATTACAAGCCTTTTAGAGAGACTGATTCACACCAATCACTAGCTGAGAGGGAAACACACACACACATACACACACACACACACACACACACTCACACACACACACACACACACACACACACACACACACACACACACACACACACACAACAGATTTAGGGACTAAGAGAAATAAAGGATAGAGAAAGCGAGTGAGGAGAAGAAGTGATGCTGAAGTAATATGAGCAATATTCTCGAGCTGTCCACACAAGTGGAATATGTTCAATCAACCGTCAAAGATACAATCCCCCCTCCTGCAAACACACACGCACATGCACACACACACACACACATACACACACCAGTACTTATACCAAAAGCAAACCCCCTCTCCCCCTCGTCATCCTTTCATTTCTAGCTACACAGTGCATTACCCCCCAACCCATTCTCCTTTTCTCTTTTTCTCCTCATTGATTTGACAGCCAAATTGTGTTTGTCCTAGAAGGGGCTTAAACGTCAGTCCAAGCAGCGTGGATTCACAGCTATAACAGCTGAAAACGCTGCCCTGTGATTTCATCTGAAAAAAAAAATTTTCCTTAACTCCTTTGTCAAAGTTTTCTACGGATGACGGGTTGATTGGCTGGAGAAAAAGAGAAAGACAGACACAGAGAAACAAACAGGAACTGAGGGAGACAGAGGCAGAAATAGTGGGGAGGTTTTGTTGCATGTGTGTGAGTGTGTGTGCACTCACACCTTTGAGAAATGACCTATGACAGGGATCCAAGTTTGATTTCCCTTTACGTGTAAATGTCATGGGCCTTGAGAACAGTTGACACTCGTTCCGTCACTGTACGCCCTCGGCTTATCACCGCCCAACACTGCCTAATGGAAATGACACATGCCTGTTAGAATAGCACATGAGGGCATCGGAAGTGTGTGTGTGTCTGTGTGCAAGCGCGGTGGCACTGTTGGCCTGTATTTCTGTCTCGCTTTAAGCACTGTTGTTATCCTGTCTGTGTCTGTCTTGGGGTCAAAGGGGCTCACTAACAGATTTTGGTTTGCACGCCTGCCGTGACCTCCTCCTCCAAAGTTGCAGTAATAGGATTATACACTGCCCCCTACTGTCAGAGGCAAGAGCTACAACACTCCGAGGCAGAATTACTGAGGCTTAACGCTGCTCAGTTGCTGTGAGATTTCTGGAATCCACTCACCAATGTCAACTTAGAGATCCAATGTAATACCGCTCTTTTTAACTCTCTCCTCTAACTCTTTCCTCTCTCCTTTCACCTTTTTTCCATTTCACCCCGGCATTCTCTTTGTACCCCTCTCACACCTCCCCCTCCTCTTCTTCCTGTTGTGACCTTCCTGGTGACAGTTGATGAATCAGAGAGTTGGGGAGACACCGGGCGTCGACTCCGTCACGCCCCGTTAATATGCATGCAAATGTAGCACTTGACATTTCTACTACAGCGCGTGCAGGCCGGGGACGAGGCATATGCGGGTGGGTGTTAAGGCTGGGTTGGGTGAGAAAGGGGAGAGAGAGAGACTGATAGAGAGAGAGAGAACAGAAATAAGGACGGACAGTATTATGCCCCTGTGTGTAATTCCCTCTCTACGAGTGGAAACATCAATAGCCGGACCATTAGCCACCTGGGAACTGAGTTTAGAGGGCTGAGTCAGGGGAGTGAACATAATGGTGTACAGGGAAACAGACACTCAGTGTATTAGATACCCGTTACAAACCTACTCTCAATAAAGACAAAGGTAAGGTCAATGGTGAGACTCCACTGCTTAGTGCTTCATACAACACACAGGCTTCATACTTCACACACATGCAGCACATGGTGAGATAAATCCTATAGCCTCTGTGACCTTTGCTAGAGGCCTCCCATCCCTGAAGCAGGACTGTAAATCTCCCACAGTAATTACAGTCTCAAACACCTGCAGTGCTGTGTGTAGGGGCCTCGGGGGCTAAGTTTGGGTCTATGTGGGTTCTTGGGGGGTGGGGGGTGGGGGGGTTCTCAGGAGTGAGGATGAGAGGTGAGTCATCCTGCCCCGATAATAACTCAGGCCTCCATTTTTTAACCATATTTCTCTTGCACCTGTTCCAAGCACCTCCTGAATAATCAAAGAGGAGGATGAACTTGGGACAGGAGGAGCTGCGGATGAGCAATGCGGTGAAAGATAAGTGGAACATGTTGGCAACAGAAAAAGGATGGGAGGGAAAGAAATAGACAGATCACAGGATTTCACATAAAAGCTGCATGAATAGGATACAAGCAGTGTGATGCCAGGTGGGACTGTATCACTGACCAGGGGAATGTCCTCCTCTATGTTGGTACTGTAGGGCAGATTGGTGAAAATAGGGTCCATGTCCTGGACATCAGTGATGCTGATGGCTAAGTTGGCAAGCCGGGACAGGGGTCTCACTTTATCTTGATCCTGATAGAAATAAAAACAGAAGTTAAGTATATGCACATGGATTCATTTGACTTTGCTAATGTAGAGACAGAATGCCTCTCATGTGTGTGCTAACCGTGGCGTTGACAGTGAGCTGGTATGCTGAGGTTGTCTCGTAGTCTAGAGGTCTGATGACGGTGACGGTGCCTCTGGCTCCGTCGATGGCGAAGAAGGGAGAAGGTGGTTGGAAGGAGAAGAGAACACTGCCTCCGGTACCCTGGTCTGGGTCTGTTGCGTTCACCATGAACACCGATCTGCCCACTGGTGTGTTCTGAAAGACACACACACAAATGTTGGCATTAGGAGTACAGACTTAGAGAAATGTTCAGGATGAATACTAATATATGACTGCTGAAGTAGAGACTGAACTTATGACCTTCATATGTGGTTAACACAGAGGCCTTATCTAACTACATAGCCACAGAGGACAATTTGATTCAGTGATAATTTTTGGAACACAGTGACCTAGTTGTGACTGTGAATGTGTATATTAATTCCCTGCAGCTACTCGTCCAGATCATGACTGCAAATAACAATGTATTCCTGGTCAAACTGGATAAATGATGGCAATGATGAACAAAATGAGATCGCACAGAGTTGGTTTTAAATATTGACCATTCTGGATACCAAACGTTGAAGAGGAAGAAGATTAAAGGTGAATTCAACTCCTTCGATTCCTCTGGGTGCTTGCTCACCGCAACAGCATCATTCACTCACTATAATAAGACAAATGTTGGAGCCATCCAGCATCATTTTAAAACCAAACCCTTGGAATACGCTGCATGATGGGTGGTGGGTGAGAAGAGGATGTTAGCTAAGCTGACGTCAATCATGGAAAACACCTCTCACCCCCTGCACCAGACTGTGGAAACCTCGAGCAGCTCTTTCAGCAGCAGACTCTTACACCCACTGTGTAAGAATGAGCGCTACCTCAGATCATTTATCCCCAACAGCCATCAGACTGTTTAACTCAAGCACAACCTGACCAATCACTTTCCACTCACTTGTTTGTTTTTTATAAATATCTTACTGTAAATATCTTGTTTTTTGTCTATTTATTTTCTATTTAACTTTATGCATATTTTTCTGATTCTTTTTCCTGTACTGTTGCATCTCGAGCTGTTGTAACAAGTGAATTTCCCAGTTGTGGGATAAATAAAGCCAATCTTAATCCTAATCTTAATCTTAATGATTGGTCAGAAATATGGAAATGTTTGTTTCACGGCTCTAAAAAAGAGGAATGCACTGGGCATTTCCAGCTAAAAGTTTAGGTGTAGTGTAGGTTAACGACTGATTTTTTTTAATCGGCAAGTTGTTCGTCCCTTGATTTCAATTGGGAAAGGCTCCTGTTCGCAGTGTAATTGCAGTCTCATCAGCATTATTTGGTTTGACTGATACTTATAGATATTATTAGCCGTGTCAATCATTTGGGAGGAACAATAGTCGTTAACCTTCTCTCTAAAGTGTGTTCTTTCCTTTTCTAGAGGCTTTCTTCATCAGAATTCATACAACATAGATATGTTCTTTAGTGGGTTTCACCATGCATCTCCCATAGACTTTAATACAGCCAACACCGCAGTCGGGCACCAAAGCACGATTCAGTGACGTAATGACCCTTCCTTCTTTTAGAGTTCCTTGTGCACATAGGGATAACCTACAGCCAGAAAGTATTTGTCTTTCCTTGTTGTCATTAAAGATAAGCTTTGTCTATCTGTATTGCCACCCAAAACTGCCTTGAGTTTAGAGTTAAGAATTATCAACTGGGCAGAAAGGCTGCACAATGCCACATCGGAGGACTGTTTGTCTTGGTCATGGTCATTGTTGAAACCTGACAAAAAGAGGTGGCCATATGAAGAAACACTCCCCAGGTACCGCAGAGAGGCTTGACTGTCTAAGTTTAAGGAACATCCCCATTAATTGGAATTTTATCTCTCTCTCTCTCTCTCTCACACACACACACACACATGCACACATTATTGTGTAAACTAATGAGAAATGAGAATGCCTACAGATACAAGGAAAAATGGTTGTGCATGAGGACGGGAGGTTTTCCAGATATATTACGGGACAGAAATGCTCGCAAAAGCCCATATTCTCTCCCTCTCTTTGTCTCTCACACACTCACCTGTGCGCGCATACACACAAACACACACACATACACACACACACACACACGCACACACACACACACACACACACACACACAGTCCAGGGTGTGTGGCCTTGTTTACTGCAGGGGGAGAGTGTGACCACATGGGGAGGTCATGGTGTTGAACTGAGCTGGGCCCTGAGCCAAAGCTAAAGTGACACAGTAAGAGAGCAGTTGACCCCACAGTCTGTCTGCATGGGTGTCAGGGGAGTGTGGAGGTGTATTTGCATGTATGTAAGTTTTTGTGTATTTGTGTGTATACTACCTTGTGCTAATGTCTTGCTGTGTCATGGTGTATAAAATGGTGTGTGTTTGTGTGAATTCTTGGGTTGGAACATGTATATGTTTGTTTGGACAGTATGAACATGTGGGGTGAGACTGTCTGTGTGTGTGTGTGTGTGTGTGTGTGTGTGTGTGTGTGTGTGTGTGTGTGTGTGTGTGTGTGTGTGTGTGTGTGTGTATGTTTATTCTAATTTGTGCGGTAAAATGTGTGTGACTGAGAGCTGTTGACCCACTATCTTACTCTCAAGGACAGGGGGCCATCAGCCATGTAACAAAACAACATAACAGTGAGCTAACTGCCTCTGTCTACATGACTTTACATTATAGCAGCTGCACATACACTTCCTCGGTCTCTCTGCTTCTGGCATTCCTCTCGCTTGATTTCTTTCCTTTAACTTACCCCATTGGGCTCTACACATGCATGAGCAGTGCTGGAAACTGGTCTGTCTCAGCAGATTAAGCCAGATTTCCACGTGGGAATTGAGGGACAGACAGAGGAAAGGGATCTGAGGAGTGTAGCTGCAGGGGAAGACGAGGAGAGCAACAGATGCCAGAGAGAGCAACAGATATCTCAATCTCTCAGCCTTGAAGTTGGAAATGCCCTGATGTATGCAGACAGGGTCACAGGTCATTTCTGAGCCTGATATATTAAAAGTTATTGTATTTTAGATCAAAATAAGAATATTTGAAAGTTTTCCTGCCTGTTGAGATCTTAGGTGGGTAAATTCAAAACTCTAACACGCATTCCCAAGTTCCCATGTTTTTTGGAGCCTACTGTTGCTAAGACTTTGGCAAGACGAGGACAGGGGATAAGGAAGCCTTTCTTTTCGACAGAATTATTGTGATGTCACATTATCAACAGCAGTCACTTCCAGGTCGACTAGCTTGGTTTGCATCGCAGAGATATGAGAAATCAGCACAGCTGTTATATCTGTCGTCTTTGATAAACCAAATCTACCCAATAGCGACATCTCTCAAGCTGTCATTTTCTTTCACCGTGTCCCAACGGGTAAATCAGGTCTCCTAACTAATGTTAGTGAAACTTTTGTCAATAATTAGATATCAAAGCCCAAACATGCATTTAAGATAACTTAGATGAAAACAAAAAAGAGTGTAATTGTGTATAAGGAAAAAAGAGGAATAACCAGAACAACAACATGACTTAGAAAGTCTCTTTGGAAAGTCGGTCCGTAACTCATATTCTGCTCACAGAAGCTTCACTGCAGCACACAGCTGAAGCAAACCTCATCAATAGTTCCTGAGTGAAGGAATAGAGTCTCTAATCCACTCCCCCACGACAATTACTGCATTTGAATAAACATCTAAGCTGCATTTCTCTGATATATTTATTATCCTTGTCAAGTTGTCTGCTTACGCGAAAGTGGAAACACCTGTAAAAGGTACCCCTCAGCCTGCAGCATGACACTGTAGCACAGGCACAAATTAAATGGATAAAAATGCACAGATTCAAACTCTAGGTGAGAGAATTAAATATTCCTGCTTGGGCTTGTTTGTTTGTGTGTGTGCACTTGTACACCTGTATGTGTGTCTAGCATGGTTGTCTGCTTTATCAACTTTGCTTTGATGTCAAGGAGGCAGTTTGACAGTTAAGCATTAGGTGAGTGTGTCTGTGTGCGTGTACATCTTTTTGGAAAGAGGACTTGTGTGTGTATGGATGAGATCTGGATGTGTGAGGAGAAAGTGTGTGATATGACGTTTCATTTTCCTCCCCTAAAGGATGCCAGGTTCTATCTCTCTCAACACAGCAGCCTGTGAAACAATGACTCATTAACACCGCCCAGTGTCAAATGCCACAAGGTTCAGTAAATAATGCTACACACTCAAACAAGTAAACACACACACGAACATCAGTTTTGATCTTCCTGATTTGACAGTGCCACGGTGTTCAAAGCAGTTCAAGCAACAACAGTTCAAAGCTTTGCTGAGAAGCACAGATGACCAACTATCAGCCGTATGTGCCAATGTGGTACTTCAGAGGTTAGCAGGCTCGGCCATATGCAGGTGAAGACCCTCTTTGAGCTGCTCTAGAGGCTCTGATGCCTGCTAACAGAATCACAGCGTAACCACCATCCATTCACCTTATTCATTCTTATCTTCTTGTTTTCCCTTTATCCCCCCTGGAAGGCTTTCAAGGTCAAACTGCCCCTGTTTGCATAAGTGGTGCATATCAGTCCTAAGAGACAAACAATAAAAGAACCTATTTAAACAGCTGCCTTGTGATCATGAGCTACTTAAGATAATTTCACTGCATTCCAGCAGCCCACTGCTACAGAGAGCACTACACCCCGTCTGGTAATCTGCTCATTGCAGCTCACCGTGGAGCTCATCGGAGAGTAAAGAGCCTTCAGACATATAGTCTTCTGCTTGGCCTTTTATACCTTCCACTGGGTCTCAATAGCTTGCCATCAGACCATTGATTGGACCCGTGTGATGCCGATTACAAGTCAATGTGGGTGACCAAGCGCAAAAGGCTAGACAGTGAATCCCTGGGTTTTTATTACCCTATAAGACTGTCCAATTACTTCTTCATAAACAAGTCACACAATAAACAATTCCTAGCAAGGACTGATGAGACCAGTGGCTGTTATACTGGGTACCACTGTGAGCTAGCTAAGAAGAACTGTTTGTGCCTCTACCTATTCCTTCAAGTGCAAAAGCCATTTGGTTAGCCATGGTGCATATTCCTGCATATGTGCCTTGACGGTGCTTTGTAGCTTTTAAATAAATGGGGGCTATTTCCTATGGGAACCAGAATGTTAAGTGGTAAGACAGTTGGAGAGGGATGAAGAGAGCTCCCTGTTGTGTCTTATCTGAAGTGCACTGCAGGAATCATCCCCTTCTCCATCTGAGAAGCTACTACTTATGGAAGGTGAGGGGGAGGAGAGACATACTGTAGTGTATACAGAGGGGGATAGAGATACAGATATTTAAAATTTAGAACATTCTCACTATTCAGGCCCCTTGTGTTATAAACCTAATTGAGAATTTATTTAAATGTTGCGTCAATTTACTCTTAATACTTCATAATAATGAAATATACATTCTTGCAAACTCATTTATTCTGAAAGAGAAAAGCACCCAAGTATCTAGACCCTTGGCTATCACACCGCCAGTTGATTTTTGTTTTTTATGATCCCCTTTTATCTGGTCATCATTGTAATGTGCCCAGAATTTGGTCAAAAGCCACTTGTGAGAAGTTCAGGCACACATTATTGTAAACAAGGTCCCATAGGTCACAGTACATCCAGTACCAAAAAAGAAACCCCTGGAAGCCCTGAAGACAAAATTGTGATGAGGTAGAAATCCATGGAAGAGTGGAAGAAATTTCTAAATCAATGAACACTCCCAGGAGCAATGTGGGCATAATTGTGTAAAAGAAGGAGTCTGGAAATGTATGATCCTTTTGAGACCTGCCACTACAGCCAAAGTCAGCAAATGGGCAAACAGGGCATTGGTCAGGCAAGTGACCAAGAACCCAATGACCCTGATAGAGCTTCAGAGTTTCTCTGCAAAGATGGCAGAGCCTGCAGCATTTCATCAATCAGACCTTTGCAGTAGTGTGGGAAGATGAAAGTCACTTCAGATGTAGCACACAACAGCCGAAAGAAGAACCTTTTGGCCTGAACGCCGCATTCCAGCAATCACGATACATCAGGAGAAACCACCCCACAGTTAATACATTATTTATTACAGTCCAATTACAATTAAGTATGGCGCTTTTAGCATGCTATGGGAATGGATTCCTTTCACAGAGATAGATCCTTGAAGAAGACTGCTCCAAAACACCCTCAACCAAAACTCCATGTTAAAACAAATCACACAGTACAGACATTGCTGGATTGGCTTCAGAAACAATCCTTGGCTCTCAAAGTAAACCTAGATGAAATAAGTTGGAGACATCTGAAGACCACAAATGCACTCAGTCCTAATTGAAAGAGATTGAGGGATTTGCAGAGAAGAATGGGGGACACTAAAGGGATACCAAGAAAAGACCATTGCAGCTGCTGGAATCACTGCCAAGGGTTGTTCTACAAGGTAATAAATAAAGGGTCTGAACACTTATTGTGTCTACTTAGAGCAACATTATGGAACTTTTTACCTTAACATAACAGCTTCAAAATCATTTTGATGTAATAGGGTGAATGTGTGTCTTTGGGTCAGCCACTCCGTCCCCCATCACTTGTTTCTGCACTATGTAACTTCAGTGAGAGGGTAGGATCACAGTGTTACATACATGTTTACTTCAACATACAAGTTTTCAACACATAACACTGTTGTGAGCTTATATGTTTTGTTTGTAGATAGCCATTATTACGTCTGACAAATCGTTACAGACCTGGGATTTGTATTTACGACAGTTGTGTCCACTCAGAAACTGTAAGCGGAGCCAAATCACACAAAGGGCCAATTTCTACATATGGGCTTTAAGATGAAAGATTTCATTCAATATTGTGTGTAGTTTGATTGCAAGAAAGTAATATTCAAAGTAAAATAGAACAAAGTGAAGGATATTGATTCATTCCCAAACCCACAGGCTCAAAAGGAGGAACAACAATGTTAGAAATGAGTGAAAAAGACAGACCACAACTTGTAAGGAGATTGATAAAAACAAGGACTTAACGGAAGACAGACAGTGAGAGAAGAACGAAAGCGAGAGTATATGTATGAGCATATGAAAGTCAAAGTCCGTCACTAACAGCCGTGAGACTTCTGTAATAAAGCAGGGAGACAGTATTCCCTTTTAACTGTGTCTCTGCTGTATAATACGGTGGTGTTTGCACCGCTGTCTCTACTGCCTAGGCTGAAGGCAGCAGAGTGCTTGTCTCCTGTGGGCCAAATCTCAGGTTCAACATGACAGGGAGGCTTCGGGGGGCCCTGGAGAGTCAAGGCTGGCCAGACCTCTGGACTACATGGCCCAGCTTCTCTCTGGGACCATGAGGGATGACAGGGGATAAAGTCCACTGAGTGCTGGAGCTCTATGTGTAATGGATCTCAGCGGTTAAATGTCAGCTCTCTCTCCTGTAGGGAGTCCTTGAGGGAGCAGTCAGCACAATATGATGATGTTCTGTCCAACAACAACTTAGTTTAATTCATTTATGCATTAATCAAGTGATGGAAGAGCTGAAGCCAAATTCACTCAGACTGCAGTGCAAAGGCAAATTATGCTCTTCAGGTGCACAAGCTAAAAGCCGCAAATTAGAGTACGATTTGTTCCAAAAATCATGCAAATCACCCAGTCACAACTTTTGCAATGGCAAAGTGCTATGAAAAGCATACTGAAGTAAACAGCAAGAAGAATAGAAATTCTTAGATCCTACGTAATATTTTTCTTTAAAAGAATAATCATTATCAGCCTGAATTTGAATTATACTGACTTCCATTGGTAGCATATCACTGTTACTCATTAAAACAGGAATGCAAAAGTAATACCTCTACACTGCACTTTCCCTTCTCTCTAAGGAAATGAAGATTGGTCTCCATCAGCGATGGAATTTATGCCATAATGCCTCTATTTTTTTAACAGTGCAGAGGACAAACATGGTTAGTATTCTTCTATTTATCTACTAAGTGCACACTGAATGCATTCATTACCATTCTTGACAATCAAACTCAAAGTTAATACATCAACCAAAAAAATTACCTGAACAGCCCTAAGTACTTTGTCGGATACATGCCAGCATCCCTCTCCACATTCAAGTACTTAATTTCCTCCTGATTTGCTTATCTGTTATATTTATAACAACAAAGAAACTACACTGATTTTATATTCAAACCAGATTTTTTTTAACTGAACTATCTACAGATAGTTGATGATAGGAAAAAACACTACTGTGCTTAAAACTGTAATGTTCTGTTGAATATGCCTGTGACAGAGTGAGCACATTCACCAAAAAAATGCAAATAAAATATGTTTGGTTGTGTATTTACTGCAATGCCTTTATTTGTCAGGGTATGTTGGATCAAATCTCACCTGTACATATGTGGAGATGGAACCTGAGTGAACCACACTTGTTCCACACACGACAACTTCTGTAAAACTGGTCTTTAGTTGTCTTTGTGTTCAGGCTTGAATGTGTATGTGGCTATCAGAGTGCTTTATGGGTGTTCAAGTAGCCCACTTGAACCTTCACCACATTTGGTTGACTGTTCAACTGCTACCCAGCTACTTGTAGGCCAAGCTATGTTGATTCAGTAAGGAATGGCAGTCAAAAGTCAGTCTATGGCATATTATTTCTGTTATTTGAAGTCGACTCAACTTTTTGTTCTACCTGGTAAAGGCCATCGCAAACCCACAGACTTGAGTACAATGTTCTGCTCTTATATTGTCAGAAATGTTAAAGACATGGTGATTTGCAGGGGTAGTGCCCAGGCTTTGGCCCCCTGCTGCTCGCAGCTCCAGAGGCCCAGCTGTTCACTACAATAGAGTCATGATTACACCTACACTGCTCACAAGGTTCTCAGTTCCTCCCCAGCTGTCTGCTCTCCGCTTCCAACCCAGCAGGCATGTGATTGTACCAGCACCGCTCACCCTTTCACTGCCTGCCTCTCACAACCTCTGTCCCTCCATCAATGCCTCCCACATGTGGCGCCTTATCACATTGCCACTGGCATTATTCTGACCCATGTGAGAGAATGTATTGCAAATGAGGAGATGAAGAAGTGAAATAATTAAGTGAGAGGTAAGGCAAGAAAAAGGCTTTATACATACATGTAAAATGTTTCTGGCTTTTGATTAGCTGGTTACATCATGGTGGTGGCATCTAGGAACGAGTCCAATCACTTGTTTAATAGATGTTCCAATTCAATGTGAAGGGTCTATATATAACAATAGAGACAGTGCTACTGTTGTGGTACTATCTGCTTGTCACTGGAGAATCAATCCTAACCCTGGCCGTAACTGATGAAACAAACACAGATGATCATATCATGAAAGTGAAACTCTATAACTGGAATAAGTTGTTTAATTGAAAACTAAAATTTGTTGCTTTTTATGCTTAAAAGCAGCTCAACCAACAAAACTGTTGCACCTGCAGAGTGAGTCTTTTACATATAAATGAACGTTTGTTACATTTGACAAACAAGTTCACGCGATGCTGATTAAGCCTATTGCTGATGGGTAAATCTCTTTGAATTTCGTGGTATAGAAGACTTTTTATATCTGGTGCCTGTGCTGACTTTGCCGTGCTGGTGAACCACTACTGATGCGTTTTACATCAAACAGCAAAGCCTGGTTTGCCAGAGCTGAAGGAGGGAGCAATCGTAGTAACAGCGTAGGCTACAGAAAGTAGGAGTATGGCAGAGCATTTAGCGTCATAAGCGCATTATCAGTGTTAGTGCAATTACTCTCAATGCCAGAAGGGGGAGACAAAGGTTCCACACTGCAGGTTTAACATAAATTAAGTAGATAGCAATTACAATTAAGTGCTACTAACAATAAGCACCATAGCATCAACAGGTGTTCCACAACTTCATAAAAGGACATGAGACCCCAAAACAACAATTTCAGGGATCACAAAACAAACACAGTATCAATGAAATGCTAATCAATATAATAATATAATCTCCACATTGATGACTGACCTGACTTGGGCAGGCTGATTCAAAGCCATTTGGGGATATTGTCACAATTTGGAGCACTAAGTAACACTTTGAACTACAATAAGTAAAAGCCAAAAGTGGACATAAAATATTTTTGTTCCTAGTATGATGTCCCATTCCTTGCTATTACGCTTGTGAAAGCACACTCCATACAGCCCTTTCTTTCAGGTAAAATTCAACATTCAGCTTCACCATAAGAGACTAAAACATGCCATATGGACAATCCAAAGATTTTAAATCTTCAGTAACAGTATTCTCTGTTTTAAATAATCACTTTTGTGTCCTAATTGGTCACTCTGAGTGCTTAATATTTGCTCAAAGGCTGAACCCCCCAAATGATGCTCTGATCAGCCCAAGTGCCTCCCAAGTGTGCCTCTGGTCAGCCAAAGAGCCACTACTGTATGGCAAGGCACTCTGATGTGACCTTCGGGCAAAATAAACCCCAACCAAACCATTAAACATAACCATAACCCTGTACACAGCCAAGTGCCCCTGGATTTTTGCCCATGTTTGGCAGTCAGTGCACACCACAACCAGGTTCAAGCAAGGACTGGCATCGATCCTTTGAAAAGAAGAATGTTGATCACAAATATAGTGCCCGAAGTTGAAAAAGACTTGAATCACAAATATACCCCAGGGTAATTTGAATCTATCAATATAAAGTATATATTCATGAAATATATGAACTGCACAACTTCTTGATGGATTTATAATACAGACTCCAGTATATAAATAGGTCAGGTCAGGGCACTGGTAATGATTTCGCAGTGTGCAGCTCTGGCAGAGATGCTGAAGCAGGTGAATCACGAGAACACTTAAATTAATCATAGAGGTGACACACAAAGCCATATTTCACATTTGAAATTAGCTTATCAATAATTCACTCATATTGAAACAAGACTAAGTGTCCTTCATCTGCAAGGCTCCAACGGTAAATGGGGAAAATTATACAAAAATGATTTATACTCCATTTGTAAAGGAAGCCAAACCACACTCTGGCTTTTCAGCAGTTTGAATCCTCCTAATAAACATGAATATAGTTCGTGTAGAGTTTGTGTACTGTGTGTGTGCCGCATGAGGACCTCTGTATATATATTATTCTAATTTGATGATGTTGATGATGATGAAATTATTGAGCTGTTCAGTTGTTCTTCCCCATGGTGCCAAACAGATTAAAAGAGACAGAGAAAATTCTCCCAAAGGAATCAGATTCACAAAGAGTGAGGACTCTACCATCACAATTTCAGAAAAATCTTGATAAATGAACCAGTCCAATGTGCTGTGCAGAAGTGCAGCTTGTGGCTTAACATTCATACAATATTTCTTGGAAAGACACCTAATGGAATCAGCTCCCTGTTGCAGTCATGTCCCTGGTAAAATGAGCCCTTAGGCCCAAGGGGGCTAGTAACAGCTTTAAATCATGTGTCATAGCAATAACATCCACAAACCAATGAGACGGCCCTACCCATAAAAGGATGTCTGTCATTACAATTCCACTCATGGCAACAGTTGTGCCAGAGGTTCCTTTAAAGCCCACGTGTTCCCAGTGGCACAGAGCAACAGTCCTCTTGTATGCACCTGAGATATCAAGGCGGACACTGTGCTTGGAGCTGAGGTGGAGGTATGAAACCCACCTCATAAAGCCCTTTAATCTTAGAAGCCCCAGTGGTAAAGCCTAGGTGGCTGATGCCATCATTGCTGCCTGAGTGTTGAGTGGTATCTTGAGCTAAGAGACAGACTGCCTGAGCGACAACATGCAATCTGGTGATAGGTGTGCCTATCAGTAGTTTTACTCCAATTCCAGGACTGATGCATTCTTGGAAGACAGATTGCTGTGATGGAGCTTTGCTCTGAAACTGAGGGGTGACAGCTGTGAAAGCACAACTCATTGAATTTGAAATGATAAGCCAGTTGTCTATGTGTGACTGTGAGTCGTCCAGTTAAAGTGTAAATGATATTTGCATTTCTGTTTAACAGCCGGTAAACATGGTGCTATAAGAACATATACCTATTGCAAACTGAGGTCAATTAATGAAACTTCAAGCCAGGTAATAAGATGACAGAACTTCCTACAGGACTAGCTAAAAGTTAAGTGGAGAATTCCTATATTTATTTGATATCTTCTTGTCTCAGTGCATATATTCTCAAAGGACCTTATCCTCAAAATACATGAGATTAAAAGAGGAGAGCGTGTACTGAGGGAAAAGATTGACGTTTTAATGCAGTAAGTATGATGAATCCAGTGGCAGTGAAAGACTGCTACTTGTAAGCTGTCTAGTCTCAGAGTTAACAACTTAAAGACAGAGCAGAGTTCCTTAAATGGTGTTTATACCACTGATAAAGTTTTATGAAAAGTGTACAGCTCCCTTTATGGCAACAGTGTATGAAGTTAACTGTTAACCTATGCTTCTATCTTCTGTTTAACTATACTGCCCTGTGATTATTAGCTAGGCTAGAAACAAGAACAAAGAGTTCTTCTCCTAAAATGTAGAACCCTTTTTTGTCCCTTTTAACTTGTCTAACTTAGTGCAAATACCTATAGTAAATACAATATGGTCACATGAAATTTTTTGACTCCACTGCTTGACAAGGATGCTCTTTCGCTGTGATTTCCCCCAAAGTTTCTGGGTTGTTATTGTGTATTAGTGCTGCAGTGGGGGCATCAGTCACAACAACCCACCTGGTCCTCCAAACCCTGATTTTGCTTTTCTTTTTCCTCCCTCATCTGAGGATTCCTGTGGTGATGGCAACAAAGCAGCAAAGAATGAGAGGAGCCGATCTTTAATGAAGTGAAAGCCCACTCTTTAGAGAGACTAATAGAAATGTCCCTACAAATGACAGTAAGCGAGAGTATGTTAGAACCATCTGTATTTCAAAAATGATGTGTGTATGTGCGTGTTTTATCCTAACAAATGTTGCTTTTTTTTATTGGATTATGATTGGTCTTGTCAGAAAATCAATTGCTTCACTGACTGGATTGGCGTTATTGTTTGAATGCACTTCCCTCACAAAGCTGCCATTCATTTCCTTTTCTAACAGCAGTAAGCCTTTCTCTGGCAATTCACTTGACCTCCTGTACCCAATGAATTTCTGTTAAACTGGTCAGGAACACATAATACAACACATAATACGGAGCAGGTCTTTGTGTGCTGTACAAAAACAGATGGCAAAAAATGTCTCACATTATATCCTCCTTGCATTCCATCTTGCTCTTGCGCTCTGTCCACTTGGCGGCCTGGCTGAGCGATGGGCGATTTGAGAAGAGGCACTCAGCCGAACAAAATGATTCCACACCAACAGACAGCGAGAGGAGCCACGTTTGAAAGGCAAGGACAGCTTATGAATTTGTGTGTTTACTTGCTTGTGTATGTGTGTAAGAGAGCATGTATTCAATTTGTTACATGTTCCTGTAACTTCAGTTATAGCTTGATTAAGGACTTTCTGTTTTGTCATGTACTCACTTCTTTGACGGCCTTAAGGCTTGGAGTTTGACTTTATACCTTTAGAACTACTTAAGTTATAATTGGGATTTAAGTTCAGGTAAAATAAGAGGAAGAATTGATAGTTAAAGTAAAGGGTTAGGAGGGAATCAATGTAACCAATGGAAGGTCCTCATGAGGAGAAGTACGATGTGTGTGTACTGAAAGCACATTTTATCAGCAGAGAAAAGAAACAAATAATGTCTTTATCTCCTGATCAGTCTTCTCCCCTGAATGCCTAACCTCAGCCTCCCTGTCACAGCTCATGGCTGACTGCCTCCAAAGAGCTGGGACTGTTTGTTTAAATGTAAAGGTAATCAGGTCCGGCATGCTGCAGGGATCCACAGGGCCAGAGAGAGACAGAGAGAGAGGCAGATGGGTTGATCCCAGGGGAAGGGTACAAGGACGGGCCACATCGACAATCCTGCACCTTCTTTCTACCTGTTGTCGAAAGTTATCCGTCTCAATCGAGAATACCAAAATGGGAAGTGAACAATTTGTTTTTATACCTTTATTTATAGGAAGTACCTGTAGCTATATTGAAAGTTGAGCAGTGTCCTTTTTTTGTTGACCTTCAGTATTTGGAGCAAGTTGCTTTTGGAAAATAATGTGCATCCACCAAAGTCAGAAGGCTATTTTAATATCTGTTAATAAAGGAAACTGGGATTTATCGGTATACATATGAACATACAGTAAAGGTATACATGTATGTTTTTATTATGGAATGGATGGCCCCCAGGAAATCTCAAATTGGCATGAACAAAAGAAAATTAACTACCTGATGAAAGACAGTGAAAAGGTAAATGATAACAAAGCCTGTTTGCTTTTCCTCCTACAGAATATCTTGCTCTCATACATAATTTTTTCCTGTTCTTCTCCACTTCGTTTTTTCAAGAAGTCATTTTTTAAAATAGAATTAAATGCAAATTGGAGTCGAGCTGATTATCATATAAACGGCTGGTGCCTGGAGGGGTAAGACAGTCTTGCTTTATTTATTTATTTTGTCATATTTTTCGTAGCTCCCCGTAAAACTCTGACTTTAATCAGTCCACACTTTCTTTTAAAGACATTGGGGAATCAGGGACCAGTTGAAGCGATGTGTGTGTTTGTGAATGTAGGCAGCTTGAATTTGTTGTTTGTGTGTGTGTGCATATGAGAGTTATTTGACCAAGAGCAGAGCAAGAGGCAGACAGATCAACCTGCAGCATCTATAGACCTGTACAGCTTTATTAGTAGCATGTAAGATTGTGAGCAAGACGCATGTTCCTTCATGTTTTCATGCTTTTACTATACAGACTGATGGTACCTGTAAAGACATCTGGAACAGCATTACAAAGGTCCATAATCCAATACTGAGTGGTAACTTTACATAGTGGAGGAGAGGCTTTTTATGGTAGCTGGATCAGGTTTGCAGTCATTCATGGTTCAGCCAGTTACCTGGAACTAACATGGTGGAGAGAGATGAAGTGAGGTAAAGGGAAGAGACTTAGAGAGTCTGAGCAAGACAAAATAAACGTAATTGAAAAGTTGCATTAAAAAAGGCAGTTTGTGTTTGATGCCAACACTTGAATAAAGGTTTGATTATTATTTTGATAACCTGTGAGAGATTGACATTTCACTTGAAACAAGTGACTGTAGCCAAAGTAGCTAATCTATGCTAAAACATGCTTAAAATGAATGTGACTTCCGGTAGAACTTTGAGGTTTGGTAAACATGTTTCATCAGATGTACTATTTCTGACATCAAGGTTTTTTTTGTCCGTTGACATGGACAGTCATTGATGCACTCTTTTCTTACTATCTCAGCTGCTGTAATCTGCAATGTCCCAGAACAGTTCAGCCAGAACACAGAGGCCAGACTCCACAGATCCCCAAAGAGATCTTATTGCTCCTTTTTGTTGTCAATTAAAGCTCAGGTTGATAAATTATTCTAGAAGCCTTTTTTGTGATGTTTGTAGAAAATCCTGACAACCAATCAAAAAATTTGGTTAGCTATGACATCGGCATGCTGCACTAACAGTAGCCTACACAGCTGAGCGTGCTGGTCAGCAGCTACCTGAGTCAATTCAGTAGCAGAAAGCACACAGCCCCTGAGCCCAATAGCAGAGCCACTGCAGCTTTATACTGCTTCAGCGGCTGACATTAGCACAAAGTACACACCTATTGCATCAAGGAGTGAATGTCACGCAGGGTAGCCTCATTGGACAGAGGTACATTTGTGACAGCTATTTTGCTTGCGTTTACATGATTGTAGCATTCAACAGAGTTGTATATGCAGGCTAATTCTAAGGTAACAAAAACGCAACAGTTCTTAGTTTCAGGTGATTATACACTAATGAAAACAGAAGTAGAAATATTATATTCAATTTCTTCCAATAAATCATCCTAAATCCTTCCCACTGGACCTTTAATGTTTCTTTCCTCAATTTAAAATCAACTTCCAGCAGTCTACAGTATAGCAGTATGATCTCATCCACTCTAGTAGCTATTTTCTGCCCATTTTTCTGTCAACATTTTTCTACCATTGGCACAGAAAGATGATTTTCGTATTCTCAATCCCACCTAAAGCGCTGGTTGGCTCAACATCAAATCTATTTGAATTGCTGAAAAAAAGATGTGGGCAGTGATTCTGTCTGGAGCCAGGCTAGTTCCCCCTCAAAGTCCAAATATATGTACATTAGATTTATTGTGGGACTGACACACAATATTATATGTGAAAGACTGTGAAAGACTGGGAAAATATTGTCCATCCACAGAGTTATTTCCCTACATCTCAGTTTTCCTGGTTGGTGCTCGATGGTCTGCCTCTATTCTTTCTTCAATGCAAGATCCAGAGATACATGACTTGCCATGACTTTTGTGCGAACTATGGCACTTCTTCATGTAAAGGCGGCGAGTGTTTGGGGGCTGATGACCAAGACAAGCTGCACTTTACACGGCACATTTTCAAACGAACTGCTGTCTAAGTAGCCGTTGAGGCCATCTCATTTCTATAACATCACATGGGACTCAGTGCACTCTGCTGTTTTTCAATAGATACCCTGCTCTCTTTCTCCCACTGCCTCTCTCTCCTCGTATCCCTGCGTGTGCTTGTTTTAAAGCCTTTTGTGTGTTTTCACTTCATTGTGAACTCTATACCCCTGAATCTCCCCGCTCTGCAGTCTGGTCCTACAGGTACGCTGCGCTCTGTATCAGCATCTCTTTTCTATCTGTTGCCTGGGGCATGGGGTATCATGAGGGCAGATGGGGCTCTACTTCCATGAGTCTTAATGTCTCAGGTGTCTTTCCACAGATAGACACACACACACACACACACACACATACATACATACACCCACACCCACACACACACATAGAAATATACATGCTTCCCATCCAATGCATAATTCACAGACTTCAAGCTACTGCAGACACATCTTTGTACCTATATCCAGGCTGCCTTTCTCCTGCACTATGACCCCCGGTGTCTATAATTTCCCATGCATTATTCCTGCGTTATAAGAATGTCAGTGGTTACTTGCAAACAATGTGTGTGAGTGAGTGTGTGGTAAAGTTCATATCTACTATCTTTGTCTTTTAGCAGGGACCACACAGCCGGAGCAATAAAATGCCTCTGTCTGCTTACTAGCGAAGGAAGTCCAATAGGACCAATGTGTTTAAAAATAATGTGGAACCCTCAGATATGCATTAGTATGCAGACTTTTTATTTTCAATAACTGTAAGCGTGAGAGAGAGAAATAAGCAGAGGGAAAGGTGATAAGCAGATAGATCAGCCTGGTAGAAATTATGAGCAATTAGAATAAAAATTTAAAATTTCCATCCCAACATAACAATCTGCCAAAAACGTTTGAATCCTCTCCAGAGGAACTATTACTTTACAGCACTGACATCTTTACCACCCATCTCTTCTGGTCAACAGTATTACCTCAGCTGATGCTTTGGCAGCATAGAAAAACATTTCACTGTCAGTAAAGCATATTTGTCTGACACATTTGCTCTCTGCACTGTACTGAGTTTAACTACAAGGAATAGATAAAAATTGTTCATTTCGCGACAAAATGTCAAAAGCAAGTCAAACACTAATGCAAGAAAATCCCTGATTAGTTTCAGCTTTACAATTAGCTCTTGAGTATTGACACTGGGATGGCAAGTGATGAATTTAAGAGTCAATAAAATGAAGTGAAGTGGATGTGAACATCACATACAGAAATTCAGACAGATCTGAACAGACTGAGAGCCTGTACGGAGAGACCACATCACTACTGGGGTCCGTTTGCAATCACTTCATGTAGCTCTGCAGCAGAGAAGAGTGGGGACAGGGAGACAAGCAAGTAAAAAAAGCACTGCATGTAGGAAGAAGATGGACGTGAACAAGACAAACACTTTCAGTGTAATACAGGCAAATGTAGCTGAGGTTTACGAGGTTTAGGCTGGTTGCATATTGTATGACTGGCAGCACTAATGACTCGAATGCAGAATGGCAATGTGTATAATCATCTTCTGTATAAAGTGATCATTACATGGCAATTGGTACTTCCTACAATAAAGCAAATACCCAAACCTGTTATTTCCATCATTTCAGTCCTCTTTCATCGCTCTCTTTATCTCAATTAGCAGAATGAGACGTTGTCAAATTAACTTACATCTTGTTGATGAGACATGACACCAGTTATGGAGCTCTCAACAAGCGGAGTGTTGAAGCTTGTCTATATCTTCGACTGTTTCAGTCCCCTTTGCCTGTGCAACAACATTTTGTAATAGCTTTTTATTGATTTCTTTGTAACGACTCCTGAAATTTTGCCTAAGGTTTGTATTAGCAGTGGCTCTTACCTGCATCACACTTTTCTTATAAAATAGTTGTGTAACAATCAATATTTCCTGCCAAATTCTCTCTTATGAGCTATGTCTGTATTTTTTCTCATCTCTTGCGCCCTTTCTCTTCTCCCCTTTAACCTACCTTTTCCATAAGCTGGGTCCTTGGAGGTGGGGGGGCATAGAGGAAAGAGAGGAAGAGGAGTGGTCGAGCACACAACTCAATTATACATCAAAGCACTTATGTTGGGGACACCACTGAAGGGGGAGGCGTAAAGGAGGTGGAGGGAAAGACGTTTCAAAAGGGGGTATGACTTGGATGAGAGCGGACCTTGGTGATGGTTTCTAGTATCAGTGTTAGTCGAGACTTCAGGGAAAACAGACTTTGCTTACTTAAAGAGGTATTTATCCCCTGGGAAGATGGCCCTTGCATAAAACTGGTCTGTCTACACAGTAGAAAGATGCAAACATTTTTGAAATTGTTGCTACATTACCAGAGAAAACAGCAAAAATATGATATGGATATGATATTTTGCTCAAGGGTAGAAAAGCTACAACAACCAGAATGCGCTGCACCGGACCAATAAACACTCCTGCTGACGGGTGACATCTGCAAGTTGGGCGGTGCTTGGTTTTGGCTCGTTGTCCATTTTCAAACAGGAAACAGTACCAGTTGGTAAAAAAGCAATATGGTATTACAGCTAAACAGTACTAAAATATTTCTGAAAACATTTTAGGTGAAAAACAGTATTGTGGTTCACATTTGATCAGCACTGCCTTCTTCTGCAGTTTGATCAGAGTTTTTCCAGCCTCCGTTTTCACAATACTGGAACAATATGGCAAAAGATGTTCACAATCTGTCTCTATTGCAGCTAAACAGTGTGCCGGCAAGAAAAAGGCAGTGTAGTAACAGGATCTTGGTTTGTGGGACTTTAGTGAAACCTCCCGCGTTTGAGAGTGAAAGTTCTCTCTTGAACCATCAAGAGAGTACGAATGTGGGCATACAAAAATGCAGAACAACAATCTGTAGTTGATACAACAGCTCTAAAATCTGCCAGATGATGCATTATCTGAAGAACTTTTGCTAACAAAAGAGTGTGGGGCTCTTGTTGCAGGCAAAATGGAGAGAAGTTTACCATTGTTTGTTTAAATATACTACCAACATTTTAGTGTTACCAAGCTGGTTGAAAATCAAAGTTCCTGTTTAAGGATGTAGAAGAAAAAGTGACTTTACCATTTAGTCCAATGAAAATAAAGACTACAGCAAGCAAAAGTATTCTCATCTCACCAAAGAATATCTTGATCACTAACTATCTTGCACTCAGTCCATAACTGAACAATGTTAAAAACCTACCAAACACCTGCAGTTAAACATAGAATTACAAACTTTCTATGTTCTGCTGTACTCTCTGATGAAAGGAGAGGCTAACTCACACACCATTGTACATTATTGTCATTTAAACCAAGACAATGGAGTAAATAACTTTCAACTTTTTTATAAAGAATGCAATGAATTTGCTGTCTTTGCAAAAACAAACTTTGCAGTTTGGGTCCTCGATTATACTGTGCGGATATCTATCATACTTCATATAAATTTTTCTTTGTACTATGGGCTGGCCACACGTACCTAAAAAACTCAAATATAGTTTCAGAGGTTCATTACTCACATTCAGTAAGAAGCAGGCTTGACTTTGCTGGATTTCATACTGTAAGCATTACCATAAAATTCAGTATGAAACTTGTGCACACTAAATTATATGATGATATAAAACCATAGTAAGATATTGAGTTATAATGGAAAGGAAGAGGTACATCTAGACCAATTTAAATAAAAGCTGTGAGGTAATTTTGTAACACAACAGAAAAGACATCAAAAGACATCAGCATTATTTATATTTGAAAAAATACGCAAATCACTGAACATCATTATGTAATCATATATAAGAAATAATGGCATAACATTTCATTCTTCCAGGAAGGCTGAGAATCTCCAAGTTGTTGCAATGAAAGAAGGTTCCTCAGAGTACAGTCTCCTCAAACGTTTAGCCAGACAATCCTATAGAGAAAACTATTGAAAGCCCTGCTTGCAGCCACTAGTGCTGGACCATGGGGCAAATATAACATTTGATGATGGTGCTATTCAACTCAAACTGGTTCAGCCCCTGAGGAGCATAAATGTGCAGTGTAAATCTCTTTCCAATCTGCTATTAGATATGTGTCTTAAGAAAAATTGACATTTCATGGGCTTCCAGTGGGGCAAGAATGCTGTTTTGTTCTATAAGAGGAAGTGCCAAACTAGACACTACTAGACAACATCGGGCTGACTGGAATGACAACCTGAAAATGCAGCAGGGATCTGACAAAGATGGGTTGTACGTTGGAGCTTAAACATCTGTTTGTCACCGTAATTAGTTTGAGAGGTGTTTGTTGTGGTTATGTATGCCTGCTGTAACATAGCTCTGTAAAACCTGGTATCCAAGGTGTAAACTAAACAGTAAAAGCAATGGCAAAAACGGCATATTTGACTTAACAAGCATTGCTTTTATCAGATCAGTCCAAGTCAGTCAGGCTTTCTATAGCGTGAGAAAAAATGATGAGTTAAATTAGTCATATTTCACTCTACAGCAAGCTTTTGTGTATGTATGGCTCACTGTATTTAGTTGAAAGACAATGAGCTCGACTACAACGTTATTATACTGAAAATACCAACAAGAAAGAGGTAGCATCTGTTTTTCTCTTAACTGCCCTCCATATTTCTCTATTATGTATCATTTTTCTTTAAAGCTTCTCTCCCTACCACCTCGATTGTGGAAGTGACAGCCAAAACAGATTTGAGCAAATTGGAAAGGCTATAAAGCTCTATTAAGGCAAATCTAGCCACGGTTGGAGGAACAGTGAGAAGGGAAACAGACGAATGGGAAGGGAAGTGCATATTGAGACACAGAAGAAGACGACGGAGGGAGAAAATCGTTGAGGAATTTGCATAATGCCAAATGGAGCCCTGGTGAGGTTGAAGGCACAACTTGCAGCTGAATATTGTTCCCATAACCAAGCTATAGTACACGCCACAAAAAGCCAGGAGAGCCAGCACTCTGTTTTTCTTTCTCTCTCCCACACAAACAACCCTAAACACAAACACACAAGCAGCTGTAAAATATAGAGCGGCCGTCAAGATGCACAACTGTCTTCCATGTTAGCAAAACCTTGTCGGAATTCACGATCCTGCCAAATGAGTGTTCGAGGAAAGGAGAGCGCCTAAGGCAGGGTGGGGGTGGGACCCACACACTTGAAAGAAAGGGAGAGAGGGAACGACAGGTTGATTTATTCAAAGAGTGAGGAGTGGGTGAATCAAACTTTAATGGTTTTGGGGAGTGAAAGCTGTTCTCTCTCCCCCTTCAATCTTGCCCCTCACACTCAGTCTTTCCTTACTCGCACCTTACTTCACTTCTGTCTCTCTCTCCCTCCATCCCTCTGTCTTAGACATACACTTTTCGATGGTCACTCACAAACACGAGCCATCCCTTTTTTTGACAGACAAATCTGCGCTCATCGCTGCATAGCACGCAAATCAAGGTGCTCTTCATGCTCAGTGGGATAAAGTAAATGACAGAAAGATAAAGAGAGGAAGAGGAGGTGATTTACCTTCACGAGTGGCAGCGTATGTGATGCCCAGGCAGTATTTGTTGCGTTAACCCCTGGACTGGAAAGGATGTGCGGAAAAATTGTTCTACAGGCACGACATCCTCCCTGACAACTCACTTAAGCGGCCCTGAAAGGCGTGCTGAAGTCTACAAATGAATCATTATTCATGGAAGTGAATGACTGCAATCACTCCTTAAAGAATCCACACATGAACACAGGCTTGCATAGAGTGAGTATCTGCAGATGGAAAATTACACCTCAATACACACACACACTAAACAAGACCCATCAGTGAAATGTGGACTGAAATTAGGCAACTCTTTCTGCATGAAATATTTGAACAAACAGCTGGTAAAACATCCTGGTCCTGTAGATAAACTGGCCATATGTACTGCATTTCTGTTGTATAAAAAATGAGGAGTTACTGTAGGAGTTAGTTTGTAAAGGATGGTCATGTGCTGTGGTCTGATCAGCGCTGTCAGACATAATCAGATGGACAGATGAAAAAAGATCGACAAAGATGAAGAGTCAACAGAACTACCATCACTTTACTTCCTAAAACACTTTCAACTGTCATTTCATTAGTCAGCACAATAGATATGATGCAGAGAATAAGGATATGTTTTGAGAAGCCACAACTTTTGCTTAGAAATGGGTCCCAAGCACCAATTCTATGTCGGAGAAAGTTATAAATGGAGCCTGAGGTGAGTAAAATATTGACTGCTTCCCATTTAACCTTCTTGCTTTATCCATTTTTTTCTCTTTCTCCCTAAATCCCTCCATCCCTCCCTGCGGGGCTCAGGGTCTTAGTGTCAGGCAGAATTCTCTTTGAGGCCTGCGCCTGTCAACCAGCCACCACTCAGCTCAGTAACCACTAGATTCAATTATACTACAGGAGAGACCAGGAGCGATGATACTGAAATCATTATGGGCTAAATCCAACTTCTAGGAGGCAGTGTGCGCGTGTGCGTGTGCGTGTGCGTGTGTGTGTTGTGTTTCAGAGAGAAGCTGTGTGTTCGTCGATTTGTGTGCAATCTATGTGCAGGATGACTGTGTTGAAGTTAGTATTGTATATACTGTATGTAATTTAGCGATAAATGTTTTATTTAAATGTAATTTCAGAATTTCACTACAAGTAAGACTCATTTCTTTAAAGTTCCCAGGGAACCTTGAAACCCCGAAGACATTAGTCATCCATATACTGTAGTTGCTGCTTTAGAGCTGAAATATTTGTTTATAACGTGGTAAACAAATTACTTTTGGATGCTGTAACCTGCGGAGGTACAGGGCAGAAGGCAATAACAGATTAGGGACTGAATTTCAGCTTTCAGAAGTGAACAAAGGCAAAGAAGAAAGGAATCTAACAGATTCATCTGTGTTCTACCTGACAGCGACAGAGGGCACATCAAATAACAGGTGCCTCTGTTTTGCTGCCAGAGCCCACATCAAGCACTAAACAGCTCATTCGCAGGCGTAATAGGAGCTCTCAAACACCCTCTGCCAATATTATCGAAAATATGAGTGCATTTGTGTGTGTGTGTGTGTGTATTTGTGCTTTTCGTGCATGAAATGCTGTCATGCTATTCAACTCAAAATTGTTTGGAGGAAGTAGTAGCCAAAAGTTTTAGGCTAAAAATGAGGCTGGTTTGAATTTCCTCTCTTCTACAGTACACAACTGTTTCCATAACACCTTTGAGCAGTGACCTTTTAATGGAACACACAATTATCCAACAAATCAAAATTAATAATAAAACAGCAGTATGCTTCAATGCTTTTATTGAACATTAGTTACTGATAATTGATTTAGGAACAAATAAGCCCAGGTTGCTGTTGCCTCTACTAAGGGATTCTGTTACAAACAAACTATATACAGAAACCAGACCGAAGGGCTTTTTCTTCTCTAGATGTCTGACTTTCACCTGAAGGGTTTCCACCTTGGGCAGCCAGGTTCTCTAACATCAGCCGTAGTTCATCAGAGCTTACTGTAGGTTAGAGAGGGACGTTGAGATATGGCTGATAGAAAATAGAGGCTGAGGAGGGATTTGCTCACCTGCCTGACATACCTGAGAGACAGTTACAGATAAATTTTGGATATCTATCACTTGGAGCCTCTTGCTTGTCTGCCTGTTTGCCAATACGTTTAGTCCATCTATGTGCTGCATTACCTTGCCCCTTCTGAAGACGGCTATACAATCTTCTGAGCATCATTACTGCAATATCGAAGGCAATATTCCACTGTACAGCGTATCTACTGTGGGTCCAGATGAATGTGAGTATTGACTGGAGGATGAAAAGGAAATGCTTTTCAAATTCTAAAATGCTATGAGTTTAGGGGCTCAACCAATTAAATAAACTGACAAAGTTATACATTGTTAAGGTCATTGGAAACTAAGTATGGATAATATCTATAAACTATGAATAAATACATGGAAGGCGAATGTGTTTAGAGGTGGCTGTGGCTCAGGAGGTAGAGTGGCTTGTCTACTGATCACAGGGTTGGCAGGTCAATCTCCACCTCCTCCGATCAACATGTCAGTGTCCTTGGGAAAAACACTGAACCCGGAATTGCTCCCCAGCCACTGGCAATGCAGGTAGTCCATTCCTAATTTCAGGTTCCAAGCTGGGAAAAGCAGGGAGCCAAATCAAATACATGGATCAAAAATCAGATTTTCCAAGCCAAGTTGGGAAGGGCCCAGTTAACGAGTGAGAAACAGATGATCCATTGTGGAAGTAGCCAAAATAGGATGAAGAGTTAATTGTGTGTGATCCAATAATTGCATACAGAAAATGTGTTTTGTGTATATATACTGTATATGTATGTGTGATGGACAGACCGGTGCCAGAAAAAAAGAACAGACTGCAGAGGAAAAGGAGCAAAAAAGTACAAATGACTAAAAGAACAAGAGAAAACTGTGTTTGTGGTCAGTTTATGGAACCGCAGGAGATGGCACACACTGGGCCCAGTAAGAGAAGTTGTTAGTGTTGGCATTTGATATTATCACAGGGACAATGACAGAGAGACCGCCTCCCAGTGGGAGAGTGTGAGGGTCAGGCAGCTGGGGGGAGGCTGTGTGTGAGTGTTTTTGTGGAGGGTTGCTCTTTAAGACCTGGATGTCCCCACAGTTCGGCAGAGCTGTACTCCACAGTTGCACACTTGGCAAAACATTTTGAGTTTGTCAATACAGGGCTTGCTATATAGAGGACTACCTGTCGCGCTTAGGGAATGTGAAAAACACCTCTCAGTATGTTGTACGCTCCATCATCTCATCCAATAATGGATTTGGGTTGTGGCCCATCTGCTGTTCTATCAAAACATTATTTCTGGTGATAGTCGTTGCTCCTTGTATCCAGTCTCTGCTGCTGGCTGCCTGAGTGTGTGGATGCTGTAAATCTGGCCAGCTCATTAGCACTGACAGAGGGAATGCTAGCAGCCCACCTGCTCCCCTTCACCCTCTTTATGGCTCTACAAATTAAAACGACATTTACACACACTCTTCCTCACTCTCCCCACTGCACTGCTCACCTTGCCACTCACAATGCTTCATCTGCTCACTGCTGAGCTGCGTCAGGCCACCTCAATATACCTCCTCCCTAATATTCTGCTGTTTCAAAAACCCTGAAGCACTTTGTGTTCATTCCTTTTGGCTTCTGTCAGTCTGTTTGGTATTCTGTGTCACTTTTTATTATATCAAATCTCACCATTTGAATCCTTTTTCTTTCTGTTTTCACAACACTTTTACCTTTACTACTACCATCATCCTTCACTTCCATCTCGCTCTCTCATCTTTTTCTCTGTGTACTTAAGTTCCAACAGCACTATATAGTAGTCCTGATTGTACTCTAACCCTCAGTTACTGTAGCATGTCCAGTGAGTGACAGCATGATAGAGTGATGTCGCAGCATGTTTGCTTAGCCCGCTAGAGGTCACTCAGGGGCCCAGAGGTAATGAGGCCATAAAAATGCAGGCAACGGAAGTTGTGGGAAAACAAGATATAGTGGAAGAAAGGGCAGAAGAAGGGGAAACAGGTTACCAACAAGGAACATTAATCCTGGATGAACACGGTTCCCAACACTCCAACTTCCAGGTGGAAGAGGTGGAAGGCTTTAATGAAGAACTCTGTGTACAGATTGGACCATGACACACAAATGCACACTATTTATTTTTCTTATCATTATTATAATTATTATTAAGATTTGTGATAAAACACATTCCCCCTGCATCACACTCACACTCACCCTTAGTAGAAATGCCAGTGAATTAGACTCTAGCTGTGTCCATTGTTTTAAGGAATCTGATCAATCACCACATCCCATTGCCTCAAATAAAAAAGCTTAAATTTTGTACTAGGAGTGCAGGACTGATATAAGCAGTAATTCAATGAGGGATTCAAGGGAGTGAACAATATGTGAGTGACTGAGGGTCAACACAGCTCCGTTTAATGGCTTCTGGAGGCTAAACTGATGCCTATTGTTTGCAGAGCTTGGAAAGTCTGTATGTGGACTATAAGTCCCACACAACTGAGCAGAGGTTGCACTGGCCTGACAGAACCTTCCCTGGTGGGTGGTCTGAACAGCCTCCTCTAAACAGTCCTCCTTTCTCCCATTTATTTGCCTGACTTTATGGATTGGGGAGAGAAAAAGCCAGTGGCTTTGAAGATTTGGTGAAGACTCAGAAAGGGGTATGTGCTCAAACTCAACACAACAAGATATGTGGATGTGTGTGTGTTTGCGTGTGTGGATTTCAGCCCCTGTTTGAAGTCCTCCACTCCACTCTGGCAATTACTTCTATCAAGGATTAGATGAGGGAGAGGGCAAAGAGGAGAGAGAAAGATGGAAAGAAGTGGGAGCTGAGAAGGGAGGTAGCAGATTCAGAGAGAGGACAGAGAAGTGAGAGAAACGGAGAGAGGAGAAAAGAGATTGAGGTCTCCGCTGCAGTGAGTGTTTTTCTTCCTTATAAAGGAGGCTGTGCACACTCTCTAAACATGAGCTAGAGGACAACTCCTCAAATCTTAGGAAGATCACAGGTGCAGCAAAACACAGCTATTTCCAGGGCAGCAGAGACTGAAAAGCACTATGAATAGTTGATGATCACCATAAGTTGAATGCAGCAACCATACAGTTACTTCTGTAACAATATCCATAACATTGTGGTGAATTTCATACATGTTTTCTAACCTTCTCTTAAGTTCCAGAAGGAAACCTTTGTCGGAAGCACTTTGGAGAAGATATTTTTGTGAGGAAACTGTTGGCATCATATATTCTCAAAAATGTTATTGAGAGAGAAGAAATAGGTGCCATTTTAAGGATTTTAATGTAGTAATTATACTACACACATCAGAGAGTTTTTATGTTATCCTTAACACATGTATAGAGGGGGTCATTAAATGACTTTCTGTCAGCCTTACCTCTGGGATATGGACGGTGTAAGGCTGCCCGTGGAAGATTGGCGAATTATCGTTCACGTCTCCAATCTGGATGTTGACTGTGTCTTTGACCACCTGAGGGAGGAAACACCTTGGTAAAATTGTTCCCAAGCCTCATCCACATGTTACTTGTCAGAGAACTGTAGTCACCGCAAATGTGCATCAGCCACACCAAGCCAAGATTCAGAGTGAAAGAAAACGGGACAAGTGTGTGATAGATTACCCGCGGGGAGAGTAGGATGAATGTCAGTATGTTTCAGCAACTAAACTGCGTTGAGTGAGACAGGTGTCAGAATGATTACATGTGAGAAAGAGAGAAATAAGGGTGAGAATGAGAGCGAGAGACCGAAAGGGAGACGTATTGAGAGAGAAGGTCTCTATGTGACATGTGGTCAGGCTATATCCAGTTGTCAGCGTGTGACGCAAGGTGTCATAACTATGATCACAGTGCAGATCTGTCTCTTACCTCTTGAATGTCACTCACGTAGAATTCGACCTGCATCTCTGACTTGGTCTGGTGGAGACAGAGACAGAGACATCAGCATAAACTTTGCATGGATATGTGTAGTGCAAAATAGCTGTGCAGAAAAGTATAACAAGACAGAAATACCACTCTGAACCCACAACCCTTTCTTTTTCATCCCTCACCGCTGAAGAGTATTGCACTTTGCACTGCTCTTTCATCATTTGATAATTTACATTCCATCTCCTATTTTCAAAATTGTCCTGACTGTCTTTTCTTGTCTATAGTGCATTTGCTTTGGTAATGTGTAGTCGGGATGTGTGTTTGTTTGGTGTTCGTACCTCACGGTCGAGCTGCTGTCGAAGCCACACCACACCAGTGTCTTTGTTCACAGAGAAGTACCTCATGGCCTCTTCTCCTGAAACCCCGTACATGAGGGGCTCCCCCTCAGGATCAGTTGCCTTCAGCTGGGCCACTGATGAACCTGCCAAACAGAGTCAAAGGTCAGCGGTCCCACAGGGTCAAAGGTCACGCGGTCTAACAAGACTTTTGATTGGTTATATGACCTTGTTCTCGCTAATTTTAAGATCAAATCAATTGCATTTTCTCTAGATATCCCATCATGTCTACTGAGCCACATAAAAATGTTATACACATAAAAAAAACCTTTTCATTGTATTTCTTATCCTTATGTGTATTTATTATCTATATTTTTAATGTGTTCTACTATATTGATATAAATATACAAATACATATATAAATAAATATTAAACTTAAAATAAATAGTGTTTCCTTTAAATTTCTCATACCCACTAAACACACTCAGTAAACAACTTGACCTGTAGGATCAGGAGAAAGATATGAACAATGTGTTCTTCCAAAAAGAACTAAATGTGGGATAAATAATGATAAATATGGCATTACAACACACAAACACACAGAGCACACACAAACACACTAGCATGTATAAGGGTAGAAGAGTAAAGTGTTTTTAACTGGAGCTGCGGTGGTTCACAAGCTTCATTCATCACACACACTACAACTCAGACAGGCTGGCTAATCAAACCAAGAGGTGGAGCCATCCAGCCAGCTAATCCACCATGCTGGACAGATGTGTCGAGAGGGGCGAGGCTGAGGTTAGGAGGCGCCTGGAGGACAGCATGAGAGCCCTCGGCCCGGTGGGGAGGGGACAAGGCTCATTTCTATCCAGGGAACAACTACATGGTAATGGGCTGAAGGGGAAGGTATGCTGATATCAGTCACACACAATGGACCCCAGTGGTCATGAATATGTATTATGTCCCCTTCCATTCATAGTATACAATAGTCAAACACACCGTTAACACAGCTCAAATGTAGACACCCATTTACAAATACATCCAGGTAGAGATAAAGAGTAGTTCTGAGGGCATTCATTTGACCTGCATTCATCCCTAAACCTTGAGCCTTTGACAGAATCAGTGCTCTAAAAATTACCCAAAATACATACTTGATTAAAAATAAACATATTAAAACATTACAAGCAAAAGTCACCCATATGGATAGCACTTGAGTAGAAATGTTTGCGTGTTTGCCCTGCAATGCTGAGCTCATACAATGCATAAGGGCTTCGGAGCTGAAAGGTGGGCCTACGTTTCACCACAAAAAAAAAAGAAACAAGAAGGTACTGAGTGCACGGATGGGAGAGTAAAAACACGGATCATACACATGCAATGAATGCATGTAAACACACACATACACACACACACACACACACTAGCACACACACCCTCCCCCCGTCCCTGCAGGTACTCGGTCAGACAATAGAGGTGAAGCCAAACTAAATCAAGCCTGTCACTTGTGCACCAAAATGCTTAACACAACGACCAATTAGGCTTCACAATCACACACCCCTCTCGTTTTATTAATACACCCCATTTTCCTATGAAAGGGTGGCAAAAATGACTAATTAATATAACGATTTATGAACCCCTCTCATTGCGTCTAATGAGATTTATGCAAATTCAGCTGCTTTCAATATGAGTTATAATTTGGTTGAAGACGGTGCAAATTAAGCATTTTACCTCATAGTCATCAATAATAACAGAATTTTTTTTCCTTCTCCTTCCAGCCCCCTCGACTGTGGAGGAATTGTCTGCTCCATGTGGGTAGACATACACTCGAGTGAAGGATAACAAATGAATGATAACAAATCATTTGAGACTAAGACTATGTATGAGAGTCACAGTCTTGTGGAAGATTAACTCCCACTCTAGAAAAAAGAGGCAAACTTGGACCAACTCATTAAGCATATGGGTTAGATTCTCTGCTCAGATTAAGAGCAAGTATGGAGAGCTGGCACATGTGCTGAAGTTAGAATATGTCCATATCAACTGAATCAGTGAACGGTTTTATATCTTTAGATTAAGATTTGCCATTGTACTTTATTTTAAAGATAAAGATTTGATACTGTACTGGATTCTGCTCTAATTTCTCTTCATTTTCTCATATTGTGTTTTATCGCATTCATCTGCAAGCTTACAATAGGCAACATACACTGGCAAAGCAAAATGGCTGCAATTAGGCAAAGACAAAATCAGTCCTCAAGGATGAAGATATGTAACAATTTCCGTTAGTAACAAAAGTTTCTCTATGTGTTTTGTTTAATGTCTAAAATGTAAAGCTGTGTGAACTGGAATCTGGGATGGAATCTGCAGCAGCTCAGGCTTGGGTCAAGTTAAAAACAGTTAAGTTACGTTAAGGTTAGTCACGTTTCTTAGACTCTCTTCCAGAAGTTATAGCAACAGGTGGCTAAATGAAACACACCGTTATGCTGAGTGAAATTAGGATTTCTCTGGGTTTGGATATTGTCGAAAACACGGTATTGTTAGTACACTTCAACAAAATATGTAACAAAGGTCTAGTCGTTTTGAGACATTTTAATGCAGAAATGTTACATATTATGTCTTTATGGCATTACTGGATCTTATAATTATTGATAGGATTAGGTTCTGTTAAGGTATTTTTTGTTTAATGTTTTGGGTTCAAGACTGGATTAGAATAAAAGTGAGGGCACAAATTGTTGAAGGTTTGGGTAGAACATTGCTGTAAACCTCACAAGTATAGTAGTATAGTATAAAGAATAGTGTGTGTGTGTGTGTGTGTGTTTGTGTAGGTAGGTAGGTAGGTATCCTTCTAGTGCTTATCTGTAACACTGTGGCACCAAGCCCTTTCCCTGACAAATGATGCTATTTAGCAGCAAGTGATGCCAGTATTACTGTTATGAATGATACAGTGCACATTAACATTGCCCCTCCCCGTCTCCTCTACTCTGCAACACTGCTCTCATGACAAGAGCGATGGGCTGGAGGACTCATCTCTCTACCTCACCTTTCTCTCTCCCATTGTCCCCTGAACCCCTCACTCTCTCTGCAAAATCAAACACCAGTTCCCCAGTTTTCTCTCTGTATTCAGATAGTAAGGTCAAAACATCACAACCAAAGCAGAGCAAAACACAACAAACCAAAAGCAGCACACCTGCCTATCATACTGACCTGATAGATTAAGAGATATGTGTGCCCTAATACCAAAGTGAGAAAGCCGACAAGACTGGCTCTGTGATGACCATAAAACCAGAATGCATGCTAGTGTGTACTGGTACTGGAATTTCTTACTTCAATAGAATATGTCAAAATATTGATATTGGATATCATTTTCAACACCAAGAAAAAAACTTTGACACAACACTGAGGGATTTTTATTAAAAGATAAATGTAACAAGACTATAACATGCCAAAAAGGTATGAGGTATTCCTGCTGTTTTCTTTGTCAACCAAAACCAATCGTGAAAGCTCTGCCCTTGCCATCGTTAATGAGCTAACACTGTGAGCCAAGTGACAAGAAGAAGACAGCACGCTAATGCAGGGGAATGTGAATCACCTGTCAGTGCTTAATGTGGGCAGTCCAGGATGCGAGGCACACGGAACTGAGTTTACTCATTTGTAGTCTGTTTGAGGGGTCAAGAACACACACATGCGCACATGCACACACACGCACACACACACAGGCATGCTTTTGGTTGTGGCTGCGACAAGTTCACCATAGTTGAACTCCACACAAAGCCAAGGTGTGGCTATGTGTCGCCACCGTATGTGAATGTTTTTGTTGCTTTTCGTGCACAGAATGGAAGTGAATGGGAGGCGAATGTTGATTTTGAGTATGTGTGACAACAGCCTTAGTGAGTGAGAGGAGGCAGGGCTATGTGGGCACTGCAGTGGTGTGAAGAGAAGAGAAAGCGAGAAAGCACAGCGCAGTCATTGATAATGCTGAAAATGAGTATAGAAACTGTTTCAATTATTTAGAATTGATAAGTATCAAGAAATTGATATTTTGACAACACTACTACGTGCAGTTTTATTTGGTCTCTTTTTTTGTCTAGCCCATATGAATGTGAATTCAGGGCATTGCTGCCAAAAAGAGCTTTAATGCTCAGTCATTTTTTTCCTGATAAAACAATGATTGCTCTACAAATATTTCACAATGAATTGAATGTATGAGTACATTTTCAACCTTTCTACTTATGTAGCTCTAATAATAAATATAAACATATATGATATCAAATATTTCACTGACAGAAGCAAGTATCAAATACATACAGTATATGGTTTTATCAATATGGCTTTACTTTGAAGCTACTGGGGTGAAATTTCAAATATTGGAAGCCTTTAGGTTTGAATGGTAAATTGAGAGCAGAGGATGGGTGAGCCAAAAGTGTGAAACGTGCAAAATAAAGGACGCGTAGCAGAACAAATAAATAAGTTAATAGACTCCATTACCATTCTTCTCCCAAAATTACAGTCAGACTTCCTGCATGATATAAAAAACATTGTTGCAAACTCACTGCCATAAAACATACAAAATGACAAGCCTCGACAGGCTGAAAGTGAGGAGGAGAGGAACAGTAGGAAGACTCGCTAACCTATACACAGCAGCAGCTGCATGCTTTACTCGGCCCAACCTTTGAGGAAAGGCAAGGGGGCCAATGGGGGCGCTAAATCAGCTGCTGGAGAACATCAATCCCTGCTGGATCAATAGGAGTCGTACGTGTTAGACGGGGACTAGGCTCAGCCCTGCCCTGGGGCCTCAGGCTTGTGAAAGAAAAGGGGCTATAGGCCAAAGCCCTGTTTATTATGTTGGTGACATCTCTAGACCTCTCGTTCATCTGAGCGCTGATTCAGTGGGACAGGCACTGTCAGGTCTGCAATTTCAGGCATGCTGTGAATTATAGCTTTGAATTTTGTGGTGCACAGAGGCTTAATGGGTATATGGGCAATATTCTGTACGCTCTCTACCAAAGCAGCTGCAAACAAAAAAAGAAACCACCTCAAGACAAGTGGAGAGATGACTTACTGTGGAGGATGGGACAGGGAGAATCTTGATCTTCACCTGCTTTGTATAAATACTTGATGAAGTGTCTTGAGGCAGGGTGAGTGAGCCGCAGGGTTGAAGTCATACAATCAGTAGGCTGATGAGTCAGTATGATGCCACTCATGTTACCACACTGTCTATCCACTGACAAAGAGAGCCTTCAAACACATCATCAACACCAAGTTGAAGCCACGCTGCCTCGCATCAATCAAACCCATCAAAAATTCACACAGGCAAATAGTCTCAACTGACTGACAGCATGAGCTCATTCAATACACCGCCTGTATTTTGTTCTTACTTTATAGTGCCGCATTTGCCACTTTATTTTTTCAACATGTGAGGAAAACTGAACAGTATACTGTAGAGAAAAGCTGTGTTGTAAAGCTTTCACATCTGTTACATATATAAAATGTGATGATGAGACAGTGACTCTAAGCAGCAGTGTTGTGCACTTCACACCATCAGGTCCATCAGGTCTGGGATAACAGGAAGCACACAAAACCATGTCCTACTAATTAACTGTGTGCCATTATGAGAAAATTGGTCTATTTCTTGCATGACGCTATTACAGAAAGTGAGTGTGTCGACATTTGTTTGAATCCCTGCAGAGGTCTCTACCAGGGCTGCCCAAAGTGGGGCCGGTTTAGAGTTTGATTTGACCCACCAGATGTTTCTGGCAAAAAATTATCCATTCATTTCATGAACATTAAAACATCATATAGAGAATCTGAACAGCGGGCAGAGTGACACTTTGTCAAGTTAGTCAATTAAGGGAACTTGGAACCATTTTGTTTCATTACAATAGGTGTTATTGGCCGGTGGCCCACCATCAAGTTTCAGTTTTGGCACCATTGACCAAACAGTCAGGGGTGCCATCACTCACTGGGAGTGAATGAAGCACACTGATGCAGAAATACCACTTTAATTTTATTAAAGTTTAATTTTATGCCCAAACTCTGGGCACTGCATTTAAAGCTGCTTTAAGCATTGTTGCTATTTTAGCTAACTTCCTGTCTGTTTTGCAGTTAGCCACCCCCTCCCTCCTCTTTATGTCACCACATGAACGTGCACCGGTAATCGCGAGACACAGCAGCGAACAGGAGGATCCTGCTCTCTGTGCGTTAACAACTGTTTCAGTCAATCTCGTTCATGTAAAACATCTTGAGGGTAATTTACTAGTCTGATTCTATCAAGGGATTTTAGTCTTTCTTTCAGGGTCATCCTTTTAAGAGACCCCTTGGGGACACATGCATTAACTTGCACCCTCACCTCCAGTCAAAAGCACAATAAATTAAACTTCCCTTTCTTCAGAAATAAGATGGAAATGAGTTGAAATTAACTCATCGCCGCTTTCTCTGCCCATGGTGCTGAGTGCTGCGTTAATGTCCACAGATTCAGGCTCTTTCTGGGAAGCTAGTTGGATGTGGAAATAAAATAAGCAGATCTACCTGGAATGACAATAGTGCGGTGGCCAGAAACTGGGTGCTTGGACCTCCATTTCCATACAAAGAGAGGCGTATGTGTTCAGGGGGCATCTTTAATAGCGGAAAGGAGGGTGCATTCAGATAGTTTATTTTCCTGTAGGATGAAGACAGCCATGGAGAGTGACAGTAAAGCATTTTCCCCAGGGAGGACAATTAGACAGCTAGCAATAAAAAAAGATGGAAAGAAAGAAAAAGCTCACTGATTATGTTTGCAAGCCTTTGTGCCAGAAATAAACAAACGCAACAAATTCTCAAATTGATACAATTGCTGCAGATAAGTACAATTTACATATCAAATAATGGGAGTGAATAACAGCCGGAGTTCTTCAAAGGAGGTTAGATTTGTGCATTGGTAAAAGCTAATTTATCACACAGAAATCCCTACGTTTTAATAGCTCCTTTGAAACAAGACATTTACCAAATCTATCTCATTTACCCTTTCTCAATTTTTCACTGGCCTTCTCTCTTTTTGTGTGTTCTTGTGTGTGTGTGTTCGCAAGCATGTGTGTGTTTGTCACATCAATAACCGTGATGGGGAAGAGAGGCGAAGACAAATAGTGCCGGGAGTCTGGCTTTAAGTGACTCCTGTGTTTCAACAACACACACCATGAGAGTCCTTGGGAGGCTGTGTATTAATCCAACAGATTTATGACTAAATCTGTCACGGATGGGAGGAGAACACCCTTTGCCTTTCCTTTAGCCATTCCTGAGAGAAATATACACATCCTAAAATGTGTGTGTATACGCAGCTTTTAAGTGAACAGACTGTATGTACATGCATTTATACACGTGGGCAACCACCCACACTTAGGAAACCAAAGGGAATAGCAAATCTTTTGTTCAGTGAGATTTTGTCACTGAGTGAGAGTGTCGGTACAGGAGAGTTTACTGTATGTATATATGTGTGTTGTGGCTGTCTTCAATAGAACCTAGGCTGGGCTCACGGCATGACTTGAAAAGCCCAAACGCAAGGAGCTAAATGTAAACAACAAATGGTTTATGCTTAAAATCAAAAACCTCATTGTGGTTTAACCTTGTGAAAGTAAGACCAGAGTGAAGACTGCACTCTGTAGTTTTTTGTTCTCCTAAGCTTCCAGAAAGGTGGCATCAAGGGATTTCTACAGTGATGCATGCCATCAAAAAATGTATTATGAATACAATTTGGCACTTGTGAAAAAATTGTGGAATAAATATTAGTTTTTACATAAAATACATCAGTACATTTGGTTATCAGAGTGTATTTGAAGTTGACTCTGCTGTCTAGATATGAATCATTCATTTGCACGGCATACAATGAGAGAGATTCAGAACTGAGGAGGACGGGCGTATGATTGGATGTCCAGGATTGGCTTTCTAATACACCCAAATGGCGAAATGATGAAAACACTGAGTGACAAGGCTGTGACTAACCAATCACATTGCGAAAAGTCGGAGGACAGTGAAGGACATTAGTGGACAGTCATCCCACGCGTTGGTGAGGAGAGGCAGACCTGTCACTGTGCATTCACACGCAGCTCCGCTCACTCTCCGATCACACGGGAAAGCTCTTTGCTCTTGCTATTTTCTATTCCATCCCGTCGCAGTCTTGCTGTTCTCCAACTCCCTCTCTTTCGTTTTTGTCATCCTCTCGTCACGCTCCATCCTGCTTGTGGAGGCCAGACAGAGGGACACAGGCAGTGCTGATAGGAGAGGACAGGTGGCTGTGTGCTACTGAGGCTGCTGGAGTGACGGCTGAGCCAGTCTGGCCTGTCGTTGTCACAAAAGCCTATGCCGCCCCAAACACACACGCATCCACCCCAAACTGCACCGATCCTGCCAACATGCCAAAATGTCCATCAACACAGGCACCTCGAAACGCCTGCCCAATTCTTTTCTTTTCTATTTGTCTTTATGCCTTGCTTTTTTCATCCAGTTTGCTGCTCACCTCAGTTTTTAATCCTGTTCTTATTCTGTTATTTGCCCCCTTCTTTCACCCTCCCTACACTCCCTCTCTCCTTCGCTGGCCCTCTGCTGACCTCACCGGGACTGACTATTACCTGAGAGCGAGCTAAATCATGGTCGGGTAATGGAACATGCCACCTTCACTGCGAAGCCACACACACACACACACACACACCCACACCCACACACACACACACAGAAACAAAAGCCTCTCACTTTTGGCCTTTCCCCTCTTCGCTCCCGTTTACATGTTTATCATTTGGCCCGTGTGTTACTGAAATATAAGGCTGATGTTGTTTCTGTCAGCCCTGTGGATGTAGATGGGGATGTTGGGGAATGGCAGGAACTGAGGTCAAGAATGAGGCTGTGGCAACTCAGAGTTGACCTCCAGCCCTGGCTGTCATTGGAAGAGAGTGTGTGGAGTATTGCCTCAGAAAACAAAGGCTCCTTGTCTTGACAAATATAGCTATAACAAGTAGGTGAGAGCTCGAGGAACTGCAGTGGTTTCCCTGTTTTGGACAAGAATCCAAAAAGAAAAAAAGGGTGGATGTATGTATCAGCAAGGCACAGGGGGAATCTATGGGACTATATCTTCAGATATATCTTGTATTTGAATGTTCCTCTGTTTATTGTCTAGCATCTATGTATTTTTTTCACCACATCTACTTTTGTCAGACCAGCCTTCTAGCAGTTACATCAAAATAAATTCAAAAGCACATATACTTTGAAAATTTATAAAATGTCGCATTGGCCGTATATACAGTAATATTAAAGTTCCCAAACAGAGAAAAGGTGTCATCCTCACTAAACACCAGAGAGGAGACACAAAGACTCAGTTTATTGGCAAAGAATTATAGCTAGTGGGACATTTTAATATACCAGTAATATACCAGCGCTTTTCCAGTCTACTGACCCCTCAAAGCACTTTACAACACTTGTCACATTCACACACTGATGGCAGAAGCTGCCATGCAAGGTGCCAACTAGCAGGAGCAATTTGGGGTTCAGTATCTTGCTCAAGCACACTTCAACATGCAGCTGGGGGAGCCATGGATTCGAACCAGCGACCTTCCAATTACTAGATGACCCGCTCTACCTCCAGAGCTACAGCCGCCCCCTAAAGCCACTCTAATGTTGCTACTGATGTACAAACATTTACAGTGTGTTCTGTTCTGTCTATTAGGTGTGTAAAGCCCTGTCACTGGCACATAGATTGATGTTATTAGTTCCAGCTGTGTGTCAAAAGGTCAACTGTCCACTGAGAGTATGGAAGACATTCTAGTCTGTAAGTAAAAGTAATATAGTAATAGTAGTGCTAGCCACTACACTGTATGCTAATGAGTGAAAAACTCATACTAGAGTTTTGTGAAGTCAACTTTTAATTAGGAGGGAATGAGAATAATTAACTTTTAACACACATTTTAGGCCGGAATAACATTTATAGTTAAAAGAACTATGTCAGAACTTATTAATGAGTTTATCAGACTTGTGTGATTTCAAATATTGAATGACGACTCAGAGTTCACTAAACTCTCTTATACATTGATGAAAAGCTGCTTGATGAAGACTAGTGTCTTTTTAATGCTAGTTGAGATAAGATGTTTTCTCTTGTGAGTATTGAAAACATTGCAGACATAATCAAGTATCCACTTCAGTTCTTGTCAGCAGGTGGGAGGGTGGACTGCATTTAAGATACACTAAGTAACATAAGGTTTGGTACCTTGGCTAGGAACTAGATATGCAGAAGAAAAATGGTTCAAATAGCAATGTAAAGATCAGGACTTCCTATTTAGGTTTTCATGTTAGCAGCTATAGACTGTGTTGAATTGGCATTATCAGCATGCTTACAGTACAAATTGAAAAGGTCACTTTTAAAGAAATCTCACTACCTTTTAGAAATGTGTTTTCCTATTCTGTTCCATGCTTTTTAGGCAAACAAAAAAAGAAAAGAAAAAGAAAGCACTGTCTGGCTTTGATTTATTTGAATTGACAGGGAAAACCCTGTTTGATGTAGCAGCCAGTTCTCGCTAGCAGATGTTGCAGCCTTAAACCAGCACACAAATGGCTCATTTAACACCACATCTCATTTCTGTGGTAACATGTAAAATCTTCACACTTTGTTACATTTTTGAAAAATTCCGTTCAGAGTTAGCATTAAAATTGACTTGCCACGTTGGCCAAGTGAGTGGCAAAGGTCAGTAGCCCAACAGCAAGATCAACTTGCCACTGAAAAGTGGATGTAACCTAGCAACAAGCTGTCGCTGCTACTTTATTACCGATTCCCTTGAACTTGTGGCGGCATGCAGGCTTGGTAATCTCCACCGGAACATATCTGTAATGGTGTTTTCTCCACAGCCCATATGGAGGAACGGTTGTAAAATTGCATTGTGCTCCAAATGCCACACTAGCATGTCTGATCCTGGTGTGGTCCAGCTCAGCTTAGTATATCTGACTGACTAGCCAGGCCAGGCCAGGCCAGGGCCAGCTGGACTTTATCTATATGGGCAGACTTACTAGTGCATTTCTATCTTCCTCATCACTCTCTCGCTCTCTTATGTCCATCTGCTGTGAAGCCTCCTTACCCTCATCCCCCCACCCTCAGCAAATATCTATTCCCAAATCTCCATGTGTGTATCCCTTACACTTTCACATCTACAGTTTCTGCCAGCTCTCCAGCTGTTTATCCTGCTTTTTTCCTTGCATCCATCCTTCTCTCCCTCTCTCTCCTTCACACTTTTTCCTGCTATATTCCCTGCATATCCTCCTCTCTTCCTTCCTTTCATTTCTCTCTTTCTCTCATTCCTTATCCCATCTCCTTCCCTGTCTTTTACAAGCACACCACTACGCCTGTTTCTTCTGCCATTATCAGAAGTGATCCACATTTTTCCCATGAGAGAGACGCATAATGACAGGGAGAGAAGGAGAGACAATGAGACACAGGGGTAAAGAGAGGGAGAGAGGACAGAGTATCATTAAGAAGGGAGGAGGGGGAGGTAGGATGGTCAGTGTCCGAAAAGCTCAGCTGAAAATGTGCTCAAGTTGACCAGCAGAGGACTGCAATGCAGACAAGCCAGAGTGTATAGTGTGTGTGCGTGTGTGTGTGTCTTAAAGCATGTATCCAGATTGTTGCTACACTGCTGCCTAAATTTGATGTCCGGCTGCCGCCATTACAGCTTCTTTCGTCCCGTAACACGCCACACTTGTTTTATGGATTATAAATGAACTCATTATCTGTTGCGCTCATTAGCTTCAGGTCCTAATTAGCCAAAATTAATATTGTTTCCTGACAAAGACATTGGCACTGGCAAATTGGCAATTGACCTCCTTGGTCAATCTGGAGAGAGGGACAGAGTGATGTGCAGAAGCATAAAAAACAGCAGAGGTGAGCAGGAGAGCCGGGCGATGACAGCTGCTCTGGGTGATCAGTTTTGGACTGCCTCGCTCTCCCTCCCTCTCTCACACTGTCCTGCACAAACTCTATCTCCCTCTCACACTGTCCTGCACAAACTCTCTCTCTCTTTCCATCAAAAAGTAGCTCCTTAAGTAGACGTGCTGCGCTCATATCACTATCACCAAAGAACCATGACAGGTTTGGGTTGGAAATGAACATTCTAGGTACAATAAAAGCACCTAGGTATTCTGTATGTTCAGTGTGTGAGTTTGTGTGGGCGGGAGTGGAGAATGAACAGCTAGAAAAACCACAGTATCTCACACGCACAGTGGCTGACAGCAGAAAAGCCCTGGATTTGTTAGCAACTGGAACTTCTCACTGGAGACAAACTGCTGCACACAGAAACAAATAGAAGAGAGAAAGAGACAGAGAACAAGAAAGTGTGCTGGGCAGAGAGGAGGGGCTGAGACAACAGACAAGGGTGCATTCAAAAAAAGATCCATGCTTCCAAGGAGGCCTGTTAAATGTCAAACACCTTCTCGGTTGTGAGATAAGAGAGCAGTTCAATTATACCGCACTCTCACCATCACACAATCCCACACACACACCCTACTTCCGCTAACATGAACAGATGTAGAAGACTGGCACATACTTTACGTATCAAAAGATACTAAGTGCAAACATCAAAATGACAAGGTATGTGGAGTATCTGTGCTGAAAAGGCTGCAGTTGCATCACCTCGCAGTGAATGGCAACATACTGAGAGCATAATGAGTGCATAACCAGGGTTAGAGAGAGTAAAGAAGTGAGCAAGATCATTCTCTACCGGTGAAGATGATGAAGAGATAGAGTCACCAGTAAACAAAAGCAAGCAGATTCGAGCCACAGACTGGTCTGTAAATGGGGGGCATGGAGTGCAGGCAGCCCACTTGTCAATTAATCCTATCTGGCACCAGCACACTGGCCTTTATGAGAACAAATGTCAGCTTTCAAGACAAGGACGCTATAACCTTTCTTCATAGAGTGCACACCAGCCTCAGACGACCAACGCTGATATTACACTGCAGGCATCTCATCTAAGCTGATCCAGCATGTCATCCAAACAACAATTCAAAGCATTTAGCAAATTTGCTTTTTGAAACTTAAACATATCAACATTGCCACAACATACCTCCCAGCACTTACAAATGCAAAGGAAAAAAGCAGGACATATTACGCGAGTCTGACCTGTGGTCTTACACAAATCAGAAAATGGACTGCATGTGAGACGGTAATGGCTGGCAACAACACGGCTGTACAAAATATGGTGACTAAAGTGCTCTAAACACAGGTTCCTTCACTTAGCAGGAATCCATTTTCCAAGTAATATTCAAAACACTATGCACACTCCAGGAAGACATTTTTTCCTATTTCCAAATCACCTCTTGTGGACTTTGAGACCTGTAACCTTTTGATTTTAAAAGACCATTGGGAGTTTTACATGACACTTCATTATCTCCTCATTTTTTTCTCAAATTTCTTACATCTTCTCTGTAAGTGAAAAAGTGGACATTTTTGTAGGCATGAAAACACTTACTGAGGAATCAAGACCTGTGAAACATACAGTACAAGCTGCAACAATAGTATGTGCACTTGAGTCACAGCTACATGTGTGTTCATCTCCAAAGGTGCACGGAGAAACAGAAAAAAACAAGAGATACATTCACACAAACTGACAGACACAAAAACCACGCACACACACATACACACACATAAGCATTTCCCCTCCTCACTCCTACAGCTTCCCTGCAATGGAGCAGGGAGAGGTGGTCGCTGATGTGAAACATCAATTTCCAGGTTAGCTGCTCTGCGTGGCTCAGGCAGGTATCAGCCGTGACCCACCTGGGCCAGATAAGCAGCTGCAAGAAGCTGATCTGCCACCCAGCAATGCACCTCTCACTACTGGAGAATGGAGTAACGCGTGCGTGCGTACACACACACACACACACACACACACACACACACACACACACAAGTAAACAAATATTCAAACCTGAAACAATGAATTAAACGTGAGAGGAGAATGAAAAAAAAAAAAATCAGTAATACAAAACTGGCCACATCACATTTCCAGTAAATAAATGCTGCGGTGTTTGAAAATCACCACTTTCTCCAAATGAGGGGGAAACTATGCATCCCTGCATTAACGTACACATACACAATGCACGAGCACTGCTCACGCAGAGAGTTCACCTTCTTGATACTTTGATCACACTTGCTGGGACTGCTGGGATTAAACTGGGTTCAAACCTGAGGCATTCCAGATAGGAGTCCTACACACAAATACACACATACACGCACACGTGCACACAAACGTGTAAACAAACTGAACTCTGTGATGATGCTGATAATTTGGGGAAACGAAAAAAAAGTTTAGCTAGAATCGCCATTACAAATATTGTGGTGTTCTCTTTGATGATTCTGCATGTCTGATCCCACACACACACAGACACACACACATACAAAACCAGAGCAATTATGGTTAAGTGTCTTTCCCAGTGACAGAGGACGGTGTGTGGAAATGCTACACACTGAGATAGTGTGTGAGAGCCCAACATCGGCTGGCTAGGTAATCTAACCACTGCCACCATCACAGTGACGCCTGTCAGCTCAGTGCCGGGCGCCTTGGCAGTGAAGCTCAACCTGGTGTCGCACCACATTCCCACAGACAATTTCAATTAACTTTTACAAGCAAGAGAAATATCACACACACAGCCTGCAGCTATTCTCCGTATTCTCACTCTGTCTGGTCATAACACAGGAAAAATGGAATAGAAAAGGAAACACCACAGAAGAACAATGTCTTTTTAAAGGAGACGGGCAGAGTGTGAAACGTCCAAGATAGCGTCTCGGAAGAGATACTAAACGAGTCTTACATAAGATGCCAGATCATGCAGCTGAAACTAGACACATGGTGAAAGCTGATTATTCACCTCCTCGTGGCATTGTTTTAAAGGTGGACCTACGATGACTACGAACACCCAAAATAACTACTACAGTATAAACGTTAAACAGACTGTATCAGTCAGTCAAATGTACGGATCTGAGGTCATGTGAGGTGGGAGTGCTCTGCCGTTTGCTGACTCACCTGTAATTCACACCAAAGTGACACATCAGAGGCATTTAAGAACTAATTGAGTGTCCATTTGTGTAACCAATGCCAAATCTGATCTCTGTCAGGGCTCTCACCTTTCTGCTCCTGAGGTGCTGAAAGGACAGCAGCCAGCCAAACTTTCTTCATAAACCCACTGTCACAAATTATCTATCTTAAGTCATTAAGTTTCCTTTTACTTTTTAAGTTTTATTTTTCCTTAAGCGGGTAAACTACAGAACTTTGACACTGGAGTAGATAAAATACAAATCAAGTTGTTTAAATGTCAATTACAAAAGATTCAATGTCGTTTTCCTGTTAGCAGATAAGTAACCTGACTTGTTCTGCCTATTTTATTTTGAACAGTTCTGAAACATGTGAAGCTGTATTGGAGATATGCACCATCTTCTCATATCACTGATGAAATTATATATAATTTAAGACTGCCTATGGACCTTTTTTTTTTTTAACTAAATGTTTCCCAAAGTGCTGGCAGAAAAGCAAGACTGAAAGTTAGATCGCTAGAAAAGAAAAACAAGATCAGGGAGAAGTGAGGAAATTCAAATTATGCATGAGTATGAGCAGGATGCTTAGCATTCGAGAAAACTCAGAGGCAATGTTGCAATGAGAAGCCAGAGTGTTGTGAGTGTTTGCATGGGCCATAATAACACTAACACATCACGTGCTGCGTAAGTGCAGACAATATAGTGCAGCACAGCGTCATGATGGATGGTGTGTTTGCAGACACCGCTGAACCGTGGACCCCATTATTTCCTGGGGGAGGAAGGGGGGAGCAAGGCACCGCTGGGGAGAGATAAGGGATGATTGACTAAACCAAAACAGAGGTCCCTCATGGATGGCAGTGTGCTGGCATTATTGGGAAGCCATTGTGGGAGTCAATGTAACAGCTCAATGACAGCAGAAAGCTGTCATAGGAAGTAAGAAGATCAAGTGTGTCCCCTTCCTAAAGTGAGGTAGGGGAAGAATTTTCACGTGGGGAGAAAAACTTCCAGTCATTAAGAATATCTCCCGGAGATGTTGGGACTCATCTCTTGCTGAGATCGGGTGGTTCATACCTCAACAGGGAGGGATACTTCACTTCTGCAGCTGGTGGATCAGATTATAAAGACACACAGGAACTAACAGATACAGTCAGTCTCACTCTCATGCACACAGCACAGCCAGCGTCTCAAACTCACCAACAGTGACAGATAAGACAGAAGTTAACAGAGATGCAGGAAGGACACACACACCGCATTCCAAATTGGCTAAATGAGGGCTGAAAGCAGGAGCACAAACAGACCTGAGCACTGCCCTGCTCACAGCCAGACAGTAACAAATATATAGTGCATGTATCCTGCAAGCAGACACAGTCCTGGATACCAACCAACATCTCTAAAACACAGAATCAACTCTCAGAACTGCCCCCCTCTTCCTCCCCTGACAATATCCTGATTACCCTTTCATTTTACCACTGCTCATTGTTCTTTATTTCGCTTTTTATGCTTCTGTTTCTGCCCAGGATTATCTGGTCTGTGAGGCAAAGACATGCAAAATATTCTTGGATGTCTTCTAGTCTTCTAGGAAACAATCTGCCGGCCTGATGAGGTAATTTCAGATATTTAAAATTTCAAAAAATAAATTAAGGGTTCACACTTATTCGAAAGGTTTTAGACTATGTTTCCTGATGAAGAAAACATAAAACATTTAGTGGACATACAGAGACACTTAGGCTTTAAGTCTGACATTTTTCCTCCTCCACCACACAAAAACAGTTTGTTTTTCTTGTGCATACAAGTCAAAAACTGGATCCTTTGTTGCCTTTTGGATATATTGTTTGTTGCAGTTGACCGACCACTTCTGAGCACTACCTTACTCTGAAGTCTTTTTTCAATGCAAATTAAACAAAGTTTTTCTACCATAAAATGACATTATCTTGTGTTTCATCCAATTTGATATTTTCATTTCCTATGAAGCAATACCAAAACGTAAACCCCATATGATGCCCATTTTCATTAAAAAATAAACATTGATATAACTGTGGTTTGTTTGAGAGTTACATTGGTAAAGTAAAACTGACAAAATGAGAAAAAGAGCAATTATCAACCACAAAGAGTTTTCAAGAGTATTAAGGCATGTATAATACTAAATCTATGTGGTGAGAAGAGCAGGTGTTATGTTAATAGACTTAAATATTTATGTTTAATTTCTGTTCCAACATTGTGTTTTATTAATTATGTTCATTGTTGCTTTTCCAAAAATAGCACATGCCATCTATTTCCTAACCCTGCCCACGTATAAACCATTGCATGTAAATGTTACAAATGTTGTTGGTGTGTACAACAGGACAATTAGAACTAATGTCAGAGAGTTTGAATGGATTCATGCTAAATCTGTCATGTCAAGGAACTTAAATTAGTTCATGCTGGTTGGTATGATGTACATGCATTACTGCCCACAACTAAACTGCTGTGGTGGACTAGATAGTTATGCATTGCGGGGTACATTTAGCTCTGAACACAGCTCCGAAACAGTGTTTGGGTAAGTTGTTTCTACACTAATTCATTCAGGGTTGGTTTACTGTATATGGATGTTGTTTAACAGACTGTTCATACTCACACAGTCGCACACATTCCCCCCCAGAAACATACAAGTCTGGTCTGTTGGTCACCACTGGAACCAATCGCTTGCATACTTACGTACCTGGTAGCATGTGAATATGCACTTGAGACAGCGAGTTTGGATACTGGGGCTGATGTTTAGTCTGAGCACTGTCATAATGAATTTCTAATCTAGATACAAATTTAATTAACATACATAATGTCAGTACACATTTGCATGGGTGGTATTTTCAATAAAGAATTTGTGTTTCCATAATAGACATCTTGTCAGGAGTTCCACATAGGCTAAAATGTGTCAGAGCTAAAGGAGATGGTGCAGTGGGGCAAAAACATATTGATGTTAGTTGGGAGAGACAAATGGAAAGAGGGGTTTTTATCTGAAATGTGTCACAGGGCTCACTGATGTAACAGCCCTGAGCTAAAGACAGAGCAAGAGTACGTACATGCTTGGCTCTCCTTCACACTACTGTGCAAATCAGCTGATCGGTCAGTGATGTGTATCAGTAGAGTCAGTCAGGTAAGGAGGCCGTTCTCTCCAACCAGGTAATGGTCTGGCCAATCATTTGATCAGCAGCAGAAAACACAGAGCACTTATCTCTAGCTAACTGTCACTGACGGGGAGTCAAATATGGATTTCACAACACCAAACACAAAAACCCTCTTGAGCAGGGGAAAAAAGCCTATGTCTCCAAGCAGCACACATTCTTCCTGTAGTCTTTAACATAAAAATAAAATACATTGATGTCTGCTTCTAAAATGTTTTTCATTGGTATAGGAATGGAAATAGAACAGTTCATGGCACAATGCATACGATATGTTGCTGTCTATTAAATTATTAAAGGAATCTGAGACCCTGAACCATGAAATTTCAACCAGAACTTAAAGCAGAGAGCAAATGCAGCACTTAAAGCCAAGACAAAGAATTAAAAAGCAACTGACTTTGGACTTAGCTAGTTAAATAAAATATAGCAATTTGCAAAATCACACTTACACATTTATTTTTAATCCATAATACAATCACATATTCAGTAAAAGGAAGACTTTTTGAATATGATCAGGGCTTTCAGATGCTCAATGAAGCTTCTTCATCAGGTCCAATCAAGATAAAGAAGCATTCACATGACAATATCATCAATCTACAATAGTTAGCAATAGTTACAAACGCTACTTTGTTTATGACTGCAGCTAACATAATCAATATACTGAATTAGACAGCTGGAAAAGAGAGAAAGAGAGACAGTGTCCGCAGGAAAGAGTTTTGACAAGCCATAGTTAATGTAGATTGAGCTGGGCAGCTGACAGTGGGGAATTGGCTGGGGAGAAAGTACACAGACATTATCAACACGTTTCGGGGAAGGCTTTAATAAGTCGTTCCTTGAGGCTACTTCCTGCGCCTTAATTATTATTGAATTAGGAATGCCACGGAGCTAATTAAAAGTGCAAGGTATTTACTGTGGCAGTAGAAGAATGTGAGAGAGCAGAGGAGAGCGAGTGGAAAAGAAAAGGTGTCCTAAAACTGCAGCTAAGATACTACATTTTTCATGCACAGGACCATAAAAACATAAACATAAAAAATGGCTGAAAACTTTGGCTGAGTCTTGGCTCTGGAGCAATGTTTCCCTCCTGGCATTGTAAGAGAAGAGAAAATATATAACCAAGGAAATATGTGGTAAGAAAAGTCTATTCGGCTGAAATAAGAGCTGGTATACTGCCACCTCGCACTGAAACTGGTAAGTGTGATGTTTTGGAGTATAAGGACTATAATATTGTTTCCTTTAGTCTTTTTCTATTGGAAATTTCATGCTCTTTTGTTAAATGACAAAGGATACAAGGGTGCTGATGGATATGAATGACTCACAATGACTGAAATGGTTGTTAGAGAGAGAGATAGAGACCTTCAATTTACTTCATTCACTCATGTAATGAATAGTTCCAAAAGCTTCCCCCCTGTTGTACTCTCTGCCCTCTGAGGCTTCTCACTTCCTCAGAAAAAATAATTGAATTTGAATGTATACAATAACTCATCCCATCTAAATGAACACGTGTTTTAATAATGTTAGCCTAAGCGGAATTTGAAGCCTTATGCTCAACTGGCATAAACTACAAGACGTGCACAAGCCATCCCAGCAGACTGTGGAAGTTTCTTATTTTGAACAAATGTTGTGTTCTTTCCACAAGTTAATTACTCAGTAGAGAGCTTAATCTGCCGAATCAGGGCAAAGTGGATTAGGAGATGAGAGCGTTTAATCAAAGCGTTCTCTCGGTCTAATTACACATCCCATTTCCTGACACAACGCACACTGTTATCTGCCACTGCATTTAAACATCAGCTCCTCTGTTTAGCTGCCACCCCATCCCAAAGAGTGAATGATCCCAATGCCTGGATGTGACAAAAATTCTTGAAACGTGGACAGATGCATGCACACTCACACTAAATGCACACAGAGAACACACCGGCGTGCAGAGAATAGATGACTTTGTCCTAAACACTGTGAAATATTCCTCTCGTCAATATTTAAATAGAACATCTGATGCATCATATCACTGCAGTGTACAGCAAACCATTAATGCAGCCTAATCACGCATCACAGGCATCATTCATACCAGTGGGGACTAAAGATTCCTCTTGGGTTCAGTCTCAGCCATGAATCTGCATTAAAGACAATTAAAACTGTACTGGACTCAGAGTTAAAGGACAGTATATATATCAGCGTGGGGTCATCTCCCATTGTGTTACACCTGTATTTATAGCTCGCATCTCTGCATCCTCCTTCAAACACCTTGTGCTGGTTCCTGGACCAAACCCCTTGCTGGTGAGAGGGGGGGAGGAGCGGGTGTAGTCTCAGATCAAATATCGATGGTTTTTGGATGTGTTCCTTCATCTCTCTGATAAATAATCATGTGCTCCTGCCTGCCATACGGAGCTCTAGTCACTGATCTGTTGCCTAGGCAAGGCCAGATAGAGTTGGGAGCGTGTGCACATGCATGCAGACATGGTTTAACTGAAAAAGCCTGCTTTGCTAATCTCTATAACACAGTATCAATGGTGCTACTGTGCAGTCAATACACAAACTGCTCCAATGAACCCCAAGTTGTTATATCATCACCAAGACTACAGCCTGACAACCTCCACGGTAACTGAAAGCGACCAATCACGTGGCTGTGGAAACCTGATCACCAGGTTCAAGTTATGCAGTTTGGCTTCAGTCAGACAGGTGCTCATTTGTGTTCATCACATCTGTGGTAAAATGATGGCCTAATGAAGTATAGAGAAATGTATGAAGGTTTGAATATGATTAAACCGCCTCCATTGTGCCCTGAAAGTCCAATTTAACAATTCTTTATTCTTCGCACAATCTTTCCACTGAACCTTGAGATGAGAAAATATGTATTTTCAATCTACCCTTTATTCAAATCAAGAGTAAGAGCGATGTCAGCATTGAAATTGCTGCCGGGCCACTCTATTAAGCTGGTGGGCTGGATGATAACTAATCTTGACTGTGTGTGTGGAAACATGTGGGTGTTTGTGGTGAAATGGATCTTATGCTGTTCTCCACTATGTCACAAACTTTACTTACAAAACACACACACACACACACGCTGGAGGGGTGACACCCATGGAGATTGCGAGTTCATTGCCAGGGGTCACCAGATGGTTATGGAGAAAAAAAATAATACAACATATTTTGGACTGGGAAATAGTTTGTTCATTACATCACCTGTACAATTGATAGATAGCCAGATCTTATTGAGTGTTTTTGTGAGAGTCCCAGTGTGCCTGGACATGAATTCTGATTGGACAGGCAAAAAAATCCTTTTTTTTATTTGGCACTTTCTGGATGCCTTAAGTTTAAAGTCCCAGTGCTTGGGGAGGTGGTTAGGCCTCAGACATCAACCTCATTTTCTGGGGGGGAACCACACACATAAAGCATTCCCTAGCCCGTTACACTAATCTTAACCATCACAAATAAATGTCTAACCTAAACTTATTTCTTCCTTCAAACAACTATTTGAAATTGTGAGGACCAGCCAAAATGTCTTCACTTTCAAAAATGTTGTTACTCACACTTAAAAACTTGCTCTGGTTCTCACAATGTTGCAAATACAACACACAAACATGCACACATGCATGCACACACACACACACACACACACACACACACTTGACTCAGTAGCTTGTGTGTTCATGTGTTTATGAATTGGAGTGCCTCTTCGATGAGGACATCTGCTGAGCTAATAAACAATAATCTTGACAAATTGTCACTGTCCGATCACTCAGCCCACCCTCATAATCACACCGCTAAAAAAGCCATCATAGGCTGAGCCAGAGACATGACTGACAGCTCTCTGGACCAATGGAAGCCGCTGCTGGACCGGAGCCCAGCTGCCTGAGGAGAGGACACAATGATTCATGGCCAGAGGGCAACCTGGGCAGAGTGGTTAGGGAAATTAGCAATGCCACCCACCAACACATCCATGCCCTTCACTGGTTGGAACACAAGCAGACTGAAAGAAGAGATGGCCTTCTGCCAGAAACTGCTTAGTACTGTTGGACAAAGATGCCACACTGGGCAAGCATGAGGGTAATGTTGTTTGGGGTCATGGTGATGATGATTTACTGTAGGCTCTGTGGGATACTGTAACCTTCCCTGGCTGCAGTGCAAAACACGTAACTAAGATAATGATGGAGATGCTGAAGTTGAAGTGACTGAAATAGTGATGATGATGGAGGCCCAGTGATGTATTTGAACTTTCATGACCCCAAGAAAAAATATGAGAAAGGAAAAAAAAATCCAGGTTGACAGTGCCGGTGACTCGTAGCCACTAACATAAAGCAACTCTGAGGGTGTAGACATGGATAAGCCAACACTCCATGACTCAGATTGGGAGTGTTGACAGACTGGCAGAGTGTAAAGGTCATGTGATAAAAAAAAAAAAAAAAAAAACCTTCTAGAAAATCAATCCAATATAAAGGATTTTAATTCTAAGCCACTGACACCCTCAAAGAAGATGAAAAGCCAGACATCTCCAAATTGCCCTGTCAATCACTGCAACCAACAAAAATGACAAAAAATAAATAAGGAGGGGGAATTATAGATCCTGGAGGAATCGGACTCAGCCATGTGTTGTGGCATTCATACCGTAACCCCCAACTGCCCCCAACAGCAGTGACACACAACATAAAAGCAAGCTTATAATAACATGGATATATGAAATCTGGACAATCCCTTTCATCCACACATGAACAACAGGATGCAAAATATCCAAAGCATCCCAGCTTTCTTCTGTTGCAGTTATATATTACAGAGAATCACTCAAACAACCAAGCTCTGGAGTTTCCTTCTCATCACACAAACAGACACACCACACACATACAAAAACAAACACACGTCCTGATAGAGGACATCCATTGCCATCACTGTCAGTGTCTTTTATCACAGCTCTCTTTACTTGTTGTTTTCTCTTTCTCAGTTTTATATCCAAGACATACAGAGGACACACCATTTCTATGCAGTAAACAAGTTGGCAAAGCAATGCACAAAGACACCTTTACAGTGATACATCAGAAAACAACATGCAGGCACTCCACAGAGACTCACCGACGGGCATATCTTCATAGATGAGAAGGTAGGTGGAGAAGAAGTAGTTCAGGAAGCGAGGTGGCTGGTTGGAGCCTGTGATAACGAGAGGAAGAAGAATGGTCATTTAAATTCTGCCCAAAACCATCTATTGAGGTAAGTGTTTGAGTTCATCCGATGCCAGTACAAACATTAGAGAGTACAAAAATCTATATTTTGGCCGATATGCACACATTTTTCAAAATTATCCCTCATATGTGGCAATCAAACACTTGTGACAAAGACATGTAACAGAGGCTGGAGATTTAACAGTTTAACAATACGCTATATTGTCTAAAGTGAAAGAACTTCATCTAAATTAAAACAATTTGAACTATCCATAGCATCTTTTTCTGCATTGTAATCTCTAAAACCAAAGTTTTCATATGGACGCATATTGGACAACTTAATTGCAGATACTGATACATCTGTGATAGGCCTATATCAGCCAACCAATATATCAGTCAGGCTTTGATTATGTTGCTCAAGTGATTAACGGCTAATATTATATGAATAATCACCATCTTGTCAATTTCAGTACACTATAGTGTGAGAGATTACTTATTACTAGCCTACTTACTTCTTAGAGTACTACTAGCCTGAAAACTTGTATAAATGTTGCTCCTCGTGTCTGGCAGGTCGTTGACACCTTTTTGATGCATTTAACATCATTATTTGTAAAGAGATCTTCAAGAAGGGGCAAAAACACCACTGCAATGAGCACTTGAACTGAAACATCAAATTGGTGCAGCTGATGCCAGTACAGACACCCTTGTTCCACTGTTTAATTCAAAGGCTGTTTTCACACCGTTTTCCAAACAAAGCATGGCCCCTCCCTCCAAAATGTGGACTGTGGCAAATATAGAGTGTGTGAGAATGTATAAGTGGCTGTGGCAAATATATTCAGTGTATGACACTGTGTGAGTACTGGAGCAGATGCATTCAGTGGAAGAGTATGACATCTGGAAACGTGCTGACATTTAGAGGTGACCACAGCTGCTTTTGTGTAAAGGAAACAAAAAAAGTGCCAGTCGTGTTTTCACAGGAAAACATATCAACACGTAATGACAGAGGTTCATAAAGAGAAACATCAACCGGTTACTTTCAGACCTTTAACCTAGAATGTACTTCACAAATGTCGCTATTTGTAGATCTGACCAAGAGATCCTATTCTGCTAGACAAGTCTTGCTCGGAGTAGCTAATATAAACTGAGTAAACTTTATTTTTTAAGAATACCTATCTTGGTACATTTTCCCAGCTTGGTGCCACTGATCTTTTGGCAGCACAGGCAATCCTTTAATTCTGCTATTCTCAGATGTGCAAGCTGGTGTGTACATAGTGCAGCCTGTGTACCTCTGAATATAATACAGGCATTGTAATGTAAAATGGGTCAATGGCTCCGTCTTTGTCTTAGGAAACTGACTAAATCTTAGGTTAAGAAGCATCTGAATGTTCTGTTCTAAAAATCCTATATAAAATCCGTCCTAACTTTCTCTTTAATCTGCTGGATTAGAAGCCTTAGTGTCAAATGTAAAACTGGACCAAGTGGGAGGAACTGTTGACAAAAGTATCAAGAAACAGACAGCCAAGATGGAGCTGGTTTGTGGTGCTTAAAGCAGGAAAAAAAGCATGTAAGAAATCAAAACAGCAGTGTCTTTGGAGCGGCAGTAGCACAGTATGCAGGGACAGGGTTTGGGGACCAGACCAGTCTATACGGAGTGTGGTAGCTGGGGAAGCGTCAGTTACTCTCCATACAATAATCAGTCCTTCCAGAAAAATGCGGAGTTTTTTTGTGATTGTTGTGGGCAAAAATCCTTGATTATGCGGCACGTTTTCTTAAAAAATGCGATGGAATATGCGGGATATTTTTGCAATTTTATGCAATGAAATTGCAGGAATTTGCAAAAATTGCGGGAACTTGCAAAAACTGCGGTTTGATGAATAAGAAAAAAAAAAAGTGATTCCCCCAACACTTTGTCATCCAACTCTGAGAGAGGTGTGTGCAGCAGAGTCAATAGATGCCTTATCTTAAAGCTGCCATGTGAAAACAATATTGTAGATTACAACAAACGTGAAATGCACTGCAGATGGATAAATGTTTTGTTTTTGTAATGTTAATGTACTGAGGTACAGATATTGAAAAAATGCAGCTTTTATTTTGTAGACTGCTGTAGTCTGATTATTGGAGGGACTTTCTGAATAAAAGGGGAATTGAAATGATGGGAAAGTAGCCACGTGCAGTAATATAGAGCATTGAGGATGCCATACACTGAGATGCTCGCGATGCATTGAGAATCGTTTTGCATTCAAATCGTTCACAGCTGAATCGTAATTGAATTGAATCGTGAGGCCAGTGAAGATTCACACCTCTCCCATCCACTGCAACATAGTTTTACACAGGGTTATTGTTTTCATGCAGCAGCCTTATACTTGAAGGCCAGTCCGAACACCAGTTTCTATTACTGTTCTTATATCTTGTGAGTGCTTCTCTCGTCCCTACTATATGTCTACCCATTTTAGATGTTTGACTGTTCATATCTGCTCACTGTTGTATGCTGATTGACTGTGTCTATGTCAGACACATCTCTGAAGCACATCAATCACTCAGTAGCGGGAGAAATGCATAACATGACCTTGAACAACAACCCTACCCTCGTTTTAGGTCAAATTTAGATAAAGAACTGTACAAATCGTACACAGTGCCTCTTATTTATATCTCCCTATTTGTTTAAAAAAGGTTTTGCAGTTATCCACTTTCAAAAGCACTTAGCAGTCAATATAAAACAGTGTAAGCTGAGAACATCAATTACACACAGAGAATTGTGCTGCTGTCAGTTTTGGTCATTATTTTCATGCTTTTATAAATCGTTTACATGGTCTGTCCGTAGGTAGAGTCATTCATGCCTCCGGGGTCCGTATGAAAACACCATGGTTAATTTATAACACTGCATGGCCATCAGACTAAAAATTGATGTTGTGGAAAGCTTTAAATCTAAGTGCTGTGATAAAAAGGGATAAACACAACTTTTAACATATTGAATATACTACACACATTTGGAGTGTGAGTGTGTTTTCAATCATAACATTATGTACATAGTATATTCAGGCCAAAATTGCATTTACCTCATATTGACTTCTCTGTATAGGACGGAATGTGATCCATTACAGCACCGCACTTTTGAGGGCATGTTTAAGGGTTAATAGTCTGCTGTGGGCAGGTTGTGCGGTGTCGGAGGGCAATGTGAAACAAGCTGTTTTGTTGGGAAGATCAGGGAACAAAGCTGATGGTCTTTGATCAGCTGAGCTGGGCGGCAGACCACAGAGACACTGAAGCGAGAGAAGGGGAAGCCAACTTGTTTGAAGCGAGAGCGCTTGATAGAGTGATTCAGTGCTTTGAAAGTGGGAGCTCTATGTTCAGTCATGTGCCCGCCTGTGCGGAAGAAGATGCTTATCTCTGGCTTGCCAGCGTGGCTCTTAGTGGGTGCCAAGAACATGGAGCGTGCTTCACGGGATAGGGGGTGGTGAGGAGGAGGGTTAACAAGCTCCCGTCTACACCTGTGGCTTAATTACTACGAGGCACTGCGTCAGGCTTGGATAGCTGAATGCAGATTGATTACAGCCACAAAATAATCACAGCAATGATCATCAATCCAATTTGCTGGATTGGGGGGGTAATGCTCAAGAGGTGTGCAGGGTCAGTGTGCTAATGGGTTAGTTAGAGAAGGCAAGGAAGAGGAGATAGTGAGGGGAAGACAAAGCAAACACAAGGTCCTTCAGAGACATAAAAAAAGGCCTTGATAAACTCATTGTGCTTGATGGAAAGAGGTTGTGGCATTCACTTAATAACTTTCCTCGCTGCTTCAGCGCTGTGTGTGATTGGAGGTGTCTCCTGCCTGTCACCGTGAGACAGTTAACGTGACTTTCCACAACATCGAAGCTCTCTCTCACCATTTCTTTCTCTCTCTCTCTCATGTCCTCACAGACACACACTCAGCAAGGAGGGAAATATTTTAATGTAGTTCTTAAGCTGAACAATAATGCAAGACATTATGCAAGACAGACGATGGCGGAGGGGACAAAAAAAAACAGAGCAGGAGTGAAGTAATGACAGTGATAAAATGTGAAAAAATAAATAGACCACGTTTGGGGCTGAAAAGAAAAGCTCCACGAGACAAGAAAAGGTAAAAGGAGTGTCTCAGTGACAGACAATCCTTTCAGGCAGCTAATGAAGCACTGACAAGGAAGAGGGAGATGTGCTGTAAAAGTCCTAAAATTGAAATTGTGCCGTCAAATCTTCACTAAGTCACAGAAAAAGATCAAAACATATTTATTCTTAAACCTGTATTTGTCCAACAAAGGTAGATTTATAGTTAAATGTTGATGGCACAGTGGTATTTTTAAACCGTCATTCCTTTATACAGGAAACATTGAGTGAACATACTCCTTTTCAATTATTCAGCTTCAAATTCACACTATTGCACATATTCACAAAAATAGCTACAGAATAAAACCACTGTCCTCTCATATTTTTGCCACTGAGAAGTTACACTACATTAAATTAAAATATAAGCACGGCACCAGGAATTTGGGGTCAGTGCATAAATGATGAAAAATAAAAGCCTTCCCTCACAATCATAAAATAAGTCTAGTCTTTACAGATTTACACATTAATTAAATGAAGAGGACCCACCTTCACAGAAAGAGTGGAGAATGAGGAAGGGAAGGAGGAGCTTGGCAAATGTCATCCTGCCGCCTAAACCCACACTCCTCGACATCACCTGCACCTGGAGGAGCACACACAAACACAGAATACTGTTCAGTCATTTTTTATTTGGTTAGCTGATAATCCACATTGCAGTTTCAGTTAAGCCACATAATGTCCAAAGACATTTCAGCTCCTTTATGTTCAGTAATTACCGTGTAAGTGAGTAGGAGATGTGAGCAGTACAATTAGAGCAGAGAAAAAAAAGATTTGCTGCACAGCATGTGCCAAGTAGGTGTTTTAGTCTGTGTGTGTGTGTGTGTGTGTGTGATGTTGATGAAGGGCAAATTCACAGCAACAGCTCATTTACACACACTGTTAAATAGCCATAATTAAGAAGTTGCAGCGTTAATTGTCTGATAAAAAATAAAATAAAAAACTGAAAAACTGTCGTCTTGCGTTAATTACGTTTTCAAGATTGGTTTGACCAGTCAGTGATTCGTTAATTTTTAACATGGGGGAGCACCCTGTGACCCCACACCCATAAACAGTGATGTTCCTGCACTTTGACCATGAAGTTCACACTACTCCACAAAGTATATAGTCTACAATATGATGATGTATGTAATTAAGTATTCATAATGTATAGTTTAGAGAATATTATAGATATAGATTGGTGGGGACTAGGCGCACATACAAATGCATCTACTACTTCAGCACCATGGACAGCGCCATAGATTTTACCTTGCACAACTTCAGTCAGATAAAAGATCAGTGAGTGAGGCAGACTAAATCAGTGGTTCTCAAACTTTTTTTGGCAGAAATAAATCAAGTTTACACTTCATCCTCCTTCAGTCATTAACATGACAGGGAAAGCAGCTCACAAAAATGGATCATAGTTGAATTTTAGTAAAATAAAAGTCAGCACAATAGCATCAGTAAACACTTGTTTGTTTAATGTCCCTACATAGATCATATTTCATTCAAATTAGTTTCAGTCCATATTTTCCCCTGGTCATTCATTCCCTGCTATACCCCATATCTTGAGAACAACTAGACTAGACTACTAAACAATCGCACCAACGTAACAACTCGGCCCTTGCACTCTCTCTGCCACGAGGTGATGGAGAGCATTTTGGTTAGAACAAGAGGGATGGCATATCCCCTCAAATTGCCTACTGGGCAAGGCATAGCTTCACTGGACCAATTGTTAAGTCAAACTTGATAAATAATTAAACCTAACGTGGAAAGCAGAGAGTGTATTCATGGTCAGGTGTTGTTGGAAGGAGAGCAGTAAATCTGCTGTAAATTGCTGTACAAATACCTTTAACTCAGAGATTCTGATAAACTTCCTGCAAGCGCACGTTGGAAACATTGTATTGGTTGCATGAAGCTTCCTGTCTGGAGGCAGCTCAGGATATGCAATAGCCCTCACCTTCATCGCTCCTTCTCCCTCTCTCCCCTCATCTGCTGCTTTTTCCCTTCCCTCCCATTTGTTCCCTCTCTTTACACTGTCATCACTTGTCCCAACAAGGCCTCACTGGTCGGCAAACTCAGTGACAATTTAATTTTGAAGGGTTATCTTTCTAAATTCCCCATCTCCCCAAAGCCCACTGTGTTTGGGCTCACAGTAAAAGGAAGCGGCACTGCTTGTCCTTCAGGTATCTGATGGCAAAAAAGCTAAAATAAACTACAGAAACTGGTGTGAGAAGCAATAAAATACAATACAGATGCTGCTTTGTGTTGCTGCTTGCTGTCCTGTCACTGTGCTGCTGTTAAAGATATACAATATGGGGTGGTTTCAATTCAGACAAAGCAGCTAAAATTTACAGGTGAGTGAGAAAGAGACACAAGGTAAAGAATAGGCTGTCAGTGCTTATTGTGTATATAATATATATATGCATGTGTGTACGCATGTGTGCGTGCTAATAATAGCTGTGCATGTGTGTCAGTTTGAATAGGCACATTTGTTTTCATTTGGATTCTTGTTTCCTCAGCATTATTGCATTTCACGTTCTGTAACAATGCAACCTACATGGCTATGTCTGCTACTTTTTTTACTCCATCACTTCCTCACTTCCTTTTCCCTTCCTTCTTCGCTCATAAACATTCATTCATCTCTCTTGCAGTGCCCCAAAAACCTTGTCTTCCCCTTCATACCCTTTCCTCCCTTGTTGTCCTCTCTGATACAGTTGCCGTCCTCTCATAGAGGATATTATCTCGACTCAGTGGGAATCTCAGACAGAACGCTGCCAACAGTAGCCTGAACAGATTACACATTTACACAATTTGTCCTTTCCTGGATAAAATGTCACATCCATCCCTTCCTACTATTTGTATCATAAACACACCTGAGGTAGCATGACTTAGACACCCCGGAGCACTTTAGGTACACTCATGTACTGACAAACACAGTTTATCAAACCCAATAACTACAACACAGCAAAACCTGAGGGCAAAATCTGAGTGTTTCCCGTGTTCCTCTTTGATGCTTGCTTAGGGTTGATCAGTCTGGATGAGGACAATCAATAAAGCCCATTCCCAGCACTCCACACTGAAAAAACAAGTGTTGAGTCTCTTTTTGTCCCATTTGCTGAATGAAAACACATTTAATTGAAAAATTTGTTGTCTCTGTATCATTTCTATGTGCTATCTCCTTTTCTAATAAGAGGCAGACCATGCTTTTCCGATTTTTCTTAGTCGAAATAAAAATGAACTCAAACTGATTGAAAATATCAGATGTCATAGTTAAAATCTTGTGAAAGAACTGCTGTAATCTGATTCTTAAATTGAATGTGGTATTAAAAACATTGTACTGTCACTGTGTTTTTCATCTCCCTGTTCTAGTGTATAACATAGAAAAGTTGTTGATGTATGTATGATCTTTGTTCTCAGCCATACAACTGATCCTTTTTCTCTGCCCACACACGCCTTATTCAGCCTCTTCACTAATTCCTCCTCCAAATGCTAAAGGACATTTCTGAGATGACGAATGGGTGAATATGAGTGATGGATACTGGTTGAGACAGACATGCTGGGTTTGAGAGAGCTGAGGCAGCCATGGAAAATACAAGCAGTCATCCTGCAGCAGCATCCGGATCTAGTCTCATCAGGATGCAGGAGGATTCAATATTAAACATTCTCAGTACGAAAGCATCCCCACAAAGTTACAGATGCACTGTACTTTACACTGACCTACCTATCCACCACTATCTTCTAGTGCTTATCACTCTAGGCTGCTGTCATAGCTTGTCTGAGGCAAAGTAAGCAGCTGCTGAGGACCCTGCTCTGAGCAGATTAAAAACATAAAGATAATGGATAATAACTTTTGTTCAATGTGATTAATGTGTCCTTTGTACTGTTTATTGTACACAATTTAAATTGCGGCAAGTTAATTTATTGTGTTTCTTGTCTTTCTCTCGTTCTCCCTTTGTCACTCTGCACACTTGAAAAGCACAAATAAAGTATACATTTAGTTTTGCCCAGGTTTTCAGATATCATCTGCAGAGAATATAATTTGTGATTGAAAATTGATTTTTGAAAAATTCAGACAACATAGCTTTCCAGAAAGACTGCACATAACTCTCAGTGACTATTTTGTATAAAAGGTTAATAAATAAAGGTATAAAGGATTTGAATAAAATAAATGAATACATTTAAAAAAAATAGAAACGATTTCCGATAATTAGAAAAAATCTGAATATCTGATCCAATAATCAGCCAAGTGGTAAATAAGTTGACCCAGTTTGTAATGGTAATATTTTGACACAGTGTCTTTACTTTTACTCAAGTGTGACTTTTGGGTACTTTCACAACACTGATGATAAGATACTCTGAGGACTATGTGGAAAAATACATATATATATTTATTTTTTGTGAATTTGATGAACTGACCATCAAAACTTCAGGCAAGCCAATATGTTGTTACTCTCAAATAAGTATTCCTAAGTCCACTACTGTATTGTTTGAGCACCACTTGATATCACATTATTCACAATGGTACGTGAAATAGTTCTTTAGTTTTCCTTGTTACTGAAGTTGCAAGGGTATTAAGTGTATGCTCCACACACTGCACACTGTATGGTAAAGGAATAACTTGAGTGAGCCATACAATAACTATGTGGTAGAGAGGTACGGGAAGGTTGCTGGTGGTAATCAAACCCTGCTTAGCCCCCCAGAACACTATCTGTGGCCCTGGTCTCCCTATTACAGTGTAAAAAACCCATTCAGTTAAAAATTTACTTACTTACTTTGTCATTTTTGACAGCATATATTCAAGGTAGAGTGAAACATAGAATTGAAGACATGCAGATTAAATATGTACTGTCCAGTTGATCATAAATGAAAATACAGACCGGTTTAGAAACTAAGAAACTTCCCTGATGTAAACACAACTTTTGTAGCATTGAAGAACCTATATTAACATTTTTGTCTAGTGTTAGTGCACTTCTCTGTGAGAGCATGTTAGAATTCGGACATTTAGATCACAGACTGAGCGATTAAGAATAGTGGAGGAATGCCATTGTGCACAGACAAACAAAATTGAATGAAAGCAAGAGCCTTTGATGAGGAGGTAAGTTAGTAATTAGTGCAGAAGCATGATCTAGGTTTACATTTAGCAGAGGACAGAATGACATGCTCCAATAAGTCAGTTACGCATAGGTCAATTACACTGCAGGGAACAGGACTAAGCAGAGACGTGGTCCTCAATGCGAGCTGGGCCTCGCTGCGGCACTGTCCCACTCCACTGGATATACTGTCACCATCTATCAATCCCTCACTTTCTTCACCCCCTCCGTCACTCTGTCAGAGTCACTGCTCATCTTCTGCTCAACTCCCCCCCCACCCATCACAACATCTCGTACCAGTCTCTCACTCTCTCCACGCTAGCCTTTTTCTGTCTGTTTTCCTTTCTTCTTCACTCTTTTTAGTCATCTCTCTCTTTCCATTTTCTCTTCTTGGTCTAATCTACATTGACTCGTGTCTCTTCCTTTCTTGAAATACCACGCAACTTGGCTTGTCCAATTATATGTATTCTGTAGTCATTTCCAATTCTTTTTCTTTGGCAGATAATTGTCTCTCCTGTGTCCTGATGTACAATGTCAACATAACAAATATATGTCTTCTGTGGGCCTTGTTGTGTTGCCATGTTGTGTGTGAGTCCAAGATGACCGTTTCCCTGTACCCAAAGAGTAATGAAAAGTATATCTTATGATTGAGAGTATTTCTCTTTGAAAAGCAGGATATCCTTTGACTGCTCTGGAGGTTTTTCGTTTTAGTTAGAAGAGTTATTATTCACCAGGTATTCATGAATCATCAGTTTACCACAGTTATGCAGCAGGCTTTTGAAAGCTGAAACTATTTTGAGTCCATTAAATCACGTCCAATGTTTACACCTGTAATACTTGCCAATATGCCTGAGATCCTGCCCTGAATCCCGATTTAAAGGCAGACTATTTTAAGGCCTAGAATGACTATTAGGAACACATACAGCTCCCACTGGGCAAAGCTTAGGGTGGCTGAGATCCAGGTCTATTTAATGAGTTGTGGTCCTATAGCGTATCTGACAGTAATGTGTGATTAAGGCAGTGTAAAGTGAAGAGTAATATCTGGACCTGCTGTGCTCTCTCCAGAGAGGCCCGCCTGCCCACATGGCTGTATCTCATAGCTTACTGCACTCAATATTATTGATTACATGGCAATTGTGTCTGACTTGCCTTAACCTCAAAAGGCACCCTTCTCGGAGGGAGTGTTGGGCCTCAGTCGGCAGCCAGATCTGGATTATCACAGCAAATCGATGGCAGATTTCTGCCCGCCCTCGGTCCTCATGAAAAAGCCATCACTCATTAGCACAGTGATCACAGACAGATTAGCGGACATTTGGCCTCGTCAGGGAGGAGGGAGGGATGGCAGTGCTCTGATGAGCTGAGTAATGTCTTCCTTCCCACCCTCCTGATCTCTTCATCTCAAACATGACATGACTCTCTGAAAGCCTTACTCAGCAAACCTCACTCACATGACAAGAGTGCAATGTAAACAGGATGGCATTTGGACTGCAGAACATGTAGTGCTTCCTGAGGAGAAATGATAATCAAGGTGGCATGGCACACGGAGGCTGAGTAAACTGTTCACTTTGGCCGGGTCATGTGTGAAATTATTGCTGCTGATGTTCCACTTTCTTAACAAATTAGTAGCCAAGGTCTTTGGACAAACAATGAGATCTCCTGGACAACATAAGTTCAGCAACCAGAGTAGTTTCAGACCTTTTCAGACAGAGGCACGTAGTCGTGACCGACCGATGTATGGACAGGCTGATATTGGCCTATCGGAGATATATCGGTATCAGCATATACAGTATATTGTTGATATCGGTTAATATGAAAACTTCTTGGTTTTAAAGAACAAAGTGCAGAAAACAATACTTTATAATACAATAATTTATAATTATTACATTTCAAGGGAAGTTTACTGTTTCAGTTCACTGATGTCATTTTTGACAGTAAGGTTTATTACTAAACTGTAAAAATATTCTGCCTCCATTATATATCTTTGTCACAAGTGTTTGATAACCACATTCAAGGGATCACTGAAAAAAATGTGTGTATATCGGGCAATATACTGATATCAGGGTTTTTTACGTCCCCATATCGGTATCAGCCCCAAAAACTGCATATCGGTCGATTCTAGACCAGATAACAGTTTTCCATAGAGGCAGAACCATCTAAGCCGTCCTCATCTTTACCTACGTTTTTGAAAAAGTACCCAAAATCACTAAATCACTGCTTCTTCAGAATGCAGCTGGACTATTCTGGACACACAACATCTACTGCATGCCTCCCCACCCTGAAAGAGACATCCGTCCTCTGTTCTTCTTCTGAGGTTTCTTCCATTTTTTCCCAGAGTTATAAAGACCTTTTATTCTTTTTACTTATCTGAATCGAGGCTCTAAAGATAGAGAGTAAAGCCCTATGAGGCAAATTTGTGATAATGGGCTATATAAATAAAATTGACTCGACTTGACTTGGCCAGGGCCTCCTCTCAATAAAAGATCACTAACTCCCTGCCAGGCAAACACAAGACAGGCAACTGTAGGACACATGCCAAGCCAAAAGTGTTCTTCCACTGGAGACTCTGCCTGTAACCTCTTTGATCCTGTATGGACTGACAGTAAAACTAAACACTGTGGGAGAGACGCGGGGAAGCTTACACAGGACCTAGGGAGATGGTAATTACCAGGAACAGGATGGGAGCGCTGCAAGGCGCCGCATTACAGCACCCTGTCACAAAACGCTTGAGCAGGCACAACTCATACACACTCTGTCCTGTGCTGACCAGCACCATGATGTGTGTGTGTGTGTGTGTGTGTGTGTGTGTGTGTGTGTGTGTGTGTGTGTGTGTGTGTGTGTGTGTGTGTGTGTGTGTGTGAGAGAGAGAGAGAGACATGGGGCCTGAGGGAGGGGTGGGGGTTGATTAGTGTTCACTTGGAGTAAATAGTGGGGGAGAAGCCCCATCATGTGCCGCACACTGAGACACATCTGTGTGAGAGTGTGCACCGCATTTGTCAAGTGAATGTTGAGGAGCTGTGTCTGTAGTAGGAGCATTAAAACCTGATCAATGACTGACAGTGCAGTGATGGAGGTTACATGTTGATAACACTCCATCTTGTAGACATGTCAACTGTACTCCACTGCAATGTCTGTGCATTGCGCTCAGGTGACATGGTGAAAGAGAGACAACATGGATGAAACTGATAAATTCCTATTCAGACATTCAACACTTCACTGATGGGCAAAAAAGGCGGTAAAATCATAAGATACTGTTGGTTCAGTCAAGTAATTTGTGCAATGCATAGCCAATGTTTGCTTAATCTGCATATACAAATGAAACAAAAGAGCCATATGAACAAGATTAATGTGGCACTTATTACTGAAGTGTTGGAATATCAATTCAGTAGTTTGCAATATTCACTGAAGTACACTATAACACAATGAAACCCAAAGTTCTGTTCATCATTATGATTTCAGTCTAGACAACAAAACTCCAGAGATAAAAAAAAAAAAAGTTCTAATTCTCAATTAGTTATTATCTCATTAGAATTGTGGGACATGAAATCTCAATTTTAGGCTTGAGAATTATATGGAGAGACGATAAGCGATAATAATGAATTATTGCTTCACAAAGCCCAAGATGATGTGACTCAAATGTCTTGTTTTGTCGACAATAAAAAAGGTATTCAGTTCAGAGTTATAAAGGAGTAAGGAAACCAGAAAATATTCAAAATTAAAAAGCTCAAATCAGAGAATTTTCACCTGTTTTTCTTTAAAAAAAATTACCCAAACCACTAATTGATAATTAAAATAGTTGGTGATTAAGTTAATAGTTGACATTTAATCATTGCAGCTCTAATGAATACTAAATATAAACGATGTACAGAAACAACTCATAAGCAGACTTCTGTGAAGCTAATTGTCTCATAAGATACGAGTCTAAAAAGAACAAAGTAATGTGCGACAAAGAGGTGTGCAGGAGCAAGAAACCATGCGTGCTGCTGCCACCTTCTTTCTGCCTGAGTGCAGACTGACATAACAATCTTAGCTCTCTGATTTCAGGCTTTTAGTGTTTTTGTGGACAAATTGTGGTGAGAACATAATGATACACTCCATGACTTTTCCCCCCTCACATCCATCTACTGATAGAAGCAGCACAGATCAATATGTCGTCATGTCCCTCTCGTCCTCCACTCGACTTTTATTCTACTGAATAACAATGTTTTCAACTTCACCTGTTTCAACATATGCAGGGACTAGAACTGTTTTTATGAGACAATTAGATGTATTGTTAATGAGTTTCCCTTGTGTTATACTGTAATCACAGCATTAGCAGGCTATTCATCTGAATGTTTATTTGCCTCAGCTCTCCACTAGCTCAAACGTTATGCGAGTAAACAAATTCAAAGCCTCCATAATGTGATCTGATTGCCTCTTACCCAAATTTTGCTGTCAGTCTTAAAATGCCCATTTTCTTAGCCTGACTCTCTTTTTCACTTGGTCGTTATTTGCTGCAATGAGCTCGGCAAAGCTGTCCCAGCAGAGGCCTGTGTGTATATCAGACAACATAAACACAGACAGCTGTGTCAGAGGGCAGCCGATAGCCTGTAGAGACTCATTCATCTCCTTTTGTCTCTCTCTTTGTTAGAGCGCAGTCATTCCATCCCGCCAACAGCTGACTGTTTCCATCCCGGTTGAAAGATCAAAACAAACCATTTAGTAGCTCCTCTCCGGCACAGATGACCCGCCCCGCCTCTCCTCTCACTTCCCCCCTTCATTGTCTCTCATCCCGTCCCGTCGTGTCTCTCCCTCGCTCCGTGCTGTTTCAGCCACACTTCAGGGCAGCATTCAATGCATAAATACCAACAACAAGGATTTGTCACACAACAAAGCTGCCATTAAATTGCTGTTTTGTTTGTTTTACATGGCATGTTTTTTTTTCAGGGGAGAATATGACTCGATATGGTAAATGCTACCGGCATAGATATGAATGTTTTAACTGCGAGGATTGAGAGGCCTCCATTCCTTCCTGCAGGAAATTTCAGTTTCCAAATTGCTTCATAATGGTTTCACACTTAATAATGAATTAATACAGGGACTAGGAGCAATAGACTAACACAAGATTAATGTGGATGGCTGTGTTTACAACCAACTGTTTAAACAATTGTCCTCTCAAAAAAGGCTGTCAGTGATCAGATTCATTGTGAGGCTTTTACCCACTGAAGTTAGAAAAGCATGTCTTCACATCCATAAGGACAGCGGCATGTGGGAACTGAAGGTTTATCTGTAATACAGTTGGCTGAGAAAAATCATCTCCTTAGCCCTCCCCTCCTCTCAAACCTGTTTTCTTCAGTTCTGCCCGACTGCCTTGGCTGATTTAATGACCACACACAGCTGGACCAGTAGAGAGAAGAGTGAAGAAATGGGAAAAATGGGAAGTGTAAGATGATCATAATTGCAAGTACCAGGGATGTTGCAAAAGCAGTGAAAAGGCAGAAAACTGATGTTTAAGGTGAGTTGTGTCTAAAGCTGTCATATACAGAGCACTGTACTAAAACCACAAGAGTGAATTATTCTGTCAGCATAAATACACCACGGTATAAATACAAATGCAATAAAAATCAATTCCTGTCAACCGCAAACTTAGTGTGCCAAAAACAAATGACGCTGATATCCTTAATATAACCAGGTAAGAAACAAAACAATAAATAAAAAAATGAAATCACTTTCATGAGCTATCACCTAATAGTTACTCAAGAGCAGGTATATAGACTATTGGCATGCATCTCCACCTGGAAATCAATGCCAAACCCCTCCAAATGGTTCCACTCACAGTTTGCCTAAACTTCAAAAATTATATCGACACCACTGGGGAAAAATTAGATGCTTAATTCTAATATCCACCACTTTTCCATACTCTGCATTCACTTAACTCCAAGTTTACCATTCTTCAATTTTATGTCGTCCTTTCTTGCCCTCATCCTTGCTCTGCTGCCTGTCTGTGTTCTCATAGGATAGTCCAGAAGAGTCACTGTATCTGCAATTCATTCCTCGATCCCTCATACTGGGTTTCATTTGAGCCTGTCAGTCAAGGTGTCCGTCAGATATGGACTCTCCAGTTAACTGTTTTTTTTCTTCCTTCTTATATTCTGTATGAATTCAGGGAGACTGACAGAAACTCAGAAAGGGAAACTGTCATAGGCATGGTGTGTGTGTGTGTGTGTGTGTGTGTGTGTGTGTGTGTGTGTGTGTGTGTGTGTGTCAGTACTTTAGTACACATTAGATAAGAGTGAACCTACAACCAGGGTTACTCAGGCCAAAGTTCCCACCATATTTCAGCAGAAATTGAGACAGCATTTCCTCAGAGACAGGACAGGCTTGCTCACCCCTTTTATATCATTTAACTCTGATTCAGTACAAAGACATCATTGTATCCAACAGGTTGAACGAAACATATTTTCAGCCTCTTGTCTGGGCCAAAAACAACTAAATTAGTGAATTTCTGCTTGAGGATGACTTATTTATGTGATAATCCAACTGTGATAATAACTTGTTTGCTTCCTCACGACAGTGTCATATATTATAGCATACTACTGTTGAACATATTTAAAGTAATTAAGTGTGAACACAATTTTCAATTACAGAATTATAATGATGATTTAATGTTAATTTGCATGTTAAAGTTTTGATAAACTTTAAAGTTTATCAAAAAGCTCCAGATGCAATACATTGGCCTTGCTTGGAAAAACCTTGCAGGCATTACAATCCACATAATGTCATTCAGACTTGAGATATGGTGCTTATAATAAATCGATTTAAAATTCAATTTGAGCACAGGCAAAAAAACAAAACAAAAAAAACACGAAATGGCTGAAAGGTTTGGGAGCTCAGAGCAGGGGGTAAAAAGAAAAACACAAATATCTGCATTACATTACTTTGCATTGTTGCATCCCTTGTCTATGAAGGTATTCCTGAAAGAAGACTAAAGCGCCATTCATTAAAATATTTAGCGACTGGTACGGCTGTATCTACAGTTACAAGAAGGACATATGTGATGGAAAAAAATAATAATATACTGACCCAGGCCGCAGGATTAATAGTTAGATTCTCAAACTGAGTGGTGTTCCCCTTTAACCTGGCGTATCGTCGCTGCTGCGTTCAGGTGACACATGAATAAATAAGTGGGCACCGAGGCGCTTCCCAGCCGCCACTTTGGGAGACGCCAGGGCTACCTGAGATAACACCGTGCACCTGACACCTCTGCAGGCATGCACGCTGCCTCACGTTTACTGACGTCTTAATTACTCCGATAAAATAACCCGTGAACAAACAACTGCAACAGTTGGAGTGAACCATTACCAAAGACAACATAACTTGAATGAAGAGGTAGCAAATGCATTACTATATTGCCCATAATCTGCCCGCACCTCCCATTCAACTGACCGCTCATCAAAACACTACTTCGTTTTTCATTCAACTACTTCTACAACTCTTTGGTGCGCAAATTCAAAAGACACCGCATAGCCATATGCCAAAGTAAGATAACTGTTAGTGAGCGTAAAGTGGTGAATTACGCACAACTCGGCTATAGTGATTAGAACATGTTACACTACAGAGTGAAAAACATTCTCCTTGATGTGAAAAGCTCCTCTGTGCCGCAGTCACCCCTCTAACACTGCTTCGTGACTATCAACTCATAGCAGGATGATCATGTCATTATCATATTGTCCTACCTTCCTCGTCCGTGTCCGTCGCTGGCTGAGCGCCTTTAGATTCGATTGCCTGTCCTGCTGTGATGCGTTACCAAGTATCTGCTACCCCTCTCTCTCCTCTCTCCCTCCCTCCTTTCTCCTCTCTCTCTCTCTCTATGCCTCCCGTTAGCTCCACTCTATCACCACCAACGCCCTGGTCATTGAAAATTTTCACTTCCCCTTGTTCAGAACTACCAGTCCAAAAACCCACCAAGCCCAAAATAAACCTCCACCTGTTTGGAGCTCCTACATGATGTCCCGTGTTACACCCTCTCCTACTGGTTCCACTCCAGAAAACCCAGCACTTGCAGGTGCAGCCCCAGAGGTTTTAAATGTTCTTCCTAAGCATCTAGTTTTCTCAATTAAAAATCTCTCACAAAGTGCCCATGCATGCAGTCTAAAACGAGTTCCATATTTGCACAGAGCATATATAAAAGCATGGCCCTGCTGCGTTTCTGTCAGCGAAGAATGTAAAATAATTACGCTCAATGTGTTCACAAATCATTTGAAGCTTCCCAGAAGAGGCTGAATCCACTGAGATTAAAGAGATCTATTTATGAGCCTCCTAAATAAGCTTATGAGCTAATATATTACACAGATTAAATTTGAAATCCATTATTTAACCACAGAGGTCAGGGATCTGAAGAGCAATAGCCAGTGTGACAGCATCATCTAGTGTGTAAAATAAGAATTACAACAAAAAAACAAAAAGGCAGCCACAGTACTCCCATTTGTCATCTGACGTGGACATTGCAATAAATATTTATTGATCAAAAAATCTCTCCTGATTAAAAGTTCTCAGTTATCTGCATTGGATGAAAAAATCCCTAATTAATTGACATTGTCTCGGTGAACATTGTCAAACTCATACTGATCATTTATTGCCGGTCTACTCAGACAGAGACAGCTTGAACTGCTCATCTATGAGATTAATTTCTATCAGAACCCCTCTGATCTACACTCTTAATCTAAAAATTATTTGGCTTCATTTTCTGATTTCACTTAACATTTGTAAATCTGTATGTGGACAGCGTGCAGAATGATTTACCTGTCTTATTCAGGTGATAAAAAACAGTCTTTTGTCTCTCATGGCTGATGTTTAAGGGTATTTGGATAGAAATGACTGACTGGTCTGGCTTACAGCTACAACTAGAGGGAAAAAGGTGAAGGAAACCACCACAAGATACCCTGCCAGCTGTTTTAGTGGAACTACTTTGAGGTCACAAGGCAGCCAGCTGGATTTGTGAAAGCAATGCAATGCTTTGGTACAATCAGATTTGTTTTTATTATTCAATATTCTTAAATGGTCATGTCAGTATTCCACAATAACTGTCATTGTGAACATTTTTCAGAGGAATGAGTAGTGGATTTAGTAAATCTGTTATATTTTAAAAGGCACAATACATTACTGCTATTTTATTACAAATATATGTATGTGAGCAAGACAATGAATCATCATCATTTTCTTAAGATGCACAAGTGGAAGAAAATGCCTTGACTGTCCTTTTTTACACCAGCAAGATCTACAAACTTTATTTCTTATTCTGCTGAGTATTGTTTTACGGTGCAGCAAAGCTGACGTGCCACTGAAAAAGTTCTTTCCACACAATTCACGGCTTCATGGCCTTACAACCATGTTTACTTTCAAGCCTTGATAAAACATCACACATCACTTGTCTTCAGTTGTCATTCATGTATGAAAGACATTCCTCCCATTGTTAGTGGTCTTAAATGCAACTCTATTCATGACAAGCTTTAGAAAAACATCCTGTTTCAGAGGAAAAATCTGCTTGCTCCTTAAATATCCAACAACTTCTTTCTGATGTGAGAAGTGGTTCTAATTTACATAAGGCAAGGGCAGTAATATCCTCCACTTGTGCTATTTTTAACCACATATTGCAATGATGTAAAACGCTTGCTTCCAGCATGACATTTTATCCCACTATCCATGGCTATGTAATATTGCAAACGCGCTATGGCAAGGAGCCCTTTATACATTGACATTAGAATTCAAATTGAAAAGTTACAGTTTGTGAATTTTCTGCTTTTATTGTTGGTTTCATTTATAACGCTAGAAAAGGAGAGAGATTGTTATGGCAACACATCCTTTTATTGGTCATGCAGGCCACTCAACTTCAGATAATTGATCCCCTGCCACTAATTCTTTGCTGATAATGAGATGCCTTTCTTCTTGTATGTTACAAATGTCATCACTAAGAGGGAGACTCACTGAAGGAAGATATCAAAGCATGACAAAGCTCTAATGTGGAACTAAATGCAGTCCTGTGGTGGAGTAAGGCAGCAGATGTGTTTTCCAATTCAGCCTTCAGTCTGAAGTATGACGGCCTTGAATTTTCTTTCAGTATAAAGGTAAACAGAAAAACAACAGAAAAAATATTTCACTCACAATGCTGCTATTCTGATGACTTTTGTTCTTCCTGCATACAAGTGGTACAGCTGAAAGCCTTAAAGCACAAACAAAAATGTGTCATGGCTACATGAACAGGTTTCAGTAAGGTTCTTTACAGCTTTGTTACAAACACTTTGTTACCGTCTTTGTCATAGAGAAACTGTATTGTTCTACATACAATTACTGAGACTTTGCATCACTGTAGCCAATATACTGGAAGTTCAAGTAACAGCAGTATAATTCATTGTGATTAAAGCAGAAAATAGACATTTCAGTATATATGTTGTGCTTCATGCTTAGTCGTTGGCAGCACATCTGTTTTCTTTGAGTCAATCATGTTGAAAACAGACTAAGACAAGCCAAGTTCCCCTCTCTTATCACCACCTTCCTCCTTGCATTTATGATGCAGTGTGTACATGATGATGATGCAAAGTGATGCTTTGCTGCTCTCTGGTGGATATTTTTCTCAACTGCAGTTTAGAAGTGTTTGAAACTGAGGTGCCTCAAATAGGATTCAAGTTTGAAGCCATTTTGTTTAAAGCACCAATAAAAGGGTCACAGAAGAGATGAAGATGATATCAAGCATACTAACATTTATATTCAATGAATGGCAAATACCTGACTTACCTGACCATCCTTCTTGGCTGCCTGTAGAAAATCCAATATTATTCTTCCCCCTCTTCACAAAGAACTTGTTCAAAGACAGTGTCTGGAGAGAGAAAAGCGCTTGGGCCACTAAATCGCTCAGACATTGGTATTGGCGGATGGATGGATGGATGGATCCCCAATTTCAGAAAAGTCAGGATGCTGTGTAATACATAATAAAAAGAGAATGCAATCATTTGCAAACAAACTGTAAAACTATTGTCAGTAAATACAAAGTGTTCCTGATCCCATGTAGTAAAATCCTTTAAACAATCATGTGTGTCACATAGTGAACCTCGCCCCATCCTTGCCTGTGAATGACTGAGCCTTCCTAGGATGCCCCTGTCATACCTAATCATGAACCTATCACCTGTTACCAATCGACCTGTTTACCTGTGCAATGTTCCTAACAGGTGTTTTTGGAGCATTACACAACTTTCCAGGGCTTTTTGTTGCTTCTGTCCCAACTTGTTTGAAACATGTATCTGGCATCAAATCCAGAATAAGCATTTATTTGCAAAAATCAATGGAGATGATGTAAAATTTGAAAGATAATGTCTTTACACTGCTGTACAGTGGTCAAAAATCATTAGCAAATTATCACATTTTTACAATTTCATTTTTAGATACGAGACAGACAGACAGACAGACAGACTGATAGATAGATAGATAGATAGATAGATAGATAGATAGATAGATAGATACTGGTACTATTAAACCACAACCTCTCTAAGTTACTTTTCATTGTCACTAACTGTACTAACTGTAAATGCACACATTTTAACAGTAAACATGCAAATTCACCCAAACTTCAAGATAACTAACTTGTGTTATGCTAAGTGTTTATTAAGCTAAAGAACAGTTGTTGTTATCATGTAATTCATCTAGTTAAAAGTGTAAACTGCAGGGTTAAATATAGGACTCTGCTGCTTTTTATAACGTGAAGAAAACTGACAAAATATGCTCAGCATTAGCTAGCCAACATAACTGAATTATAAATGTTACCTTGCTAGTCAGAACTTTGGGCAAATGTTAGCTTACTAGGCTACTGCTTTGCTTCATACAGTAAGTACTTCTGCGTCATTCATTTCACCTCCACCTACATAAAAAGTTATAACGTACCTTTTTTTTCTGAAGTTGGCTGCTAAATTCTCATGAGCATGTGACTGCGCCATATAACGATTTAAAGTCGCGGTGAGTTACGTCCACTTCTTGGTGGCTAGCTAGTCTCTTTGACTTGTCATAGCAGGAAATGCACAGCTGTAATTAATTATATTAATGACGGACCTGAAGCTAACTAGCACAAATGGTACACAGCCATTACACAATTTATCAATTAGCTGCACCTGTGCGTTTCCTGGCCTGACATGAAAACATGTCTGCTGTGAAAATATACTATATGCCTGTTGAAATATGCAGTTTAGATAAATTGAGCAGTCATTCTCTTCTTCTGACCCATTTAGCCTATAGATATACACAGGCACAATACATTCAAATAGCCATAATGGTCATGAGTCTCACATTACACTAATATTTCAGTGTGAAAGCATTTTCGTGTAATCGTAAATTATGACTTTTAGTTTTTAGTCCTTGTAATATGTGTAATGCTTGTTTATATCCACACTTGCATTGTGGAGACACAGTGCTCATTTGCTTTTAAGATTTCCCATGTCTGCCGTACCCTTTCATGAAACTCAGCAGCAGTGCCAGAGACCTTGTGTAATGCCACTTGGCAGCAGTGACACAAACCATGAAAGTGAGGATTTGTACTAAATACCGCAGTGTAAGTCTGGAGAACTGTGTTTGTGTGTTTTGACTGAAAGGAAGATGTAATTATGACAAAGACTTCCAGACTGACCAAAGTGTCTTCACATGTACGATGTACACACATGATATTTGGACAAACCTTTGAAATGACACAGCATTCCCATTTAAGATTATAAAGCTTAGACAGGACATGCAGAATTCCCTCAGCCTCGTCCTTTTTCATATTGTTTAGAGGCAAGTATTTGTCCCCTGAAACCCGCACCGACATCGAACAGTTGCATCTTTACACACCGAGTGAGAGAGGTCCTTCTGTGTTTTGAGCAATGTGGTAGTTTGCTAATGACTTCCCAGCTGTCATCTGGAAGAAGCTGGTGCCAAAATGGGCAGGAGGATGAAGAAAGCTCAGCCTATTACACTGACACTGCCACCACAGCAGCTTCCCTCGGCAGTCATGAATACCTAGACATAATCTGGCCTAGGTTAATGTGTACCCCTATTAGTGACAGTTACCTAACACCTTTGGAAGGACTCACCGCTGGGCCATGCCAAGCTGCACTGGGGGTTCCAGCACTGCACCCGGTGTCCTTTTATTCCTCTCTGCTGAAGGAGTGTCTTGTGTCTGCTTCACAGACCTGCTCGTGCACTTTAGACGTACTGCTGTGCTCTTTTCAGCCCACTGCCAGGGATAGGAAGAAAGCTTGTTGGTCAGAGACAATAAAAGTAGCCTTTTTCTGATGGCAGGAGATGATACAGAGCATGACGCAACAGCAGGGAAGCGTTGAGGGATGATTTGTTGACGGAGAGAGTAGTTTCATCCATTGGCACATGGGAATCAAATTCATTATGAAAGAGGGAACAAAAGAGAATATTCATTGAGTTATGACATGGTAAGAATATCTATTTCAGCACAATAGGCCATTTTGACTTGTCACAGCAAGAAAAGTACAGGTGTAATTGATGAGAATTGATAAATTCCACTTAGCTGCTTCATTTTCAGGGCCCTTGTGCATGATACCTGATTAATATGACATGTCAAAAACGCTGGACTTAGGGTTGCAAAAATTCCAGGAAGGTGGAAACTTTCCGTGGGAATAACAAGAATTTAAGGGAAATAACTGAAGGAAAATGTAGGGTGGTTGTTTTTCCAGGCTGTATGTACTGTATGATGTCATGTGCAGATAGAAACAAACCTTTTTACCATCTTATTGGGATAATTAGCCACAGTCTGGGCAGGCAGATGGTAGTTACAAAAAGCAAACCAAAAAACACAAGGCAGGCAACAAAGCAAGAAACCAAGAGAATTAAAGTAAGTGCAAACCGAGATGACGTGAGGAACAGAAGGAGCGAGCACAGGTGAGACACAAGAGCAAAACAGGACAGTGGAACTTAAGCACACTGGGACTAATTAACAAATGAGACACAGGTGAATGCAGAAAACAGTTGGGAAGACAGGAACGAGTCTTCAGCGTCAAATAGGAAGTAACTAATCTAAAACTCAATACCTTGACAATTATAAGCAGACATAATTAAAACCTTTCTAATAGAAATGAAACAATAAACTTTTTCATTGACTTTAATTAAATGAGTTGACTCCCTTAACAAGAATGAATGGAAATAGGTTAATTAAAATTCCTCAACCTTGCCTGTTCAATCAAGGTACCCCCCACACGGTAGCAGCTAGCTAGCAACAACTAGCAGAAGATGTTAACAAGTTATTAACTCCTTTGGCCTCCAGCCTTCAGCCTGTGTGCTTCACATGTGATAGGAGAATGCACTGTGCATGCAGAGGGCTGTAATTTCATTGAATTCCTATTCAATGGGATGCTAAAACATTATCTGTACATGTGATGGAAGAGTGCACTGCTGAATGCAATGCATGGTTACAATTCAATTAAACAGGGTTTGTGGATCATGGCCATTTTCTGAGGAGGAAAAAACCTAGGATAGCATTAAGAACATGAACATTTCAACATTTTAACAACCCACCATTATTGTATTTTTGGTCAAATGTATTTGTAGTTTTAAATATATACAATATTTATTAGCCACAATATTGTTTTAAAATGTCGAAATGGAAAGAGAAAGGGTTGAAGGGGGGGATAACTAGCTGATGGAATAAATGGCTGAGTGAAGAAGAAGACAGAGAAGAAGAAGATGCTGTAGCTCTGGGTTTCAGTCAGCGTCTGGGCAGACTGGGCTGCACAGTCGGGTAGAGCTGGAAAACATATTGTCTCAAAGGCAGCTTCGGCAATGAACCTTGAGAATGACCCTTGCAAAACACCCTGATACACAATGACACAGTGGAGGTGTGACATGTACCAGAACAGAGGCTGAGGAGACTGGGGTTTAACAAAGTCATACTAAAGTTTACTTTCTCACTTTCCTACGATCATGTCTCTAAAGCCTTTCACTGGTCCAGAAATTCATATTCACAAACACGCCATGAATATATATATTTTTTCTGTTTGATGAATGATGTCACATGATGTCATATTGAGCCGCATTATTTCAACTTCTGTGTGTTTTACTGTGCGTTATTACCCTAAAATATGTGCACGGTATTGACATTTTGGGCAAGGATTTAATCAAAGGCAAATAAAACCACAGCCCTCTTTAATGTGCAAAATTCAAAAGCCTTCTTTGCTATGACAACCTCACATGTGAACAAAGCTGCCTCAATGAAGAGATGTCTAAGAGACTAGGAGATGTGAAAACTAGAAGGACAGTAGGGCATGGAAGTGACTTATCTATATCGGTGTATGGACAACTCATTTCTGACATCAAAGGGCTTATAACAGGTGGAATAATCAAAAGACTTCTCGCTTCTTATTGTTAATTGCACTTGTACTTTCTAATGTCATGCATCCTGTAAAGCAGTTTAGATTTTTAAGTATCTGTAACATGTTTAATTGATGAGGCTCATATGAGCATGGAGGACATAAATCACTAAAAACTATAAAGTGGAGTAACACCACGCTGTTTGCAATGAAACAGCAGTGTCTGCCACCATGCAGCGGGGAGGGTAATACATCTAGGTTGGTTTTTGACAGACTTGGTGCTATAACAGATGGCAGGTTGAGTTCCCATGAATAACAAGGAGCCGCGTAGACCGCGGCTTGTTTCTCTTAGAATCATATTAAAATGAAATTACTGGAAGCAGTTTGGCATGAAAGGAGAGAGTGTAATTTGCTCAGAGGAGAGGAGACGCACAAGCTGTATAGCGCTCTGGGTTTGATACCCATCCTGCTTCTCTTTCTCTTTTACTTAATTACACATGCTCAGGCGTGCCGTTCATAATGCAGTTTAGCTTTCACCAGGGAGTTGAAATCATATCCAGACTTCTGTAACAACATTATACTGTTTTTATTTGCTTTTGCTCTTTGTTTTCTCTGCCCCATGTATTTCATTGCTTGTTAATCAGTTTTAATGGATTTGGGTTTCTTTTATTACACAGTCAAAAGCAGCAAGTAAGTAAGAGTAAACACAACACATCCTAACTCCTAAACAAATCAGCATCTCCAAAAGGACTTATATCACCAAACAACATGAACGTTGCAGTTTAACAGTGCCACACATACCAGACAGTATGTTCCCACTTTGGTATGGTTTAAGCAAGACAACTACTTGGTTAGGTTTAGGCACTGAAACTGCTTACTTTCATCACTTCCGTTACAGATGTAAGTAATTTACATTGTGTTATGTACATGAAAGTTCAAACTACTCACTGTTGACATCTGGTTTGACACGAACAGAGATCTCCTGTATGAAAGTCTTGTGCTTGTTTCACCTGACTGTCCATCCCCAGCCTCCTCCTTATACAGACTTTTCATTCTGTATACTTCACTGCTCCTTTACAGCTGTAATAACACTACAGCCACAGCAGGTTGCCGCCTAACAAAAAAAGTAAATGTGGCCGTAACAAGCTGCTTTCATTTTCGGACTTGCAATGTTCTTCATTTTTCTGATGAGGACAGGCTTTACCACACTATGTGGAAATGTGTTAGCTTACTTAATCTTCTTGATAAAGTTCACACTGGTTTCATGAGTTCTTTAGCCCGTAGCATCTGCTGCATGTGTCACATAAAACACAGATCCGTGCAGAAAGCAGTTTAAGTCCCAGTGCAGAAGGTGTCAGACATTACTGCATTCAGATAAATTCACAGAGCTTCAATGAGCAATCTGGCTGGCTGAACAGTTGCATCAGTGACCTTTTTCGAAGGAACTGAGATAGGATTTAGTACTGGCATTGTCTGCTTAATTGGAGAATCCTTTTTCTCCATAACAGCTCTCCCAGTATACATTTTGCAGTGAATAACCGAATGAGGGAGCAGGGGACAATGGCCCACGTGTACCAATTGTAATCACTCACTTCACTCTAGTGTTCTTAATTTATGCATCTCTATTTCCTATCCAACAAATCTTTTTTTCTCTCTCTCTTGGCTCTTAGAAATACCACAGTCCTTTCTCATTAATGGAAATTTAGATTATGCATTCAGACAAAAAGTGACAAGAATACCACATAATCCAAGAACTACCGCCAATTTGGGCGCAAGGCCACAGTCCTGTCAAATAATGAGAATATATAGTTCAAATATGTACATATTACATGTAAATCATTGTCTATAAGCACAATCTGAATATCACTTTGATGTTCAATAGTTCATTCAGTTCATTGTGATCCATGAGAGAGTGTTTGAGAGCACATTTTAAAGGTCCTGCACCCCTGTACCACTAGATACGTTATTAGACCTCTGTATAGGTTGATGTATGTTACTAATTTTTGTTTTCCTCAATACTTTTTGATGCTAAACGTAAAAGCTGCCTTGCTTACTGGTTCAACTTTTCTATTGTATGAAATGCTACATTTGTCTAACACACATAAATCATCGAAAAGGTAGTCAGGGTAAATTGTGGGTGTGCAATGAACATGACACAGGAGTCACATCCTTAGCCATGTGTGGTTAGGTTCAGTAAAAAAAAAAAACAAAAAAAACAGGTTGTGGTTAAAAGTTAATAAAGTAAACATGTTGTGTTTTGTGCTTTAAATGTGAACTATGTAGTTTCGGGGAAGAAATTTCAATCAGAAAAGAAAAAATCTTCAATGATTGTTCATGACTTAATAAACTGAATAAACAAACTGTCCTTTACAAATAGGGCCTGAAAGTTATGGAAGGATATTTATCAAATTCATATTTCTTTGAGTATGTAGTATGACCTGCTTGATGCTGTAGAGTATGACCTTTCTGAGTTTGAATTTCTTCCCCAGAACTAAGTGCACAGTCACTTTTGGCATTTTCAGTATTTACCCAACCCGAGATCTTTCCCTAAATTTAACCAATGTGCTGTGAGTATCTCAACAGAACCATAAAAATATTTTATCTTTAGTTGCTACAAGTAGATACTTTATAGCAAGAGTAGATGGTATCGCGCAGCAAATAAAATATGTTGACAGTTAACATTTTAAAACGGTTAATGGACTTGGATTTATATGATGCATTTCTGGTCTACCGACCACTCGAAATGCTTTACAAGGGCGGATACTGCCATGCTCAGTGCCAACCTGCTCATCAGGAGAGATACAGTGCTTCCTATCCAAAGTGCCCTACAATATTTCTATGCTCAGCCAATGGAACAGACACTGGGAGGAATTTGGGGTTCAGTATCCTGCCCCAGGAGACTTGAGGGTTGAACCACTGGCCCTCCAGTTAATGGACGACCAGCTCTGCCTCCTGAGCACAGCAACCCAGATGATACTATCAATATCAACTATTCTGTGAATAAATCAACAATAATTAATTATCATTATGTTTCATTCAAAACAGTATTGCTTTTGTAGATTTGTTGTGTGGAAAAGTAATTTCGAGGCAGCAGTTACACGTGTCACTGCGGTGTAAAATGTAAAATGGTTAAGTAATATATCAAAGAAATTTCTGGGTGACATGTTTCGTCAGGGAGACGTCAATCACACCCAAACAATCCTTAGAAGGGCGCTAAGAAAAACACCTGTGTGGGTGGACCGTGACTTGACAAAGGAATAAATAGTACTGGTTCAGTCAGAGGCATTTCAGGAAGGAATTGAACATTTACAGCAAAGTGTTATACAAGAAAGGCTTCGCTCTCTGAGCAACAATAACGATGTATGTTCAATCAGGAGAGACTCGTATTATTTGAGTGAACATGAAGATTTATTGCCTTGAGTTCAAAAAAGAATGAGAAACTTTGGCGGTTAGATTCCATCGTGATGAAGTAATATTTGGGGAAGTGATGAAGCCGTGTGTTGAATAGGAACCCCCCCTACCGATGGAGTCTAGACACTGATGGTGGTGATGGAAGGAGGAAAGATCCTGGATATCTGATGGCAGGGGAGTTGATTCTGGCGAGTAGGACCTAGCCACTGGATATGAACAGCTGAAGGAGGATGGGGTGGAGGAGGGTCGCACGAATGCCTGAAATGACAGCTGACAGCAGAGAGGAGAGCCGTTTTGAGTTTGACAACAAAGACATGATTGGCCAGTAGTTTTCGAGGCAGAATCTGGTTGGTTAAATGGAGAAGGAGTATATGAAACGCCCACGGTCAGGTGAATGGAGGGAGCAGGGAGAGAGGTGAATGAAAAGATAGTTCTTCCTGATTGAACTTACGCTGAGCTTCATTACTCCTGTAAGAACTAATCCCCCTTTAATAAACTTACATAGATATAAATCTTAAATAAATAGAATCAGTAATAAATGTGTTGCACATATGGTGGAGGCTGGGGTGGTGGAGGTGGAGGAGAAAATGATTGGACATAAATACATTTATTTGACCAATATATCCTTTGGATTGTTCTGAAAGTTCAAAATGCTATGCGATTCTTGTGGTTCATTTGTCACATTTGGAATTTAGGTGACAATAAGGTGTTGTCCTCGTCTATTAAAAGTTTGGTTCTGATGTTCACAGAAAGTAGGTGTTTACTGTTTATGAGACTGAGTATACAGTTGTAGTAAGTCCCATAGAGAGTGGCAGGCTGGGTGAAAAGGCCATGCAGTCATGGTGAACAGGTGTAGAATCACAAACAAATAAGAGACAGTGTACTCAACAACAAAGTACAGCCCTGGGTAAATCAATACATTTTCTTTACCCAACAAGAACATCTCTGAATCAATATATTTTCTCTTGACCTTGTTTAAAGAAAGACTTGTGGATCCACTCTAAAATCCAAATGATTTCTCGCTTTAGGTGTGCGAGAAATTGATCAGCGACAAGATTCTCATTCCAGGCAATTCGTGGCTTATCTGTGAAGCCGCAAGTATCTGATAGAATTATAAGAGAAGATACAGTAGTTCACAGTCACGCTCTGTATGTGAGGCATGGTGTGTATAAAGTTAGTCTGAACAGTGTGAAAATATACATAAACTGTGTACAAATATATATTATTGGCATTTTTCATAACTATCATCGTAAACTGGCACTCAGAAAAGTATAATTTCAGCTCTGACCAGAAATTAATCGGGCCAGATGCAAAACCTTTTTCTGCAATAGCTACTGTATCCAATAACTTGAATTACAATAGAGCAAATGGATGGCAGTTTGACAGAGTTACAAATCAGATAAAACCACAGTAGGCCCCGACCAGACAAAGAGAGCTGCATTAATATTCCTATTCTTGTCGCAGTTTAATATTTCATCACTGTGTGTCATTGTCAAAGGCAGAACTAATTGCTGACATTAATTACGAATTTCACTGATGGCATTAGCACTGATAAGTGTGATGATGAGCGGATTAGTCAAGCTGTGTTATACTTAAAGACCCAGAGCAAGATTAGGAGTATACAAAAATGGGGGACAGTGAAAGGAAAATGATTATACACTAGCTTCCCTCTTTTCTTTATTCACAACATCCCGCATTAATATACAGGTTCAATACAAATGTACAGCTTCAGAGCCATTTACTTATATTTAGCTTTAACTGCTTTTGTATCCATCCTGAGGCAGTGAATTTGACATAGAGTATAATAATACATATAACCCAAAGAAACAAACATAATACACTATTGTATGAAAATAATATACATTTTGATATGTATAGTTACATACTAGGGCTGGGTATTGGCAAGGACTTCACGATACAATACGCATCACGATACATGGGTCACGATACGATTATATCACGATGCATTGCGATATGATGTATATTGCGATATATATTGTGATATTCCATGTAGTTCACTGAAAATGTAAAAACAGAGCAGTTGGACACATGAAAATAATGTGCATTAATTGTTCTTTTGTGTCACTGAACTTATGTAGATACCATCATAATTCATAAAAGTATTCTTACTGTGTCCTTGAACACACTGATGAAGTCAATCCATAGCAGGTGAGCACAGTTCTCTCTGCAGACTGGAGTGCATCCTCCACCTTTCCACTCGTCGAATCATAAAGAGCTGGAATAGCTTTTTTGGTTAAATATTTTCTGCTGGGTATTTCACACCTTGGCTCCAGTGTTTGTAGCATTTGGCAGAAACCTTAATTTCGGACCACACTGTATGGGCAGAGGTCCTTGCAAATAAACCCAGCGATCAACTTCATAATACTGGCAGCCCTCAGTGACAAGAAAGGGGGCTTTGCTTTAAATGTTGCATTCACTGCTGCAGATTGACTCACAAAGCATTAGCCGCTTTCTCTATGAGGAGATCAGGGTGGTGGCGTTGCAAGTGGCTTTGCATGTTTGTGGTGTTGCCCGTGTATCTTTACTTTCACCAGACAATAGTGTTTGTCAATTTAGTTTGTCCTAAACGTGGCTGGGGCATCACTTAACGTAACTTTCTCAACATTGCTGTCTGCCATTATCCCACTGTAAACTTCCTCTTCTTGTGTGTGTATAAGTATAAGTATGTGGGTATTTGGTAAGTGCCATTGCGAGGAGCCATGAAGTAGCGACACTGGGGGGTCAAATTGGCTTTGAAATCTGTCTACAGCACCTTATTTCTTTATTTAAAATATCTATATTTGGCACCAGTGTATCAATACACGTATCGCACAAGGAAGGACCACGATATATTGTCGTATCGCTACTTTGACCCACCCCTATTACATTCATATGTTTTTTGAAAAATGTGAGAACAACTGTTGGCCTGGTATTCAGACTAAAATGTAGGAATAAACAGCAAACAGTTTAAAAAAAATAAAGAAATTACTTTCTTTCACAATAAAAAAGAAATTAAAAATCCCACCCACGTCCTGAAGTTTTTGAGATCCTGGTTCTCCAGAATATCAAAGTTAAAGGAATAGTTCACTCTAGAACAAAATTCAGTCATTATCGACTCACCCTCATGCCGATGAGAATTCCAGTGTAGTTTCTTATTCCTCAAAGTGCAGCTGGAGACCCGCGGGGGTACCCTCCGGCAGGAATAATCCATATAACGAGCGTCAATTGTGCCCGAGAGGAAAAGGTCCATAAAACTACACAAAAACTTTGTAATATTCCTCCATACTGCTCGTCCGCTGCAATCCAAGTGTCCTGAAGTGGCGACATCCAGAGTTTACTCGAAACAACGTCATTTAGTACATTTTTCTAGCCTAAACAGTCACTATGCTATATCTGCCTGGAGGCACGCTCTGCGTTCACGCGAGTCTCCCTCCCAGCCGATTGCACTACGGAAGTCGCGCCAGACAAGATCGACGAGACTCGCGATAGATACACACCGGGATTTACATCCCGCTGTGATGGTCAAAGTTTCAAATCACTAATACAGGCAGATCCCTCTTGTGTTTGTGTGTCGCTCGGTCGCTCAAAGCAGGAAGTTTCAAGTAAACTCTGGATGTCGCCACTTCAGGACACTTGGATTGCAGCGGACGAGCAGTATGGAGGAATATTACAAAGTTTTTGTGTAGTTTTATGGACCTTTTCATCTCAGGCGCCACTTACGCTCGTTATATGGATTATTCCTGCCGGAGGGTACCTCCGCGGGTCTCCAGCTGCACTTTGAGGAATAAGAAACTACACCGGACTTATCATCAGCATGTGGGTGAGTCGATAATGACTGAATTTTGTTTTAGTGTGAACTATTCCTTTAACATCCCTGCCATCCTGGAACCTCACCAGTGTGCTTTCAGAACCAACAGATCCACAGATCCACAGGTCTTCACTTACCAGGAGTACAGCTACTGCACATCAGGATGGTCATCTGGAAAAAGATACAGAAGGCTCCGCTGCCATACCACCAGACTATGGAGCAGCTTAATTCCCAGAATGTGAGACTCCACAATTCATCATCAACACTAATAGTTACAGTATAACTGTAAAAACATTATTAAATATGGGTAAAAACAAAGAAACTGTAAACAAATCGTATTCAGTATCCAGATTTTACGGAAAATTTGGTACAGTAGGTCAAATACCATCCTGATTTGCAATAGTAGATAACAATAATATCTAGATAACACCTACTTGATATTTTCTCTAAAAATATAGCCAGACATGCACTGAACAGGAACCAATCACAGCCAAGATGACTTATATGTCAAGACCTCAACAGGTTTTTTGTCTCACTGCTGCCAATCAATTAGCTTGAGTGTGGGCCCCAGAGAAAAATCTGGCTGTGGCTTGCGTCACAATTTCCAAGAGATCTTTTGAATTAGACAGTCGACATTTTAATATCAACTCGGTCTGGTTCACTGAAGGTGTGTCTTATCTTTTAATTTAACCAAAGGTAAAGTTTTGGTCAGACAAAGGGCGAATGACAAAAAGATATTTTATCAGTATGGGTCACTGCTTTCATTCTTATTTGCAGATGTTGCATGCAAGTAATATGAGAATTTGTAGCAAGATCAAAAGCGGTTTCAAGCTACACTACCTGTGTGTTAAATATGAATAATTTTGATTGTAGTTGTATGCTGTCAATCCAATGTGACTAGACAGAACAGCATGCTATTGAAAACAACACTGTGTCAACCAGGATCCTAAAGCAATTACTCACCTAAAACTTATGATTCTGCCCCGACCGAACTGTGGATATGAATAGTTCACAGGATGAAAACTTGGACTCAAGTTGTTGTGAAGCAGTGCAGTCCACTGAAATGGACTATCGATCTCTCTTCTCTTTACTTTAGGTGGTTGAAAAATTCCAGTCACAGGCAGTGATTAAATCAGAGCCTGATGCCAAGATAAATTGTATTTAACATATACTCAAACTGAAATTAGCTGGCACAACTCTTGTCAGCTGACCTCAGGACAACTTTAGTGGCTCAGCCCTCTTCCTTGAGAGCAGTGACTCCCGCACTTTAAAGTTGTGATCTCTTATACAGTATAAAGCAATATGTCTGCCTTTGACTGCTCGTCTCATGAATGCATGATAGTGAGTTGTGAGCTGTTCATCTAAAGAGTTATTTTCCTTCACTTACTGATTCTTTTGAATAGTTTTTAGAGACCTCAATAAAACAACAACAAAAAAAGAAACTATTTTGTTTAGCTGAATTATTAGTATAAGTATTTATAGCTATCAATATTTTTTTGTGTGTATGTGCCTATTCTAATGACATATCAAAGTCATTAGACACCTGGCAGGTGTTCAGAAGAAGTTACATAGATATGTTTTAACTGTCACATTAGAAAAAATGTTAACGCTTCAGTTGTTTGGCTGGAATTATTTAAATAAGTGCATGATATATTCAGTTATAATGTGAAAAGTTCATAACGGGGCAAATGATAAAAGAATATCCCTACATAAATTGCCCAAGGGGACAGAAGAAGTAAGGAGATTTTCCAAATGAATGGCCAAATACTGGTTGAAATATGACTCTTGGACTCAGAAGGATTTTCTTAGCTTTAAAACACTTTACTTCACTATTATGCTGCATTTCAAAGTAATTTCATGCCCAGTTTTTGACGCATTAGTTGCCAAGAACAAAAGACACCAAGTTCATGAAGGTCAGATCATGACATGACTCGCTGGATGACTGATTCTGTAATTGGAGAGCCAAATTGTTGTTGTTGAGGATGTCAACCATTCTGAGTTGTGAAACGTGTCTCTTTCCCTTTTAGGCGAGATGTTGAATCGACTGACACAGTTGGCAGAGCTGAATACATTTTTTTTAGGGAATAATTATGGAACCCCAAAGATAAAACTTGGTTGCTTTCCCCTTCATGTCACCCTTCAAGTACAACTACTTCATCTTCCATCTTCTGACACATCACTTTTTTTCTGATGTACATCTTGTGTAGCCACAGATACAGTGCTCAGCGAAGGAGTATGTTATCACGTAGTAGCATTATACAACAGTATCAAACTTTACACCCCCTTAGGTGGATCAGCGTGTAAAAACGCTGCCCACAGTCTGATATAACTCTGTATATAAAGCACGAATGAGGGATGTTTTCCAATAAAACCTCGCCCAAAGTGTAATGAGCAGAGATGCCCAATAAAGCTTAGAACCCTGGGAGCAATGGACCAATCCGTACGCAGCATGATGAGTCACTGTCACAGAGACTATCCTAAGCAGAGAAGAGTACATTCACCCATACCCACGGAGGTGATTAGGAGGACTTCGTAACGATGCATTCAACTTTGATTTATTGAAGTTCGACCTATTTTTGAGTGTGCCATATGTCTAACTCTGCGTTGTATGCACAACCTCAGGGAATGTGACTCACAGTCAACCTCGCAGAGAAAGAAAAAGAGCTCAAGATGTGGGTCAAGAAACAGAAATATTGAGATGCTGATTGCAATTAATGCAGGTAAATAAAAGAATATAGATGAAACGGATGGTTACGGCTTTTTGATATTGCTCAACAAACAACAAAGACAAAGCCAGCGTGATAATAACCAGAAAGAGCACCATTTTCTGCCCTATAATTGAGTGTTTATCATGTCCTGTGCTGATGCGGGGAAAGGTCTGGAAAGCCCTCCTGACCGGAGTGAATCATCCAACTCACAAGCGCTGCGATGCTGCAAGCTAAAACCATGTTGATAGCTCATAATAAACATGACACACTCTCTAAAAGCTGAGAGGTCTGATGGCTGCCTGAGAGCTTTGAAGTTAGAGCTCACCTCCTCACCTACCGCCATCTTACGTCTCCTATTGTTTTGTTTTGTCCTTATTAGCGAGGCTGGCAAAGACTTCAGGCACATCACCCACAAGTCCACTGTAAGAAAGGAGCAGATCAAAACCTCCACTCTGTACCTGAGTGTGCATGCATATGTTCATTTATCTTAGTTGTACGTAGCTAACAGGATGTCTTGTTAACCGGCACGGAAATTACACATGCAGAGTCAGTTTCAGTTGACCTAGAAAGGCTTCTGGAAAGTTTTTGGGTCAGGGGCTTTTTATTTCATGATAGTCTCCCCCTCTCTCACACATTCATATACACACAGAGGCATATCTTGGATTGGCAGGTAATGCAGGAGGGCCGGTTTTAGACGGCATCAAATATTCATGTGTATCTATGAAGTGCTGGCCAGGTTTCCTGGCCCGTAGGTACACTGCTGCCTCTGCTCCTTTATCACTGTCTGACTGCGAGGACCCCAAGGTGCTAGATTCTTCATAGTGGTATGATTGGAAAGTATGAGGAGGAGCCAACAGAGAGGAGGGCTCCCCTGCACCAGCGTTCTTATGGCACAGTAATGAAATATCACATGTCAGTCTGAGTGTTGAGCCTAATGGCTTCCAGGAGCAGTGATGTTCCGGTCATGAACACCTACCAGACTGGCCCTGTGCTCTGTCACATTTACTGTGAGGGCTTCATTATTTATGAGGAGATGTTTGTTCAGGAGTGATGTCACTCGGCTTCAGAAAGAGATGGGGACTTGAGTCTGCCACTTGAACTCAAGTCGCACTTAAATCGCCACACACAGAGACTTGACTTGGATTCGCAATCTGGGACTCGTGAACAATCTCTGTTTTAAGTCTGGCATCTGACAGTCATTCCCTCTCTCCCTCCCTCCCGTTTCACATGCTCGCAGCCTAAGCTCGCAGCTCTTTCAGGCCCCTCGGGCGATTTTTCTTTATTGCAACTCTGTTGCCTCTATGTGCCCTGTGTCTCTATAAAGATACAGGGCCCAAACAAAAGACCCGCCAAATGCAACGTCTGCGGAATCAAAATAAAGGACGCTGGATCGACCACTTCGAACAGGCATCTGAAAACACACCCGGATAGTTCAGTTAGTCAGTTGTGAATGTTAAGATGAGTGTATGCTTGCCACACTTGTTCACATAGTGCTGGCTTTGCCATAACAGTAAAAATGGTCAGGTAATTTACCAGTCCACGTTCTGCTGCCACCATCTGCTGGCTACGTAGGTAAGTAAGACCTCAATACTTGCTCCATATTGTCGCTGTATGTTCATGTCACAAGACAAAATACAGTTATGAACTCTAAAGGAAAGCTGTCTTTGTCTGTATTTTTTTATATTGAAATGCATTAAGTGTGTTTAAAGTGATCAAAAAAAAAACTGATGAATGGTGACACAATGCTAAATAGATAAAGGAGTGATAATAACAGTACATGCTTTGAACTCCTTAGATATGGATATGGCATACAGCAAATGTTAGAATGCTCATTACAGACATAAGAGACTTGAGACTTGTGGGCATCTCTGGCTTCAGACTAGACGTGAAGAAATTCAGTTCTTCGCAGTAGCCGGTAACATTATTGGACAGGAGCGCTGAACTCATTCATCCAGCCTCCTGTGAAGTCTTGAGTGGTGCTTGAGAAACTTCTAGTCATCTGATGCTCCAAAGTGAAGCCAATGGGTGAGAGAGGGAGAGAGAGTGAAGAGAGAGAGAGACCCACTCAGACTCCACACTCACTCAGCGACGCTCAGAGTCTCTCTCTTTACTTTACAGTCTCCCATCACTTCCACCCTCAGCACTCACCCGCACCTCTAATGTTTTCCCATGTCTTCTGCTCCCGACCCAGTTGAAGTGATTGATGGGAGTGGATGAAGGAGACTTTCGCTCGATAGAGGAGCCGCTGACAGCAACAGAGTTGCAATAAAGAAAATCGCCCGAGGGGCCTGAAAGAGCTGAAAGAGACGGAGACCGGCAGGAGACAAGGCGAAGGCGAGAAGGCTGCTTCAGGTGACCGAGTCGCGATGGAGGCGCACGGCGCGTGTGATTAAGGAGCTCCGCGCCTGGAAGCGCTCGCTTTGTTAAAGGTGGATTATAAAGTGAGCAGCATCCCTCAGAACTGACCTCGTTTGTAACATTTTCACTTGACGGATTATCTCAGAATCATGAACGTGTCGCCTCCGGACCGCAGGAAAAACATGCGAGAACTGGCTTTGGAGATTGGCATCCGAGTTCTGCTTTTCGGAGTTTTTGTGTAAGTAAAGTCGAGTTTTCTGCTCTCTGTCAAACATAGTCTGGCTTTTTGAGACGCGTAGGTTTCACGGCTGTGTGGTGACATGCTTTATAGCCAGTGAAGTGAGCTGTAATCAGGCTCATTTGCCGCGGTGTGGTGCTGGACGGACAGGTCCCTGTGCTGAGCCGCGGATCGTGAACGCATCACCGCTGTACGACAGCAGCCGGGCGCTGCGTTAACAGGTTGCAAAAAAGCAAGTTAAATATCCAGCAGCGTCTTCCCTTCCGTCATGAATCAAGTGTCGTTATTCTTGAGAAATAAACTAGTGGTGCTTGTGTCCGAGAGGTAGAAGAAACCGACAGTGAAACAAGGGAAGCCCAACACAGCGGTAGATGTCTATCACACTTTGCACTGATGCTGCGTCTCACAGGCGCAGCCTTCAAAACTAACAGAAATATGAATTTTTAATTGTTTGTCTGGCCTGAAGGTACGACGCCTTGTTTTTGTTTTTGCATCATTATTGTGTCACTTATTGATTTTCTGCTTGATGTGAAATGAAAAAGAAAAGCCCCGGGTCCTGCTTTCATTCCACCTCTGAAAAGAAACTTTGAAAAAATCAGCTCCTCTGATTTTGGTGTGTGTAGCCACACAGCCTGTGTACATTATCATTAATATGTGTCCTTGGGATAAGTGGTCCAGCTGTATCTGTGCTGCTGTCAGCCTAAAGGGATTATAGAGCCTGATGCTGCACAGTTCACAGTGGTTGACATGGTAAAAATCTCAACTGGAGGGATCAGTTTAAAGAATGAGACATGTCAGAGAGGAGGCAGCAGAGTGTTACACTGAAGCCTCCTCATGTTGCTCTTTGTGTGTGTGTGCGATTCACATTTGTGGCTGATTTGTTAGCGTGTGCCGGTGCTCGAGGCCACATAAAAAGCAATTTCACACAATAACATCATCATCATCATCATCAACTAACTGCTGCATTCTGCCACAAAAGCCCCACTCACAAAGTCCTTGATCACTGTAATGAATTGAGTTTCTCTCCCTGTATTCCCTCCTCAGCACACAGAAAACAAGCAAAGGAAAATAAACTGTTTGTAATGGGTCCCTGTCAGTAAACTTGATCGCTTCGTGCCCCTGAACTGAGTAAATGACAGCTTTACTCCTTTAATGTGACCATGCAACATCAAATCCTTAAACACTCGTGTCATCTTCATACCTGCGCTGTGCAGCTTTGCGATGGAAGTGACATTTTAGCACCACCACATGGGCAGTTGTGACAGGATAGGGGTAAAAATTGGTGGAACAATGAGCCACGCAAGTCTAATTCTAGTTGATTATATTTTTGTTTAATTATATTTGAAAGGTGTGTTGTGCACTTTGCTAAAAGATGCACCATGTACTGCGGTTTTGGGAAAGAAGAGATCTTAACTGGCCGATTTTTTTATACCTACACAAACAAAACAAAAACTGACCTTAAAAGACAACACAATTTTATACTGTTTTACTTTGTTTATATGTGGTGGACCGTGCCACCTTTCCAGCTTCAAACAGTGTTCTGGGGACCTTATTTTCCTCTGAGAACAGCTTGTTTGTTCAGGTATGGAAAAGATAAATATTTCTGAGTTTGTATTATTACCTCATTAACATTGTAAATGTTAAGATTCAGAGTTTCAATTTCTTCTCCAAAACTACATAGTGGCCCTTAAAGATTGAGAGCCTGAGAACAAAAGAGCAAGTTTCGATCATATCTTCTGACAGAGGGAGCCTTCGGTCCAATACATGTCATTCTTTTGGCACTGGCAGTAATTGTTGTAGTGAACTACTGTGCCTTTTCGCCGGCAAATCAGAGAGAGTTGCCCTCTGGCCCCAGAGAGCAGCAGTTCCCTGTTCTTGTTTCACCTCGTAGCCCGAGATTAAAGCAGGATAATTGGGGTCAACTAGAGTCTGTGGTTTTCTTCACTGGAGGTGCAAAGGACAGTTTTAAGCTGCTGCCTTTTGTGTCTGCTGTTCGGTGTAGCTGTAGCGTGCTGTAGTTCTATCTCGTGAAGAAAATGGCAGCCGTATCCATGTATCTTTACCAATAAGAATCAGCAGTCATGCATTTTTTCGTTGCTTCACTGCTTAGTTAAATCTTCTCCTTTTGCAGTTTCATTGCATTGCTGTCACGAGTAGAAAAAAGAGTGGAGAAAGAAAAGATCTGATTTTCTCATTTGTTGATCACATGCCTTCATAATAGCGAACATGTACCGAGGGAGGCTGAAAAATGAATTAAATAATCCTTTAGTTTGGGCTCATGAGCAGATATAAATGCGTCATGGAGACGTCTTTAATCAGAGATCACACATGCAAGTTCTGTCAGTCCTTGTGTCTTTGATTCTGATTAAATAATGCTGACTGTAACTCCAAAATACGTATAACTTATTCTCTGTGTTGGGCTGGTCACCCACACAAACTGTTTTTCTCCACCACATCTCTATTCTCTCTGAGGACTGGGATTTTAACCATAGAGCCGTGAATTCCCTGCATTATTCGTTTCCAATTTTTCCAAATATGACCTACCTCGAAGGGAATATCACTTTTTATTTGCCCTTGCTTGCCAAGCTGCCTGTTTGTTCCAGGCCTCAGGAGGTGCACTGACCTTATATTGACGGGCCAAGTGTGTGACGCTAGGTCGACCCTGTGCTATCAAACTGCTAATGCCATGCAGCCATCATAGTTTGGTGGGCACCCCGGGAGTCGCACATCTCCCGCGTGTAAGGCAAAAAGTTCAATCTAAATGGAAATAGATCTTTTGACATTTAACAAAGTGGAGAAAACAAAAGCTGAAAACTGAATCGGAAAAAGATACATTTCTTTGTTTTTTTTCCTGCGGGTAGCCACTCAACATGGAAAGAGAGGATAATGAGGCTGTTGCTGTTCTGCTTCCTTGTAATCTGGAGCAAAACACGCAAGAGCTCAGACGAACACCGAGAAGTCATTTCTTCCTTGAGTGCTTGTGAGGTAGAACTCATGTCCTCAATAACTCAACCCAAGCTCAGAGTTGGGACACTTGAATAAGCAGATAAGTTCCTGTTAATATCAGAATGATGAATGAGGAGGCAAAGCAAGAACGAGACAGAGGTGGAAGATAAGATGGAGGACATGGAGTTGGGAAGATCTAGATAGTTTGGAGATTTTACAGATTAAGACCTGAGGCACATCAAATAGAGAGACACAAACAAACTCCTATCAGTGCCATCTGAGAGCGTGGTGATGGAGCGATTGGCCAGAGAAGAGGGCAGTTTTACGGGCTAATGCACACGACAAAACAGAATAGATTTGTTTGCACCACAGGGACCCATTTAGATTTAAGTCGATGTGACTCTTTTATTGCTGAGAATTATGGTTACTGAGAAAGAATATAGGTATTTGCATCAACGCATGCCAGAATGTCCTATATAAGATTAGCTAAATATCTTTGAATTTTAAGGATTGCAGTATAGTTGTTGTCAAATGAGGTTTGTGCGCTAAAACAACACCCTCATCCCTCAAAACAGTGTTCGGCGCTGCATGTCATCCTCTCCTCTCAGAGGAAGGCTTAGGAGCAGCTCTGGGATACAGCCCAGGGCCTTGGCAAGTCTCAGAAAGCCTTGTGAGACGGGGAAGAGTAGAATGTCAGGCCTTAGACCGTTTAAGAATAAGCGGATTGTTTAGCTTGCATGTTAAGGATGGGGGGCTCTCGTGCTATGGTTTTGAGGAGGAAATCTCTTTGTAGACAATTTTCAGCAGAGTCATCAGAGCACATTATCTCTGCGTAGTTGATGTAGACGAAAAAAAGTATTTTAATTTTGGCGAATGTTCCGGTTATTCATGTTATTGTTATTGGATTAATAATGAAACACTTTAAGTTGTAATCCTTAAATTTAGGTTCCGGTTAATTGGCGACACCCATTGTTACCGTGGTAGTTTAATAGTACAAGAAACGCTTGTTGGGCTGCCACAAAAGAGCAATGGGTTTATCTGTGTACAGTGCAGCCAAACAAACTCTTGTTGTAGTGATTGCTGATTTTATTCTGCAAATGGTGCAAGCAATTTCCAAAAGGGACTGACTTTGTTATCTTACTGAGGAGCTGGAGGTGTGGAGCCTGCTGCTATTTGTTGTTCCATTAGCTACACTTTTGCAAAAATAAAAATTCTGCTGACGAAAAGATGCCAAAAGTGCACTTTTTAAAACTGATTTTTGCTCTGTGACAGCTTCAGAGTAAAAGCCGCTCAGTGTTCTGCTATTTGAACACATTTAATGTGAAGCAGCAGTGTGAGGGATGTTGTGTGAGCAGTTTTTAAACTGTCTGGTTTTGCAAATGATTCATACTTACCAAAAGTTTTGGAAAGGTCACCGCTTGACACCGCTCCTGTGCCTGCAATGTAATCCTGCCACTGTTAAAGTTTTGTCCATTAAACGTACTCTTTTTTTCACTGACAGGCTGAGGTTCCTATACAAATAGAATTGTTTGTTAAATAATCAGATTCTTTTCCTGACCATAAAACACAAGTCTTGCTCAAATCTCGCAAGATGTGAGTTGTTGCAAGAAGGTGCTGCGTGATTTCAGAGTGAGACTTTTCTTTTTTTTCCTGCTTAAACAAAACAGATCTTATTATAAAACAAAAGGTCTATCTCCAGAAGAATTGTTTCTGTCATGCTGTCAGACACTTTGACTAACCGCACCTCAGAAAGAAGCACTTTGAGTGGACTTAACTTTGAAGGTTGGATTTGCCCCAAAGGATTATGTTTTAGCCATTTCAGCCATGTCACGACTGTCATCTGAGGCGATCTACTGGACCTATTCCAAAACTTTTGTGAAGTATAAGTCATTTATACACAAGAACATGTTAATATAGGGCACAGGTTTAAAAATACCAGATTCCCCTTTGATGCCTCTCTGATTGTGTGTAAGGAAGGTGAACAGTAAAGAGCGAGGCTGTAATCATTGAGATAAAATTGTGCTGCATTACATGCATAGTTTTCCTGTACAAGTAAATCCCTAGTGCTTAGCGTGGCAATCTGAATTTGAGCGCTGGAATGGCGGACTCAATGAGCACTCAACATCTATAGCAGGAAAAATGCAGATCATAAATAGAATAAAAAATTACTTTGATTTCATGAGAATCTTTAGGGACAATTTTGTGGTAAAGTACTGACACTAAAATATGAATTATAAAAATGATATAATCTTAATACAGGAAACACATTCACTGATATATTGAGCCAAGGCCCCAGGTGTGAGTGCCACTCTAAAGCTTTAATAAATGCTGTCAGGTACTGTTTAATATTAATCCTGTAAACTGAAAGGGTTTGGGCACTGCACGGTGCAGCTCTGAAGCTTTCAGCTCTTTGTTTTATTGCACCGGTCTATATGGTTCCGTTCAAACAGCTTTTCCCATGGGTAAAATTTCCCAGCAAACAAGCTCACTCAAGCTGATTTTACAATACCTGCGCTCAGGGTAAAGGCAGAGGGCTGAAGTAAAAGAGTTGCTGATGAGGAAAGTCCAACATCGAGCGTGAAGAGCCAGGCATTTTTCTCATTGACTTAAGGCACGGACCTAAGGCAGGAACTCTGATGGCGAGAAAGATGATTCTGATGAAATACAGGTTTCTGACATAGATTGACAAAATTGTCACGTACACAGCTTTGTTGCTTTTAGTTTGTTTTGGGTCTTTAGATTTTATTGTGGTCAGAAATCACTTTTCAAGAGACACATCTGTCTCTAGCTAGATGAATCTGCTGTTACTTCCACCTTTCACTGCCTGCATGATTATTACAGTGAATTCTCCATCTGCGTTTCTTAATTTTGGCAACCGACTTCTGAGGCACTGACTCACAGGCCATCCAATCTGTAACCCTCATTATCTCGGAGAAAGAAGGAAAAAATTGAGATCGCAGGCTTGACAGCTGACTGTGGTGGGAGGGACGTGGAGACACTTTCAATTTACTCTTGATGCTGCTGGAACAGATTGACCGGAGGGGAAACAATGACCGAAAAGGGTGTGACCTCGAGGAGTGTTCACGTATCGATTGTCGTCTGAAATAGAACAGAGCGAACACCCATTTTTGTACTTGTATGTAAAATCAATCTGATTAATTACTTTGTTCTTATAGGGGTAGCAGTCTATTCAGGGACATCCAATTTAACCAAACAAAGGAAAGATAATTTGACAAGTCCGGTTGAAAGCATGGCTGAATTTACAAAGGTGGTACACAGCGTTTCAGGGTTTTTTTGTATGCCCAATTTGATTTGTGACCATGGAAAAAGATGGAATAATGAAAGCTAGATGAATGAGAAAATGGACAAACAGAAAAGATTGAGGCAGACAATAGAGGATTCATGCAAAGTGAGGGTGGACAGAATGGAGCTGTTTGTTTTGAGCAGGAGGATAGAGGAGGGGAGGCAGAAAAGGGAGACAAGTGTGGTTCAGCGAAATCTGCAGGTGCTGTTGAAATAAATGTTATTCCAATGAGAGCAGAGACAGCTGACTGTGGCACCAAGACCAGGAATTCCCTGACAGCTCGGTCTGTCACCGCTCTAAGCTACTCTGGCATTTTATTCGTCACAATCGTTTGATCAGCTCATTATGCTCGCTGTCCCTGCTGTCATCTATCCAACCCCATCTCTTTATCCCTACATAGGCATCAGATCCCTCGCTTACTCTCCACGTGTCCTTTTCACCATTTCTTCTTAAAGGAATATGCCAAGTTTTTGAAGAGACTGGCCTATGGGTCACTACATCCATTAGATGATGAAATTATACTGTAGGTACAGAAATGAGAGGCTAGGAGAAGCAATAAAATGAAATAACTCAACAACTTTATGATGGATTGCCATGAAATTTCATTCATGGTTCCTCGATGATGAATCCTACTGACTTTAATGATTTCCTTGACGTTTCCTCCACCATGAGGTTCACATTTGTGTTTTTTACCGAAATGTCCCAACAAGTATTAAACGGAATTCATTGGAATTATTTTTTGGACATTTGCGTCTCTGTGGTAATCTCAGCACCGTCATCAGATACAAATTTTAATGCAAAATTTGAATTGAATTTTTATAAAAAAAAACATCGCTGCATTAGTTTTGCAGTTCAAATCGAATCCAGTCTTATCAATTTTATTTATATAGCCCAAAATCACAATCACATTGCCTCAATGGGCTTTACAATCTGTACAGTGAACAACATCCTCTGTCCTTAGAGCCTCGAATTGAGTGGTGAAAAACTTGCAATGTTGAGGATTAAAAAAACCCTTTTAACGGGAAAAAAGAGAAGGTGGAAGAAACCTCAGGAAGAGCCACAGAGGAGGGATCCCTCTCCCAGGACGGACCGACAGGCAATAGATGTCGCATATACAGAAAAAAAAAACGAAATCACAGTTTACAAGTTGCATTGACAGAAAATGTGATACAAATTATAATATATGTAAAGTGTGTGGATCCAGGAGATGACTGAGCAGGACGAGGCATCGCCAAGTGGTGCTCGAGTCACACGACCTCCTCTCCACCATGGTGACCTGGAGGAGGGCAGGCCACACAAGATAATTAGCAGTAAAACAGAGAAGATCAAAGTGAAGAGGCATCAGATTTTACAGAAATACAGATATAATGAGATAGTTAAACAGAGGAGAGCAATGATCCAGCGGAGCCCAGGATATGATGATCCATATGCATCAATATGACAGCACCTTAAAGTCTGATCTTATATAAGTTGGGAGCCATTGCAGTGAGGCTAGGATTGGTGTAATATGATCACATTTTCTTGTACGTGTTAAGACTCTAGCTGCAGCATTCTGAACCATCTGAAGACTTTTAGTGCTCTCACGCGGCAGAAACGAAAATAAAGCTTTGCAATAATCCAGCCTAGATGAAACAAAGGCATGAATCAAGAGCGCTGCGTCAGCCGTGGACAAGAAGGACCTGATTTTAGCTATGTTTTGAGCAGGTGGTAAAAAGCGATCTTGGTAGTTTCTTGGATGCGCTGATCGAAAGAGAGGGTAGAATCAAATGTAACATCAAGTTCAAGTATTCTGTTGTTTCCTGTTCTTTTTGTTGCCACTGAAAACAAAAATTAAAACCCCAGATGCATTTGCATGGTTTTGGTTTCTCTTCTCTTTACTGCAGGCATTATGCAGTATGTGTAAATGCAGTTGTGTTGTGACAGTATGCACTAGCTCAGCTAACATGTTGGCAGAAAGGGCAGGACACAGCCTTTACTTTGTGCATTTTAATATTCTATGAGCTTTGACCTAGTTAACAGGTGCATTAGTCGCTCGTTGGAACATGATGTACTGTTGTCTAGCCCAGGTTTTCTTGTTTTCACAGAGGCAGTGGCTAAAACTGTCTGTCTTGGTTAAGTTTGCTGTCTAAACGTACAGCCTCACTGTAGATTGTTAGTAGCTGCAACAATACTCCATCGCCAGTTTTTAGGCACACTAAAACTAAAACGAATGCAGTCCAACACATCAGCCTGGCGTTAAATCGTAAGCCATTTCTATAGGCTAAATGAACTCTGTAAAATGTCTGGAGAATTGAGTGCAGACAATGCTTGGAGTTGCCCTTTCACACTGTAGCACACAAAACTAGATTGTCTTCGTCAGTGGAAATACTCTATTTGGTTAAGCAAGGGGTGGTGCCCAGGTAGAGTGTGTAGCAGGATGCATGAGGAGGACTGAGCCATAGTGATGACTTCTTTTGGTTGATATCAATACTACATGTATGTATTCAGAGGCGGTCGCGGTACCAGAGTAAAAGTGGAAAGCAATACACAGGCAAAAGCAGAAAAGTGTACGAAGCAGCTGCACTCCATGAACTGTCATTAAAGTCATCAACGCACCAACTCACTCACGGTTAATTCTCCAAACAATGACCTACTTCATTCACACATTGATTCAAACGGAAATGACACAGACTTTGTACTATAGGGATCTGGCACGGTAAAGTTTGGCTAAAGTTTGGGCCCTACAGTCATGAATTTTTAAAGGAAAAACACAAAAAGTGTGCCGTTTTTTTCCCACCCCATAATATCATTGGAATAGAGACACACTATATTAGAAACAGCTTTCAGTCTAACGCAATACAACCCAACAACACCACAACAAACTCAATCTTCTGAAATGATCATGAAGTTGAACCTCTGTAACAGCACCCTGCAAATGTTTCAACAAACTTGAAAACAGTTGTTGTAGCAGACTGCATTAGTTTTACCTCGGTCTACCTAATAAACTGGCGTCAAGAGTGAGTGTAAAGAAGCACAGAAAATAACACATTTGCTCAGCAGACAGATTCAGGTCAACATGAAGTTAATCAAAGCAGACATTTCCGCTGAATTTTGCCATGAATTCATTACATCATATCTAAGTTAAGTGTTTTCTCTTCTGCTGCATCCAGCCTGCACTTGTATCAGAACGAGTTTTGGAAGAAATCAGAACTAATTTTCTCTACTTGATGTTGTAATCATTAGTGACATGTGTTTAAAACAAGTACAATTCATAATTTATTCATATTTTGTAGTTGTTTCATCCCAAATCGGACTTAATTCCCAGGCCTCCCCTATAGCTCTCATTAGATAGTGAAATTAAGAAAATTAATCAGACGCCACCATGTTCACAGGAGGCATTTAGTAAAAATGAAATCCAGTCATTAAGACTACAGTCACAGTATGGATTGTGCTTATGCTGATGGGCATTTTCAGCTGGAAATTCCTATGCTGGAATTAAACTGCTACTATAATACAATTAAAGTTGGAATTGCTGATCCAAGAAGGTCTTGCAATATGGTATTCTGTTACAAGTCTGTTCAGTGTTTGGACAGACTTTATGATGCACTTTCTTCATCGTGATCGGTTTGGATCCAGCAAACCCATTTCTTTTAACCTTTAATAAATAAGTAAAAATTCTGGTTGTTGAAAATAATTTCATGTTACATGTTTCCCGGCTGAGCAATCACCAGCAGTACATAGTGTAAACTAAATGATACGTAAGCGTTGACTGTGTTTTTCAGATGTTTTGGACAAGCGTGAAATTAAACAGCAAAGTGATAAGAGCTGTTCTATGATAAGGAAATCTTTCATTTTAAGAAAACTGTAAGGACATCCACAGTCAAAGCTCAATAAATTAGAAAAAAGAAGCACCCCAGCTTGAAATAAAACCACTATTATATAATATATTAAACACACAAGTATCATGGGATCATGGGAGTTGTTGTCCTCATTGTTAAGCAACCACCATTGCCAATGAAAATCTATCTGCGTGACTCAGGCACAGGCAAGGTAATGTTTGAGTGTGAGTCCACACCAAAAGTGATAACTTTAACAATAACTATAAATAGATTGTTTAAAAAATGAGTCCACACAAGGACTATAATGATAACGAAGGTGGGAAATTATTGGGATCACTTTTAGAACGATTTAATGAACTATAGAAAACACTGACAGCCAATGAGAATATACTTGAAGTTACAGGGCTGTCAATCAGCTTGATTTTGGGGACATTTTACTACAAAATAATGTCCATGGGGTGCTTTGAATAGTGATTTATTTTATCTGAGGTAATTAATGGTATATAGGAGACACTGTCGATGGTCTTCTCTAGTAACTCAGTCTTGGATATGTATCCAACTTATTAAATACTTATATATACAGTATATATACTATATATATATGTATGTATACTAGGCTGCAAATTACGCACAAAAAACTTCATTTTCAGGAGACATACTGCCAAGCGATCTTTGGCGCTGATGGAGTCTCTGAAGTTTGCTTTGATGTCGTTTAAAACGGTTGCCAGGATAATTGGTGTCTACTCAGCCAAAAGTATGAATAAAATTTGCCTTCAAAAGACGACAACTCTCCTAAAAGAGTGCTGGATTCTCCTAACTTCTGTCATCTTTGAAGAATTTTGTAAAACTATATACTTCTGGGGGGGATTTCTTTTTTGTCTCTCTGTGTAACACACGGTACAGCAGTAACAGGTCATCTATATCCATTTTCCTAAGCTGCTGACACAGCTGGAGTGCGCAGCAGAGTGCGACAACTGAAGAAGTCTGTGTGTTTACCAGGGAAACTACGGCTCTCAACCCCCCTGTATACAAACAAAATGCAAGGAAAACTTAATATAAGCTACCTGTGATAGCTGACTCAAACTGTTAACTCACAAGCCTACTCCTACCCTCCGGCCCATCCATTCTAGCATCATCCCAAGTAATTATGTATTTCTCTGGTTTCATACATTGTTGGGAAGATTTGTGATTATGTAAAAACACAGCTCAACAAAACACATAACAAAGGTCTAGTCGCTTTTAGACATTTTAATGCAGAATTGTTACATATTATATATTAAAAATATATAAAATAAGATGGATATACTGTATAGTATGCGCTGCAGTGTAAAAATTAACTGTAAAAAATGTCTCCATTAGTCTGGTAGGTGATGATATATTTGGAGCATAACTCCTGCTGAGGAGGAGTAATGCTGTAGATCTCAGAGGCGTGGATGGAGTGCGGAAGAGACAGTTTCTGTGGGAGCAGAGACAAAGATCCTGGCACGGCTTTACACTTCCTCCCATCGTGATATTTCTATTCTTATACATTCTCTGTCTCCCTCACCTCCTCTCTCTATCACCTCTTCCCTCCTCTGCCCCTTTCTCAGGTATTTTTCTCAGATCTGCTCCATTACTGTCATTTCCAGCTTCATACTCTTATCTGCACAAAGACAGATGAGGGACTGAGGAGATGAAAGAGCCTTCCTCCATCACATACCCTCACACATGCACCAGTCTCCTGGCCCAAATCTCAAAAATATATAACAAGCAAGCCCCTCTCCTTCTGGAGATGCTTTCATCACGTCTGTGTGTGTCTGTTGCGTGGGTCGGTTGTGTGTGTGTGTGTGTGTCCCGCTCAGGCCCCTGGGTTTTGCTGTCAGGCCAGACTCTTTCCTTGATGACTCCTCCGTGGTTTGCCTTAGACAACGCACTGCAGAGTGATAGCTCACTTTTTGCCACAGCAAGGTGAATCACATCCAGCATCTCTGTCATGTAGAGAAAGGGACGCGCGCGGTAGAGACAAGTTCGGACAACTTTTAGAACTTTAAGGTAAACTACCATTGTGTAAGTGAAATAAAAACACAGTCAAAGAGAGAAAAACTTTTTGGAACCAACATTAAATGTATAGTATATCAGTCTTACTGGGGGAACAGACGCGGGTGTTGTTGAAAAAGACGAGACCCTCCACACGCAGCGACTCATTAAATTGCCACCCACATACCGGTGCACAGGTTTTTATGCTTGACAGAAAGAAGCCCACATTGAACACTGGACACCACAATGAATGATCAAATCAAAAATAAAAGTTCTGCTTTCTTATTTACGCTGCAACACTCGTGAAGACAAATGGAAAAAAGAATTAGGGTGACATTGTTGAGGGAGAGGCATGGAGAGACGCTAATTGTAGAACACTCAGAGAAAGGTGGAGGTGCATCAAGTTTGTGAGACTTAAACTTCAACTGAACTTCCACTGAAATCTGATTTTACAATGAAATCTGATGATTATTAACCTCTCGCAGGGCACACAATGCTATTCCTCCAGTTGGTTCGCTGTTATCAGACTCTTCAATTATTATTTCCCCACCTGACACACCTATGGTGTCAATGGTCCACACTTCAATGTACGTTATGTAATTTCTCTCGGGCTCTAGCTCTGGTAGCAGTTTGATGGTCCTTGACTTTTTATTCTGCAAATGCAAATCTGGTTTAAAAGCCCAATGTGGTTAATGCTGCACTCACACAGGTGTTTTCCATTAATTCAGTTAAGCTGATAAGACCTTGTTACAGGACTGTAATACAATACTTTATAACAACTTTCTGTTGTTTTTAGAAGACCTGCATGCTGTCTCTTTCACCTTGTGGAGTATCCTTGTCACATTTTCTTCTTCAGTGTCCCCCCTGCAACTCTCCCATGCCCCCCGGGGAGAGCGCTGGTTTAAACTGATTTCCTCAGTGTGTGTCTGTCAATTGCATGTTTGTTTAGGAGACAATATTCTGCAGCACTTGATAGACATAGGACTCAGCATGGCTTCACACAGCTCTTCCTGAGAAGAACTTAATCAGCCAGAATAAAGTAAAACACCTGTTAGATTGTGCAGGGCTTTAATTGGGATTTCCCTGACATCCCTGTATGTTAGTCAAATGTGACTGGTATCAGGTATTGTTTGTTTGTTTGTATGTGCTGATTGTGGAAACTGAAAAAAAGGAAAGTAATTTCATTTTCTTGCAGATGAAACAAACAAATCCCTTAAGGCTTTTGAGCTAACATCACCATCCTCGAGAAAATGGGAAAAAGAATCAAGATGGCAAAGGGTGATTTTTCTGGAAGGGAAATCCAAATGATATCAGAACTCATCCCAGAGAAGAGTGGTAGGTAGACAACAAAAATAATAAACAGGAGGAGAAATAAAATAAATCAGTTTGTAACCATGAAACTTAAATAGCCCGAGGTGAGGAAAGTGAGTGTCACGGTGAGAGAACATTAAGTATATACGCTTAACAGATCGACTGATGTTTTGGAAGCGATTATAAATCCATGAAAGAAAAAACATCGCTGTGTGTTTGTGAGGAAAAAGCAATAGTATTTTTGTGCAGAAACCTCTGTGCATGTTTAGTATTTATCTGTTGGTGTGTCTGTATGTGTATGGGCACCTATTCGCAAATTAGCCTCTGATGCTGCTAATGACCAGCTTTAACACTCGGTGGCTGTTGTTGAGGGGTGTGCAAGTTCACCCTTACATTAAATGAATGAAGAGGACGAGGCTGGACTATCTCCCCTGTTGCTGTCGAATTTGACATTTTCCAGGATGAACAGTGAGCATGACAGCACTGATAAATGTCATCCCTGTGTCCTGGTCCCATATCTGCATCCAACATCACAGCTAGTGTGAGTGATCAGGGTGTCTCTGTCTAATTCTTACCACCTCCCACACTTCCCTCCCTTCCCCTTGCCCCTTGCATGGTTACCCTCATGCCTAACTTGATAAACTCCACACACATGCACACCCACCCAAGTGTCATTACATACCTTTGGCTTTGAAATACTAGGTGCTTGCTTTTAGCTAAAGACAGATTTGTTAATTAACCTTTAAGGTGACGATAATGTCACCTTTTCTGCCTGCAGAATTAATTATCTGTGCCGGAGCAGGCTTGTTTTCATTTTTTTGACAATTACCTGTATCGAAGAAGGGCGATGTAGTCAAACTCGGATCTGACCTTTGTACTGTAGATTAGAATATATCAAGGTTAACTGATAAAGACATAATTCTTGTGTGTATTCACCCTTCAGCGACTGTGATTTATCTACGGGATAATTAAAGCTTGAATACATTCTTGTCCTAAATGTACAGCAGGTAAAGTTCTAGTTTTTTTTTTTCAAGGAAAAATCCAGCTGAAAACAAATCAGCACTGTTAATTTATAGAAATATTACATCTCATGTCAACATGGCAACAGTGGGTTTCATAACAGTATCTAAACACAGTTAATAAGGCCCAATCCCAATACACCCCTTACCCTTAGCACTCAGCCCTACCCCTCCATCTTTTGCGTTCACAGAGAGGTAGGGTGCCTCGATTCTTGTTGGGATAGAGGAGTAGGTTGAGGTGTGAGGACTACATGGTCCTTTTCTTCATAACAAGCATAAAACAATCACGACCAGTTTGAAATGGGCCTGAGATTGCTTCTTTCAAGAGAATTTTGAAATCACTTTTGACAATTTCTTCATAAATGGTAGTCTACATTAGCCTACTTGTAACATTACTTTCTTCACTCAACCCAACCAAAGGTGCCTTAAGAAAAATCTAAAGCCTAAAGCCTCTACACACGTCACATATAAGTAAGCCAGCGAATAAGACAACATAAATAGATCACAGAAGACATTTTGACATCTATACAGTACAAGCTACATGCTTTAATAGACACAAAGCAAATGAAGAAAACTCTATGTACCTGCTTCAGTTTCAAGGTTCAGGTTTTGTGCATGCTGGCTCACTGTAACACACTCATGACTTTCACTGACACACTTGACATTGAGTCATTGTTAATCTTAGTCCCAACTGTGCTTTTTCCAGTGTGACAAGTCAAAATGTCTGCTGTGAATTAGCGGTAAGTACATTTCTTTTGTTACCTAAAGTTGCATTTCTTCTCTTTTCACCTCTTGCTCCCCGGGGGTGGCTAACATAATCCAGACCCTCTGACTAAACTGATATCTCCATCAAACTCTTGGTAAGATAGTAAACTAGTTGATTGCCGAATTGTAGAAAGTGAGCATTACTGTCATTAGTAACTGTGACGTCTTTACATTTTAAATTGTAATCCCCCACACTAGTCATTTCTAACAATGTAATCACATAACTGTAACCAAGTAAAGCCCTGCCCAACACTGGAGGCGATGAGTAGGCTTAGAAAGACTGTAATCATGGATCCCACTAGTTTTCTTGCAAGACCTTCCCTACTCTGCCTCTGATATGCTGGCATCTATCCTTTTCGTATGACCTTTATGGCATTTACGGCTTTTTGCTCTTGTAACACCATGCTAAATACCTCCATCATCATCATCATCATCCATCTTATATGTTTCTTAATGGGAGAAGGCCACAGAAGTGGGTAAGGAAAACCGACAGGTGCCTTTCTTCCCATTGGAGAAGCAAATGGTATCGAGGTTTCATAGCTGCAAATGCATTTCCTATTGAGACTAGTAGAGATGACTGTCTGTTTATTGTCTTGAGAACATATAGACTGTTTCTGTTGGGCAAACTTATGACTTGACAGCACAGTGCGCTGCTCTCTCTCTTGTTAAAAGTCAGTCCAGCTCAACCAGCAGTCCATCTCTCTCTCTCTCTCTCCCTTTAATCAGCTGAAACGAGTCAGTCAGATCATTCAAACAAGATGGTATTTACTTGAATATAATTACAATGTCAGGGCTCTAAATGATTGGATGTATCGGTCTACAGATTCCACAGAAAAAAAACTGCCTCAACATAATAGGATATTATGTTTCATTTTCACACTATTTGATCAATATGTGATCGTGTGCCGCTTGTAATAAATACAAACTGCTGTGTGTAAATAATAAGCTCAGCACTGAAATTCTGAAGTGTCATAATCAACCGGATGCACCCTCCACAGCAAGATATTAATTTCTGTTTGAGACTGGAAACCATCAGAGGAAGGCAAATAGTATTAACTTCTGTAATTATAAGGCCCAGCCAAAATTACTGGCCCATTGGCAATTGAAATCTTGGCACCGTGCCTGTAAGAAATATGGCTAAGGCCTAATTAGGGATGTTGGTAGGCACATTGTTTGTTTAATCTGTACACTCAGCTGCGAAAATGACTACTTGTGGTTTGACTGTGGGATGAGTGCTCCGAGTCTTATCTATACGCACTGCACAGAAGGCTGGATGGATAAACTGCTTTTTGTCAAGAAAGAGTCCAGTTACAGCACGAAGCTCCCCTGAACCAAAAGTGTTTTTCTATTTCCATTTGAGTTGAGCAAATGTACATTTGCTCAACTCAACTAGAAATAGAAAAACACATAAATCCTAAAAAAAAAAAAGCATATTTCCCAAATTAAAAGTTTGGGACAACTTCAACATTTCATTACAGAATATCTCCTACAGTACTATATACAGTAGGAGCATCCAAGAGTAACAGTTTCCTCTATACAGTCCAAAAGACGGAGAGGAGCGCAACAAATCTGATGAGCCGACTCCAATGGGCCGGTAAAGTCGATGCATTTACTCAGTGAGCTCAATGAATGCAAGTCTTGGACCTGTGGAGCATTTGCAAAGCCTGCTGGCAAATCAACTGTGCGTAGCAGCTTGGCTCCTTTCGTTCCTGCTGCGAGTTGGAAACTTATCTCGCCATGCCCCCCCCCACCATGTTTCCTTGATTCCCCAATCCCTCTGTGTCCCTTTGGCCATGTCTTGTCTGCCTCAGACCACTGCATTTCCTAATGCCTCTCTCAAATACGGGCCTCTGACCTTTCTCGAAGTGTCTCCGGGGCTTTTATCGTGAACAGACACCTGTAGTCTCACCAAGCCAGGCCTCATTGTGAGTCTCATTATATTGTGGGTTCTTAAATACACCTTCTTGAATTATATGAATGGGTAATTAAAATGAAATGAATGATCCTGTATTTGCCACTGAATCCCACACTGGGGTTCTGCATGACAAGCGAAGGATGGCATTTTCTCCCCGCCTTTAGCCAACTTGAGAAGGCATATCTCTTGGGAAGCCAGAGCTGGCTGAGTGTCACTCAGCATCTGTCCCGCTCCCCTCCTCTCTCCCTGCCTGTGACAGGACCGGCGCTGTGCATTCCTGACACGTTCGGTCAAGGCCCTGACTGTAACCACTAACACGAACAGAGAAGGAGAGACATTTATTGCACTTGCAGAATTAGGAGTATATGATGAGACGCCTCTAGGAAAATACATAATGTCGGTTTTGAACACATTCCAGTAATGTGTTGATTCAATATGATTATGTTAGTTATGCAGTCTGCTGTATGGGAATTTTAGTTTAGCTTATTAATATTATGAGCATAGATTTCCCCAGAGCGGGTGTATGACTTGATTGTTGGCTAACAATATAATTTAGCCATCTGTTTTTTCACAGGCTGTGAGTATGATGTTGGAAAAGGGTAAAGACTTGATATGCTTTTACTGAGAGGCATAATACTCTGCAGCTCAAGGCCTGTCGCCAGGCCTCAGTTCTGTCTCCAAGCTTTAGCCTTTAAATGCCATAACCAGCCAGAGGACTTCACCTCCAGGTTTAATAGCTTCTGTTCCCACACATTTACCTACATTCCGGTTCCTTTCAAGCCAACAATGCAGCCTCAAAAAAGTCATGATTTGAGGTTTCGGAAACGAATGGGAAACGACAAGTTAGCCTGTTTGAACTTCCCTTCCTAAAAAGCACAGTTATGCCTCAGCCCTCCACAATCAGCACCATGCATAAGCACACATTAGTTGCCAAGGCAGCAGCCCAGCACTCTGGTCTACAGGTCCAATAATGAATGAAATAAAGCGACATAATTAAATCAGGAATGCATCCACAGTGTGTCCGTCGGCTACCCTCTTTCTCCACTGTAACCCGCCCCTAATCAAATTGCAGCAGCAGTGCTGTATTAGATCACAGATACCCAGTTGTCTTTATTTTAATCCAGCTGTGCCACATGATTTGGATTGGATTTTAGCTGGAATAGCAGTTGTAGGATTTTTTTTTTTTTTTCTGCGTTGAGTAAGAAACGGAAAGTTAAGCAAAACGTGTGCTTAACTTTTTCTTCCTTCAAGCAGTGTGTGGAAGTTTGTGAGCCGAGGATCACCTGCTGTGACTCTCATACACCAATCATCACAAATTTCTGTGTTGGTTGAAACATTGTGACAGCATATTCAGCATAGATGCACAACTCTGAAAAAGCTGATGTGAACTGAAAATCAATTTATTATAGCCCTTGCAGACATGGGTAAAAAGAAAAGTGTTTTTGACCTACTTTATCAGGTTTTTTTTGGCAGACAACACGTGCGCACTGAAATAGAACCCCAGAAATCTGGCAATTACCATCGCCTTTGTTGCACTTATAATGGTCAGTTTGTATTCACACTGTAAAATTTGCCAAGAGCACAACACAGTACATGCCAGAAAGTGTATTTAAAGGAATAGTTCAACATTTTGGGGTACATGCTTTATTGCTTTTTTGCTAAGAGTTGATAATGTCAAAGAGTACCACTCTTATGTGTGTCTGTACAGTAAATTTGAAGCTACATTCAGTATCTGGTTATCTTAGCACACATAGGGATAATATTGTGTGTGCAGGTTAAACAAAGTTCATGTAATGTGGGTGAGCCAGGCTAGCTGTCTCCATTTGTTTCAAGTCTTTGTCTCAAAGGTGTTATCTGTATAATATGGACTGAATTCGAGGGTATATAGCTTCAAAATGATTGGAGGGAGCATATCATTAGTGTATCCGAGAACTGCTGCTCTTTTCCAGCAATCCTTGGCTGTAGCTAACTACCATTAGCTAATTAGCTCATGGCTCGGTAAGCCGTGGAGCCAGTGGCCAGAGTTTGCCTTGACCGAGACCTCGGATCATTAGGGGAGTCAACACGGGCAGCAGGGCTCAGATCAATCGGGTATAGCGAGAGTTTTGAGGGCGATCACAGCTGGACATTGAACTCGGACTGGACACAGCCTCCAAGACTGCTGGAGAGGAAGGAAGCAGCAGAGCAGTGAGAAATATATTCATATATTTGTATTACTTAGTCATTATTTTCACCAAACCAAGACTCTTTCAGTGGCATTTATGTCGTTTGTGTTTTATGACGAGTCAACAAGGCAATCAAGCTGTATTACTTTGATGCAAGCGAAATCTTTTATGACATTATGTGCGTTTATTTTGGTCATTTATAACAGTAAAAGCTATGACAGCTTGTGAAATGTAGTAAACGTGCTGCTTTGTGGGCTATCAGATGTGGAATTTTTGGCCAGGGCTGCTAATTTCAGTAGACATCTCTGCAAAACAGTACATACGCAGATGTTTTTGACATACCGTCGAAGCTGTTGTTTCTTCACATTCCGTTGATAATGTTCATAATAAGTGAGTTCATTTTTTATTTTATTTTATGTTTTTAAGCTAAAATTCTGTCCATATTATACAAATTTCCTCTTCTTCATGTTGAATAGACAGATATCAGAAAATCAGAAAGATAGCAGAATCGCTTTTCTTCACCGTGACGATGTGTTTAAGTTGTTTCATGCTGCTGAACTGTGGATTTATTTGTGAAGGACTTGGGTCAGATTTTCTGCTGCAGTCCGAAGGATGCACATTCTCGAGTGCCTTGTCTCAGTGCCTCTCTCGCTCAGTTAACAGAGAGCAACAGTAGCTAACGTTAGTTTGGAAATGGAGTCTGCTGATGAATGGCCTCCTGCACAACATAGAAGTCCCACAGAGCCCCTTTAACATTTTATTATGTACTGAGTTTGAAGTGAAGTTTTCAGCTTTATAGTATAAGACTTTAAACACCAATGTTACAGAAACCAAAATTAACAGACCATCAGTTACTGATGAAAGAAAAAGTACTTTTTAAATATATTCTTACCGTGTTTTATTCACCAGTCTTAAACATGATCACCCATTTAATTTGAAACTGGTCTGTGCACCAACTAGAGGCCTCTGCTCCGACAGTCTCAGAGAGCTTAGAGGTGTTAAGTGGCCATCCAAGCAGTATGTTGGCGATTTGTCCTCTCCAGGGCAGCCTGTCTGTGTGCCATCCTCCACTGGGACAAAACTCGGCCAGGAATCAGAGAGCCGGCAAATATTCTGCTCCAGCATTCTCTCTCTTCAGACTGCATCTCTTATTACTTCTCCTTGAATCTCTCCGCTTCGTCGTCATTTCAATACGTATTTTTAGACATGAACATATTGGGCTCTCAACATTCACCACTGACCATCTAGCTTCATTGAACATACCAGTTCTCCAGTTGGATCTCATGGCATGTAAGCAGAGGAATGGGAATTAACCAGTAGTAAATGGACCAGAAGAAGCACTCAACAGACAAGGATTGGAATTTCCCTCAGGGCTAGACACAAGCTCTGATCCTAATAGCTTGTAAATCTCATAAGTCACTATATTCAATAGCTCTCTGCAATATAATTAAATGCTTGGAGTAATAAGTAGGTGGTGACATGTGGGTGCTTAGACAGAGATAAAGACAGTGGTGATTGCCCACCTCTGATTTGGTGGGAAAAGTAATTTCAAATTCTGTCCCAGATCCGGCAGATGGTCAGCTCCAGTTTTTCCCCCCTCGGACTCTTTACCACACACACACACACACACACACACACGCACACACACACACACACACACACACACACACACACACACACACACACACACACACAGAGAGAGCTCGCTTTTAGCTCATCCGATTGCCAAATGTGCCCCCTGGGGCAAATTCAATCAAATGGGAACGGACAAAATGCCCCGCATCCTTTTGAATGTGTCTCTGCGTTGCATCAGGTACTTGAGCAGTCATACCTGTGAAGAGCGCTGGTGCAATTTGTGACAAAGTCAGGGAAACAGATCAGCCCTTGCCACTCGGGAAGGGCCAGTCTTGCTCTGAGCCAATCTGAACAGACCTCTGTGTGGGGCTTTGCGCCTGTGTGTCGTGGACATTGTAAGGCTCCCTGATATTTGTCATTTCTCTTGAGAAGTGAAGGTCACACGCTCTGTCTGCAGAGTGAGGTAGGCATGTAAGTGCTGCTCTGTGGCCTCCTGCACCTGTAGATAAATGCTGTGACTATAGTTTAATAATGGCTCTCGGCGTTTGGCTCCCTCTCAGCCAACTCCTGCTAGCAGATATAATGCGATCAATATTGATGAAATCGCTCAGCTTCAGAAAGACAGGAACACACATAGACATCCAGCCAAAAGATTACTTTTAAACTCTTTTTTTTAAACTACTGATTTGCTTAAAGTTAGCTTCTACGTCCCTCATTACTCAGCAGCATATTCAGCTAATTAAGGGAAATTTTACTTTCTGTCAAGGTGGCACAGCAGAAGATGTGTATTCCCGAGGCCTTAGCCACAGATTCTGCCCATAGTGCATTGAAAATTAAGGGCTTTCAAATGAGTTGCTCATATTGTTTTTGATGCTGTTGTGTGCTAAATCTCCAAGGCTCTTCAGCGGGGGAAGGAAGAGAGAGAGAGAGGAGCTCTTGAGAAATAATTCAGTTTTATTTCCTTGGCTGAGGCTGTGGCTTGTCAGATTTAGAATATGCATCGAACAGAGATGGATAGGAATGGGTGATGATAAATCGGCCCAATTGCGGAGCTTTAATGAAGAGGAACAGTGAAGAGGCAGAAACCTAAAAAGTCCCTGAGTTAGAAAAGGTCAGATGTAAAGATTTAAAGCCAGAGCTATAGGGTGCTGTGATCTGCTCTTTGTGGAAATTAATGTGGATGTATGCGGCTTACTCTGTGTCCACTGAGCCTGAATTCACAATTAAACCATTCGCAGAGAAAAATGAATCCTGAACCAGTATAAATCTCTAGTTTTTCAAAAGTTTGACGCCAATATTGGTTAGCTTAAGAACTTCATACATTCATCTTAAGACTTACCACGTTGTCAGTAAATCTATAACTGGGTTTTGCCCCTACAGAAGCCATTATGCCTTTGCTCAATAATGTCTCAACACAGAGCAAACCGCTGATAAAACAGAATGAGGTACTCCCCAGGCAGCCAGCAGGCGGTGCTGAGTTCAGAGCCTTCTCTGTGCCTCGTGTATATGGGCTCTTAGACAGCTCATCTATTTAGGCCGGTGATCAGGTCAGAGGGGTCTGACTAGAGCAGCCTTTGTAGAAAAACTGTTTGGATTTCGGAAACACTAGTTTGTGGTTATTTCTACATTGTTAAAACTATTTCTTTGTTTCCTATTTCTCAATCTCATGAGAGCAATCTTCCCACAGGTAGCTGGGAAATAAAGAGAGCAGAGCAAACGTAACAGCAAATAGGCCACAAACAAAAGCCATTAATGACTTGTAAAATATAACTTTTTTTGGCTTTTAACCAGACATTTCTTCTAGTGTAAATGTGCCGACTCTGAGTTTGAATTACGCAGCCCACCATCACCTTCCACCCTCCTCGTCTGTCTCTCTCCCTCTTTGAATCAGGGTGATTACAATTATTTCCCAGCGGGATAAATTGGGGTGCATGCTGCCTCTGTCATTACCTCTCCAAGCGCTGGCATTAGCTCTACTTATGTGACTGTAATCACCATCGTCCTTCCTCCCTCGTACAGTAAAATGCATCCTCTGTCACCAGCCTGTAAATGATGTGCTTCCTGCTGCTTTCTCTCCAGCCTGTAAATGAAAATAAAAGTGAAATTAAGTTCCACAAAAGCAAGGCTCTGCTATCCACCGAAACAAGGATGAAGTCTTGATTAATTCCAACTGTGTTTGACGTTTGGAGCCTGGAGCCCTTAAAGTGTGGCCAAACCATATTGGAGTCTTTCTTCTAATAAAGTTTATCGCCGGGAAAAGAAAAAAAAAGAAGATCAGGCAAAAATTCAATCCGTATCTCGAGCCAAGGGAAATCCTTCGGGGGCGGTATTGATTTGTTGGAGAAGATTGGATACAAATTCTCCAGGAGAAGGAGGAATATAATTTCGTGTCCAAAAGGCTTTTTAATTTTGAGCTTATGAGATCGATCATCCCCTGCAAACAAGGTGATGTTGAATATACAGTGGAATATGAAATTTGAGGTATCCACTGCTGCAACATTTTCTTAAATTTCTCATGTCAGAGATGCATTTAGATACATTTATATCATGATATACAGTAACTGATGACTGTATGCTTGATTTAAACCCATCACAGGAAAAGCGGACCCCGCCACAACTAATAAAAATTAGGTATTTGCACAATGTACTTGCAGGAGTGACAACTGCAGAAAAACACTTTCCGTGATAATATCAAAAATGGAGTTTGATTTTGTGGAACCATTAACTTTAAAGCCTGATACGATGGCCCTTTTTTCGATAATAATCAGCACGTTTCTTTTCCCGCAGCAAAAGTCAGCATGCTATGTGCATTCTAATGTGAACCCACAAAAGAAAATATTGTCAAGATGGATTTTATCTATCTAGTTACCTTGGGGGAGCCTCAAACTCATTAAGACGTAAAGGGCTGGATGCAAGATAAGCCTTGGAGAGTGACAGGTAGACCGCAGCAGCATTACATGACCCGAAAGCTCAGTGTGTGTGTTCATAAGCGAGGAGGTGGAGGTTGTGTGTTTGTGTGTCGGTTGAGCTGTGGGTCCGTCTTGACTCACTCTATCTTTCTGCCTTTAATCCCTGGGGACAAAAAACTAATGCTCCCTGTCACTGATATCTGAGCAAGAGAGCTAAAGAGAGAACAAGCTGGGAAAATTTTGTGATTCAGGAAGCATATTTTGTGTCATTAGCAAAGTGTAATTTATCGTGCACCCCATATCGTAAATGTAATGCGGCTGGAATGAATCACGCACCTCGGCTCAGCAAGGTGTAAAATGAGCTGGTACTGATTAGGCTGCTCTCTTGTGAAAGCATCATGACACATAGTTATCAACGGACCAACAAATAGACTTTCCACAGTGTGTAACACGCTGCTTGTCTTTTAGAGAGATTAAAAAAAGGGTAATTGATTTTCCTGTTGCTTGGAGAGAGGAAAAATAACAAAATTTGTTGCGCATGATTCAATTTTCTTTTTTTTTTATCTTGGAAGGGTTTGCGGAAGATGTATGTGCCTTTTAGCCAACATTTCCATATTTCCACAGTTAGATGCCCACTGAGGAGCTGCACAGGATGCAGGACATCCTCACAATTCAGCCGCTGGCCACTGAGCCACTCTTGTGGAGCAGATGCGTGATAAATGCCTCGCTGAAGGGCATGTAGTTGTTTGGGAGAGCATTACTCAGTCACCATTTCCATTTAGACTGAAGTAGCTCATCTGGAGAATAACTGCTGGACCCAAGAATCCCTCCACAGACTTTGGGCAACTGTCTCACCTGCTTTTGTGTACTTATTTTTCCCTAATCCAAGGCATGTTTAATAATTTTGATGATATATTTATTGCTTGGTTTTGCCAGTAATACATGTATGTATGAATGAATGTAATAGATTTAACAGTCAAGCTGCTGACCTAAAAGGGGAAAACCACTATGTTTAAAAACCTTATATTTACATGTTTTGTGTGTAAATGATTCATACTTACCAATGGCAAATTACGTCCTGTTTAGCCAATGACAGCTGAGTTTGAATTTGCCTGATAATTCTGCTTTAATTGAGTATATAAGCTGCTCATCAGGGCTTCCTTAATGTACACAAACAACCCTATTGGATGAGCTCAAGCATTTCATCAAAACCACCTATCATGTTCCAAGGCCAAGGACCTCTTAGCTGATAGAGTGATGGAGCAGGGACCCCCCCACTAAATATATCGTATACAATTCTGTTGCACATTGAACTTGGCCTGCAGTAATGTGTAGTGCACTAGTTGTTGCATGGCTGAAGTTAGGCACATTAGCTTCACCCTCTGCAATTTCTTAGGTGGTTTCTGAGGGTTGAGGGTATGTCAGAGTCTCTTCTTGATAATCCACTGTGGCTCACAAGATTGTACATACACCTGGGGTTAGTGTACAGATAACTGGCTAATACGCAGTTAGCTGAGTAGTTTACCATTAGGGTTAAGTGCTGCACATTCACTTCGCGTGAGGTTTGGTAAGATTGCTTACATGATTGCATGAGGAGTCTTTGGTAGACTATAATCAGTTAAATTATTTTATTTTATTTTTTACAATTTATCTCAGCTAATATGTTGTCAGTGCATGTCAATGTGTGTTTTTTTAGACATATTCATTTTTTTAAAATAGAAAACCTTGAAAATATTAAATATGAATTATTAAAACTTGCAGCAACTCCTCTAGGAGTTGCAGACCCTCTACTGAAGTCTCAGGCACTGGACCGTCAATTGTCATAATTACCTCTGCCATGGAGGTTCTGTTTTCACCTGTCGGAGGGTTGATGGGTGGAGGATGGGTCTCGGCACAAAATGGACCCTATTAACTTTTGGTGTGGTTCTGAATAAAGGGACGGACGGATGCAATTTTTTCTCACTTACTTTAAAATTGCAAGATAGGGTTTTTTTTTTTTTTTTTACATTTTGTTAATATCTCGGAGAATAATGAAAGATCTTGAAGAAAAAAATCAGGTGCATTGAGGTCGCTGGTATTTCTGAGTGAGTACAAAAAGGAAATGTTGGGCCATGGCAGACGGATGTGCTCCAGTGGGTGCCATTCTAATTTAAGTGGATTTGGTCAAGTCTGCAGTTGCACTACAACCACTTGATGTAGCAGAAACTGGTAGTTTCAACCGTTTGTCCATTACTTTCAACTGACTATATAAACTGTTCTGTTATTGTTCATGTATGGAATCACTCATCTAGCTAGATAAAAAAATAGGCCTACATGTTGTCATAAGTCAAGTCAGGATAACTGATGGGGCCCAGAGCTATGTCGCACACAGGCCCTGGAAGATGCATACATTTACTATTACGAGGTCTTATTTATGGATCGTGAGTTGTTTTCAGGTTTCCCAGAATTTTTAGTGTGCAGCTGTAGTCGTTAGTTATTTTTAAACTCCAGAGGGCCACTTATCCAGTCAGCCACTCTGAGACACACACACACACACACACACACACACACACACACACACACACACACACACACACACACACACACACACACACACACAGTGGGATTCGATGTAACTACTTCCTCATTCACCTATTTTAATATCAAATTTCCCTTATGACAGTACTTCTGATATATATATTTTTTTTGCTGGAAGACAGTGTCCCAGCTTCACTGTCCCAGCACAGATGTTAAAAAAGATAGTGTTTAATGTTCTTAATATTTGGAGCTCTCTATATCACCCTGGGAGGTACAGTATCTGACAACCCAACAGTGCAACAGAGCGGCCTGTTGAATTGTTTTAGAGCCCGGTGGCATAAAGACTTTGTTGAGACGACACAGAACAAGGTCGTGTCTGGCAGATCACTGGGTGACTGGGGAGGGCTGGAGCAAGCAGGGGCATGCTAATTTGTTCCCGCTCAGTAAGAGTGTGAATCAGCCTGAAACAGCAGAGCTCTTCAGTGTAGGTGATCTTGGGTTAAGTCGGCCTGCTTACATGACCTCAATTATGTTTATCCTTGAGGAAGAGCCAACAGGTCCTCTTTTCTTGTATCCTGAATGCAGAAATATAAGCGTAATCGGACTGTGCAGACTAACAAAAATAATAATCACATGCTACATGGTACTGTATGTTGCTTTGTATAAAAGCTAAATGCCTAAAAATGAGTCACTGACCAGTGTTCATTTGTTCTTTGCCACAGATTTACCGAGTTTCTGGAGCCCTTCGAGAGAGTGATTCAGCCAGAGGAGCTCTGGCTCTACAAGAATCCTCTAGTTGAGTCAGACCACATTCCTAAGAGGGTCATGTTCGTAAGTACCTGCTGTCTCATTAAGCATTCCTCCTGATCGCCACTAAATACATGGCCATTACTGCATTCTACATCAACTTTATCCTCTGCTTAATTCGAAGTAATCCTTGTGGTGCAGAAATCCTTCATTTAAGACGATCAATACTGTAAAGCCTCTTCTTTCCACTGTTGAGGTGCAGCAGCCTGGATTGTGTTGATAGATATGAGAACGGCTTTCACAGAACTGTGGTGATTAGCGCTTTCAATGTAAATACCGTTCTCTCGGACAGAAGTGGGTGGTGCAGGGTTAAGATGAATTTCTAACCAATGCAGCGTGGAATGAAAATATCTTTTCCTCCTGCTCGTGCTGTAAACACCGAGTTAATAACCCAACGAATGGCAATCATTTCTATCCACCACAAACAGTTCTCAGCGACAATACACTTAGAATACATCACAGCGGTCATTAAGGAGCTCATTCTATTGCAGTTGTGAGTCATTTATTGTTTCCAGTCTCAGATGGCGGAGACTGGATGGTTCCATTTTCAAAGAGTGATTTTGGTAAAATATGACAACAGCGATGCCAAAACAAACAAGCTGTTGTTAAACCAGAGATACTTCCACTATTTCCATCTGCTACCAACAAAGACCATCTAATGACATGAAATGGCTGGGAGCCAGTTTTATTAAAACAATTTGAGTTTGAAACAGCTTTTTTGGAAATAGGCTTATTTTGCTTTCCTAACGTGAACTTGATGAAAAGATTCATACCACTCCCACACTCTGGAGTATGATGCCAGAGCCATTAGGCAATTAGCTTAGCGTAAAGGCAGGAAGTAGGTGGAACAGCTAAACTGCCTACGAGTATACCTACTCGCACATCTAAATCTCACTAATTGACCATATTCACACAGCGGCCATTTTCCTCTAACATCATGCTCAGGGTAGCTCAAATGTTGTACTGCTGTGTTCCAGGTTGCAAGCCATATACACCTATGTTAACGTTAGCATTCAACCACCTCCTAGCTAACATTACTGTTCGATAGTATTACATTTTAGGATAGGAAAGGCATTATTAGTTCTAAAATATCAACACATATCTTGGACACATTCATTTAAGCCTGGAACTGAAAGACTGTCCCTCCAGCTTGTCATTGTCCAAAACTTTTCAGTTGCCAATCAACCGGTAAGTGATGAAATTATAAAAAAATGTCAGATTCCCTGTGTTTATACGACCTGCAACATGTAACACAGCAGCATAACATTAACCTGCATTCAAGCCTACCACCCTGAGTGCGACGCCAGGGGTAAATAGCCGCCGTGTTGAATAGGATCAATTAACACATTCCATCTCCTTTGTTTAGTCCGAACACAAACAGAAAGGTAAAAACAGCAAGTTGTGGTTTAACAGGCAGTTCTGTTTCTGTTTCTTAGTGAACAGCAGCCAGGCGCTTTGACTTTCTGCTTTCTTATTGTCACCGCGAGGTTGCCATGCAACCAGCAGAGGCTCAAGGAGGTCAGAGCACTCGGCCGAAGAAGAACAGTTGCAACGGTTCTGTAACTTTATACAGAAAAACCTGAACATCAGGGCACCTTGAGCAGAATGTATTTCATCTGAAGCAGAGTAGCTTTTTAAAGCTGCAAAATAATGAATACCTTCTACATTTAAAAAAAAAGTATCATACAACAAAAGATGTAAAGATACTACAAACAGAACATAGAGCAATAATATAATAACATAAAGAGAGTGAAAGAATAGATATAGTTTATCTCCATACTTGTCAAACCGAATGTGAGTAGTCTCCTGCTGCTAAGACATTACAATTTAGGCACATCTGAGCACTGAGTGTGCCTTTGTCGCATCAAACATAAAGTGCCCTCCTACGTTGCTGATAGGTATTAAAAAAAACTGAGCTGAATGAAACACTTTTTCTGTAAACTGGCTCTGAATCCTGCATTCATCTGACATAGGAAACAAATCAGGGCAGTGCGCAGACAATTTTAAAGAGCTTATATCTGAAATTGTGACATTACACAGGCGACACTTTCTGCCCTCCTCTGGAATTGAGTGGAAGCGTCCAGTTTCTACCACCACAGGCAAGATACCACATCTCAACTGCGGACAAACAGACCTCTATGCTCTGGTCAGGTTAGGGGTGACATAGTGATCTGTATGGCAAAAGACACTTAATCAAACTATTAGTTGTCAATTTTGGTTTACACAAAAGATCTCCTGACCATTTCTGTTTAAAGTTTTCAAAGTGTACTGCCCTTTACAAGCTCCCGTGTACAAGAATGATTATTAGAAATATCCCATCCCATATCACCACATACTGCCAGTTTTGGGGTCAAATTATGCATGCCCAGAAAAGAGCGCATAGCTCTGTTCTGAAAAGTGGTATTTTGTTTGCTTGCAATAACCCCACCATAATCTAAAATAGGACAGACACAACATTTTTACAACAGTGTATATGTTTCATAACTAAGATCCCTACATAACTTAACCTTATTAAGGACAGCTCCCGGTGCCCTACCTGCAGAGTCTGATAAGACTTTTATGCCTTCTTACTCCAAAAGTAAGATGGTCGTTCAGAGCAAGTCCTGAGTATTTGTAGTGCTCTGTGTATGACAGAGGTGTTAAGCCAATATGAAATTTAAACTCTAAATGTGTTTTCCATACTGATGCTCAAGGGCAGAAATTGGGTACTCAGGATGATTGCATTTCATGTTCCCTCTTCTCTTAGAATGAACTCTTTTCCACCACATCATACAATGATCAATCCTTCTGTCACAGGTTTAATAGTGAGATGTTATGATGAGGCTGATCAGGGCTGCTGTCCAGATGTAGCAGGGTGTGCACTATTCTGTGTCACGCTGGAAGCAGAGGAGGTGGACTGAAATGCAGACACACACAGTCAGGTGGGTAGAATAACAAAAGGTGAGTTTTAATTAGCTTGTAGTCCAAAACCCAACAATATCTGAAATCTAAAAAAAGGCAAAGGCAGCATAAAACACAAGAAGCAGGCAGGGACAATTCAAAGGACGAAAGAAGTATGAAGATACAAAAACTAAATAAGGTGCAAACCAAAGACACAGTGGGAACACAGGCAGGAAGAATCAGAATGAACACAATGAACACGGGAAAGAGAGAGGGGAAGACAAGAACTTAAATACACAGGTGGAGGAGTGATAAAAAGGGTGGGAAAACAGACAAAGGGAGGAAGTAGAAAGTGAGACATGACACATGAGGATTAGACTACCAAAATAAAACAGGAAATTACAAAAAACCCAAACCATGACATTTTGTGGCAACAATGGCAGTTTTATGACAATTGTAGCTTCATAATGGCATTAAAAAATCCTACAGAACATTTCAAGCTAATTTATTGTGATTGTACAAGAAATATCTGCTAAGTATTTTGTAATTCCGTTCATAGTCCACTATTTTAGTCAGTCATCATTTCTTTGACAGGCTAATTTGTTTAATTCCGAACAGTGGGTAACCTTTCTCTGCAGGCTAACTTGTCCAGTGCATAATTGCTGTTTGATCAAAATATCAGATCAACTTACCAGGCAAAGACTTGCCTGCCCATTGCTTGTTTAGCTCACCTCTCTGCGAACTGACAGCGTTTGAATGACTGGCGCTCCGCTCTGTCCTGTGTGCCTCCACACACATCAATCAGTTCATTATGCGCAGAAACAGCTGCAGAGTAGGTGGAGAGCGCTGTCAGTCATTCCACACTTGAAACAACAGCGGTGGTAAACTTGGCTGCTCTTTAAACTGTAGCATATGCAATACACCCTCCCCACCATCTAAACAATGGCTGAAAAGATTGAATATGTACAACTACTTTATGTTGAAGATTAGCTTTGCTCCAGTTAATTATTTAGCGAAGACTGATTTTTACCAATGATTAACATAAAGGGCTTAACACATTAACAGAAGTGGATTTGCTTAGAAATACAACAAAAAAAACCCCTTAGCTTTATATTACTCATCAACAAATCATTTGTTGGGTATTTATTATGAGCACTTAAAAGTCCATTAGTCATAGAAAGTCACCGCCAATTAGGCAGAAAACACACAAAAACAAAAAAAACAACACACACACACAAACGCCTACAATTAAACTTCCCCCACCGTTCATCTGTAGAGCTGAACATCCAATAAAAAGCCAAATTTAAACCCTAGAGCTTGTCTACAGCTTATCTGCACTCTATTTCTATTCCTTTCCTCAAATCCTTCAAAAAAATGTTGACAGTTTATATTAACCTCAACGTCCATGAATCTTTGCTCATGGCAGACCACTAAATAATGAGTGGAGGAGAAAGCCCCACACCCACATGCCTCTCAGGGAGTCTGCTCCCAGTGTTGACACCCAACAGTCAGGCTTCTTCAATGTCATTGTGCTGACAGGAGCCCCGAAGGTGTGGAGAATTTATCTGGCCATTAAAAATAGTCCATGGAGAGGATTTACATGATGCTACATTGTAACTCACTGCGACCTTCATTAAGATATATACTTGTATTAGCCTGTGTGCCGCCTCAAGAGTCACTCTCGGATTTTCTCATCATGGGAGGGGCAGCAGTGTTCTCAGTGCATGTTATTTATTGTTGGGCCCAATGATCTGAGAGTACAAACCTCCTCATCAGTGTAGCAAGAGGTCACATTTCTGTCCCCATGTGTCAACAGGCTATTAATGTTGGATACAGCCCTCAAATCAGTGCCTGAAAATCAAGCCTCATCTTGAAGGAATTCTTTGCCTGTCCCATTTTCACATAACTAAAGGAACAGATCACCAAAAAATGAAAAATCAGTCATGATCTACTCACCCACATGCTAATCAAAGGTACAACAACAACTGAAGTAGATGGGGACTTGTGACATTTAAAAGACAGAGACTCCATACACCTTATCCAACGGTAACCAAGTCTACGGAAGCCCTAAAAAAAATTGAAAAAAATGTTTTTACACCCTTTGTTGAGCTGAAATGTCAACATAGCTGCTAAGCTAAAAGCATTAGCTCGTGAATTCAGGGCTGTTGCTGTTTTGCACTTCAGAGGGGGAAGAGGAGATTTTGACTCAACGAAGAGTGTAAATAATGTCCTTTTGAATCAATTTGGGATCTTAGGGCTTCCTGAAAGTTGGATTACACTGTATGTAGCCATTTGATGTTGTTTTTTTTACATTTTAAGACAAGTCCCTATTTATTTCAGTTGTTTCAGAGAATGCTGCAACGCTTTATTGCTAAAAGGATCCAGGAATATTTTGCGGACCTCAAACCTCAACCAAACTTTCTATTGGCATGGAGTTGAGATAATGATTGAATTTTACATTTTGGGTGAACTCATCCTTTAACAGGTAAAACAATCAATGAGCATTCCCAGAAGAGTTATGCAGAATGCAATTAAGTATTCAGATAACTGAAAATTGATTGACAAATGCTTGTGCTTAACTGTACATTATAGACAGTTTGAATCTCCCTGGGAGCTGCAGATGTGAGTGTGGTCCACCCTCTAGGCCGGCACTCGGTGGAAGCTACAGATCAATTGTTTAATGAGATGTCTGCTTCGTTTTTTCACCCCGTGAAAGAGACGTAACACTAACTGACATATGACCTTTAAAAAAAGTGTTTCCAGTCACACCTAATCCGAGCAAGGTTTCACGGTTAAAGAGATGCACAGAGTATGCAGCCTTCGTACGGGTGTGTTGAGTGAACATGCAAGTAGCATCTAAGAAATGAAAAGAATGGAAAATGGAAAGACACTGATGTTCTCTTTTAATTGCCAAAAAAGTATTATGACACAAAAAATCATTTAGATTGTCAAACCTTTAAGATGTTTTTGGACACTTTAATGTGTTTCCATGGCAACTCAAATCCTCATAAGTACTGCTTTATGACTCGTCACATCTTTGACAACTGTATTAGACTCCCAGGATTCCAGGATTGCCACTGCATAATTTTTAGGTTATGAAAATCTACTCTGAGTATAATACTGTCAGGAATCGTAAAGTAAGATGTCAAAAGCTGCCAAAACATTCACCAAAGTCAGTTTCACCTTTGGTTCTGCTGCTACTCAGGATAGTCGTCTCGCCCTGCATACATTCTGAGAGGTGAGCATCTCAACATAACAGCGAAAAAGTTTTTTTTTCCCCTCGTTCCCTCACAATCTCAGTGATGAAGTGGAGCTGCTGTGACAGAAAGGGCGCTCAGTGCATTTTTGGCAAACTTGATGGATGTCACTAGCTGCTTACATGCCACAGCTTTGTTGTTTTAATCATTTTTCGCCAGGAAACAGTTCGGGAATCTGTGTCTATCTTTTTTAGGTTGTTTCTTCTGAGCAATGTCTACCTTTATAGCCAGCGTGGCGTCTACAAGCTAGTCATTCTACCCACTATGCAGTGTGCAGTAAATGCCTCAGTGGAGCAAGACAGCGTTAATCATGTTTGCACCTGCATGTGCAACCAAACAGTTAATCAAAAGCCTATAATGGGATACTGCTATGTTACATTATGCCTTGAAATGCTGTTTTGCACTTAATGTAAGGCACCAGCTCGTCTCCCTGTGGTCCAAACTCTAGTACTTCTGTTACATGATAATAAACATTATGTTCATCACTTGCACAGCTCTAATTGTGTTACATTGAGAAAGTGGTTGTTCAGTTTTTATCATACATTCATTCTGATGTGCACTGATTTCTGACCCTGCTTTCCCAGTGAGTGGAAGGTTGGGTTAGGATGTTACAGTCAGAATTTATTCCTTCACCAGGGAACAAGAACAAGACATTACATTACACCACCTTTATTAATGTTCTGAGATTTATACTATAACTTGGTCTTAAGCTCATTCCCGATGGTGTGCTTATGTTTGATTCATAAAATCAGATTTTTTATGCTCATATGCTGAGCATAAAAAATCTAAATCTTGCTTGAGCAGGGTTCGAAGAATCCCATTTGTAACTTATGCAACTGTGATCCATAAGTCTCAAATCAATTTAAATTGATGGCACCTGCCTTGGGATTTCCCCATTATGTAATGCCAGCTCGACTTGAGGTACGTGTCCACAGGGGACGCAAGGGCACACAACGCTTTCCAGTTTTGAACGCTTGACCAAAACAGGCTACACCCTTCGACAACCATGCAATACTCACTAGCTGCGCCTGACTCAAAGAATGCTACACAGCGATGGTAGAGGAGATAGAAGACAGGCAACACGTATAAATCAGAGGACTAAATAGTGGGTTAACAAAGGTCAAAAACGCAGCAGGGGAGTGTGTCGCCTTTGTACGTTGTGCATAATGCTCAAAACTGTCCACAGGCTCGGACATATTAATGCGTCTCAAACAACAAATGCCATAACCCTACATTTAACCAGTAGGAAAATCAATTATGTCAAGTCTAGACTTTGAGATAAGATAATTTCCACTTTTTATAACATTGTCTTTTTATGAATAACTACATATGGTTTTCCACTTAAGAAGTCATATTTAAGGTCAACATTGATTTTAAGTCCGTTTTAGAAATGAGAACTATTGATCAGCTGCTTAAGTGATGAATTCTTAATGGTATTTCAATGAGGATTTGGTGTCAGATTGATGTATGAAAAGAGAACAGCTATTCCAATGATTCAAGGCACGAATAATTACGTTTTTAAGATATTAGTTTTTTGAGCAAGGTTACATGATTTGGCCCTCACCTGCTGCTCCAGTGAAATAACTGTGAGAGTTACTAAATGTGATCATTTGACTGTGTAAAAACTTGGGTTAAGTGGTACAAATGCTGTCGCTGAAGAATGTAACTGTTACCTATAAGGCAAACCTTCCCTCTGCTGGTAACCATGAGAGGTCACTATGCATGCTGTCTGCACTTGTTCTTATAGGATAATGTAAGAGTAGTAAAGCAGCTCTGTTTTGGGCAATTAGCAGTTTCTTAAGTACACAGAAGGCCGTGCAGATGAGTAGTTCAGGTGGATTAAAATGAAAGATTTAACTACTTTTCCCAGAATGTGTGCTGGAACATAAGGGAGGCGTTTTCTTGCCAAGGAAATGCTGTTGCCCATTTTTCTTAGAGTCGCGCCAATGTACTTTACCCCTGACAGTCAAGTAATGATCTATATAATCTACATCTATATTTATATAACTACATGAAACTAAGCCTCTGGCGCATGAGTACACATCAACTCAGTTCAGATTTCTGTCTTCTTCCAACAAACATTCCTTGAACATTTTCTTATGTATAATTCTGACACCCCATGCAGGGATTTTGGTTTCCCTGGTATTTTCTATCATGTCAGTGTCACTGAACACCACAGGAAGAGAGACATATTGAGTGCAGCGCTCAGGAGCATTTGTGTAAATATGATCAATGCATGTAGCTGCAGATGTATGATCAGCACTGTCAGTAACAAACCTGGTGGGTTAAGAAATCATTACAAGCATGGACTAATAATACCTAATGACTAATGATAACTTCATTTTCACTGGGCATTGACTCGCAAGGCAGTTGATATTCATGTCCCCTAGTGAGGTAAATCTCACTATTCACATCTGCAGCTCTATCAGTCAGCTCACATAAGTCATTCAGATATTGAATTCCTATGCCTGCAGCAACAGCCTACAGAGTGGCTTTAGGTGAGGAAGATGTACTCTGACCCATAAAGATAGTTATTTGGCATGAACTCAGCCCACAGTTTTGCAGGAAAATTATTTTTTGATATATACTGCTACACCACCTCCCTGAAAATGTTATTGGCATCAATGGATACCTCTGGATCGTAACATCCAAGTGGTTCTCAGACACGGCCAAGATGAGGCTGGTATTATCCTGAGTAAGATTGTTCAGTTCATGCACCTTATTTCTGTCACTGCAGATAGATAGATAAGCAATCCTGAGGCCCTTCGTAGGAGATGTTATGATGCTGAATTTCTGGATTTGAAGTGTGTCTTTACATTTATGAGGGAGTGACATTTAACGGTTGAAAATGAATCATGGAATGTAAGAGGGAATAAAACTGTCTGTTAGAGATTGTCAGTGTGTTTATTTCCAAGATGTCCATCAGCAGACATGTCATGGAATAATCCTTCCTCCATGATCAATTAGTCCCTGCAGGTCATTCATCGAATATATCCAGTTTGATGATGTCACTGATAACAAGAACTTTCACTGCCTCCTGTGTCGGCCCATGAATACTTTGCATAAGTCACCTGGATCTTGCTTTGTCTTCCTAATATGCATGCCCTGGCAAGTATTTAATTACTATTGATTATTTTGTAATTTGTATTTTTCCTGGCAATGATCCTTTATTAGCATATTTTAAAAACATATTTTATCCCCATATAAGACACATTTTTATCCCCAGGTGTAACTATAGAAAAAAACTATACAACAATGAGCCTAATCACAGTCTTTGGCTTTGGATCTGTCTCTCTTCTACTATAAACTGTTGCTTGTAAAGTTAAAGATTTTAAAACTTAGACTCCATGGCACCTAAATTTATCACTTTTGAAAAGGGCATCTGCTAAAAGCCCATTCTTCTTGTTACCTGAAAGAACTGTTCACTGTTCAGCTCCCCCACTTGCACATAACTTGGCATTTCACTCAGTCTGTCAGTGGTTGCATTGACTGACAGAAACCGCCCGGCATGAACCTCTGAAATTGCAGCCTCCCACCATCAAGACATCCTGATTAAGCCACTTCAAATCTGTGTTGTGGAAAATTAGCAGAGCTTATGTTTTCATTGTAAGAGGGTTAAGGTCAATTTGTAGAGGATGGAAATTGTATTTTCAAATTGCAAATTACTGGTATTTTAGTAAAATACATGTCTTTGAAAACATTTGATGAGCAAGTATTTGTAATTTGAAACAAGATACTTTTTGATGTAATTATGCCCATCTCTGCCTGTCCACATCGTTGGTGAGGTGTCCCCTTTAGTTTCCTCTCTTGTCTGAGGAGCGCGTGCTTTGTCTTTCTGTCAGTGAAGCGGATTATTATGCAGATGTTGCAACCTTTGTTTTTGCCAGGATGAGTGTGACAGGCTACAATGTCAATGCTACCCACGGACAGAAACACAGAATGAGCAGTTGGCTGTATGTCGGTTGTAAAGTGACATTTTACTCCACCTGTCTGCGCCCATGTCAGAATGACATGAATACATTTTACCTTATTTCCAGCCCAGTCTCAAGGATAAAGTGTTGGCAATTAACATTTCTGCAAACCACTTATACGTTCACATTTGTAAGTATCATAGGTTATCTGCCATACTGACATTTCTTCAAAACGTGTCATATCAGGTTCACATTACGTGTTTATGACATGACATTCATATTAGACCATGGAGGGGTTGGTGGTGGAGAGTACTGTAGGCTGCCAAGCCAGTGACCGCAGTTCAGGAGTGTGTTTCAACATTTGTAAGTGGCACCGCTGGATAATTTTAAGGAGACCTTGGGAACATTTCCAGTTGTGTTTGTGGTGACAAAAAACAGGTATTTTAAGGCAAAACATGATCTTTTTCTAACCCTTACCAAGTGGTTTGTGTTCCAATAGTTTTTCTGGTGATTTTGTTGCTGATTTCTAATCCAGACAGCGACAGTTAGTGACAGCGACAGTTAGTGAACTAGTGAAAGTTAGTGACTCCAAGTTTCAGTCTTCCTCAAAGGTTATAAACAAGGTACAAAATTAGTTTGTAACTGGCAGAGTTACACAAACGTACACAAGGCTGAAGTGATGAACATCACTCAAGGGGAGTTCAATATGTGTGTTATAATACTGAGCTGAAAATCTGCCTTTGTTTTTAATACCTCAAAGAAAATACATTGAATTTGGCCAGAGTGTAATGGATACAGTCTGGGGCATGAATAATTACCTAGGTGCTGAGCAGACCCAAATCTCTTCTCAAGTGCAGAGCAAAACCACTCCCTGCGTAGTCAAGAAACCCCACTGAACAATAAAGAAGCTTGTTTGGCTCTCTCAGTTTGCCTTGTTAAAATTAACTCTAAATAATGCATGGGTTCATGTCATTCCCCGAGGCAAAAGTCATTTTATGATTCACCTACAAAACGGACCCTGTGGAACACCGCGGCGCATCGCTAACAATGACTGTACATTGTTTGTCTTTTATTTCCTCGCAGGCAATTTCATTCCTCACCCCGCTGGCGGTGATATTTGTGGTGAAGATCATCCAGAGGACGGACAAGACGGAGATCAAAGAAGCATGTTTAGGTAGGTGGAGCCAATTTCTTGAAATGTCACACATTTGTTGCAATCTAGCCTATGAGATGTCTTAAAATGACAGCATATGTGTCATGTGCATTTGTTGGAGTTTTTAATAACCCCCTCCTACCTGGAAGGTTAACGCAGAGTCACTTTATTTTGCTTAATGTTGCAGATCTTTCACTTCGGTGACTTAGTGTAACAGTCAGCACACACCAGTTAATCTTAATCACACAAGCCACAAGGATTTGCACCCATTTAAAATTTCACGCCTTTTGTTTAATTTTTAAACATCTGGGCATTTCTCTAACACTGATTTTTTTTCCATCCCGTTTGCCATTCCCCCCATGGGTTGAGAGGCCCGCAGAGGCTTTGGCACATCAGAGAGCATTAAGAAAGTTTAACACAAATCCAATTAAACAGACACACAGAGATGAATCGGGCGGAGAGAGGGTGGCTCAGTGCATCAGCGTTAAGATTACACTGCTGTGTAGAACTTAACAGCCCCATTACCGCCTGCAGAGAAGCACTTCTGCAGGGGTTATGGCCGTACAGGAAAACAACACCATTCAGAAGAACAAAGAATTCACATTATTCTGACGAGCTTCTACATGATCATAGTTCTGAATATGACTTTGAACCAATGCTACCTCTACACCTAATACGAGAGAGATCATAAAAGCTTTAATTTATTTATTTATTTATTTTTTTGGCTTGGTGTGCAGTTTAAAAGAAGCTTCTTTTTAACCACCAACTCACCTATATATTTTTTATGCCGAGCTAAAATCACAGAAAAGCAGTAGGCCCCACACTCCTCATTTATTGAGTTCAAAGTTGTCCCTGAGGGTCCTCTAATACTGAATTCATGAATCAAAATTTCAAACAGATATAATTGAGCCGGCATAAATTACGCAAGCGAGTCAGATTTTCACCAATGGGACCTGGTTTTGCTAATATTGTGCATTTATTGTTTGATAGAGCGCTGCGATCACATCGCATCTTTACTTCTCTTTGGTGTAAAGAGAACACAATGTTCTCTTTGTAGAGTTGTCTAATAATCCTTTATCAGTCCCAAAACACTGCAGCTTAATTGTGTGATTATCTATCAGTCATATTATAATGCAACGATTCTTGAGATTTGCTTTTATTTTCCGAAAGACTGCACACTGAGATGAGACTGTGGTGATTATTTTTTATTTTGGTTACAAAGCATGAAGGATATTATTCATAAACTGAGTGTGAGCTCTCATAGCGTGCAGACACTTTATTATTTGGTATGTGTGGAGGGAGTAATCCTCCAGTTAGTGAGACAATGAGGCGGCGTTTGTTTGGTCCCTGCTAATTTGGTTTAATGAGTTTAAATATCTTAGTATGTTCAGCTTTACACTACTGGGCCATCCTGCTGCTGAATGAAGAGGGCTTTGGTGAAGTGTTGGCACTATAACTGTCTTCACTCAACAGCGCTATTATTTTTCCTGAAATTACTGCAATCACTAAACCCCGGGTAAGTACAAAACCAATTTTGGGTGACCAGAGGCACAAGCAAAGGGGTATTCAGAGGGTATTCAGACCATCCGTCCTGAGTTATCTGATGACAAGTGGACAGCTTCAAAACCATCAGTTCACACTTGGCATTAAATGTGTCTCGCTGCCCTGCTCTATATGCAAATTAGCAAGTACATCACTGGAACAAACAGAACAAACAAATGTTTTTTACACAAAGAAAGAAACATATTCATGCATAAGATTTGCCAAATTAACCAGATGGCTCAAATAGTTTAGAGTTTTTGTAGACAGCATTTTTATAATGCTGTCTACAAAAGTTTATTTGTAGTAGTTTATAAAGATTTTTAAAGGATGTCTGAGGATTTTCTCTACAGGCGTCAAAACAGTTGCCATTATTAGTTACTGTTAACTATATTTATAAAATTTGACTTGGTTCCTGTTAATAAAATGTTGTCTTCGCTCATAAAGTTAGTATAAAGGCTAAACTGTTAAATGTTGGGAGGTAAGACACACTTGAGACATGGAAACAGACAGGCTGGTACAGTGATGCTGCAACAAACTGACACCTTTTACAAGGACAGAAACAACTTAATGTTTTGCATTTAATGTCAATTTTACAAGAAGGCATGAATGATTTAGAATTTGCCATAGCCGTTTCACAAAAGTTTGTTATGTTTCTCTTCACAACACAACTCTTAAAATCATACTAATGGTTAAGGGAGTCTGGGGATATTGCTTACTAGTTCAGTGCTTAGTTGAAACAGTGTGTACACAAACATCTGCTGCTAACATTGGCTAAGACATTAACATCGGTTAAGAGAGCCCACACAGGTAATTTACATTACAGTGAACCACATGGAAATCAGGCAGTGTATAAGCCATTCTGCACGTTGTTGTGGCTTCTTCTCGTTTTACAGAGGACATCAGTTGAGTAGGCAGTCCTTCAATGTGGCCCAGGACACATGTGCCTACACACTACCAAAGGAATGTGGTCACATGCGGCCAAGACCACCTCTGAATGTGGTCTGAGTGGTCCAATCTCAAATGTGTCCTCAATGTGTCTTGGAAGTGTTCACACCTGTACTTCAGATGTGTGATCAGATCACACAGGATGCATGTTGATATCATGGGTGAACAGCCTCTATCAGGAGCAGTAATGGCAAGTTCAGGTTAAACTGGTGGCCCAAAGTGTCATGGGATGAATACACAGTAAACAGGCTTACTGTATATTAGCCCAAATATGCCACAAGGTCAGAGCATCTCTCTTTTACGAGTTACTATGATCAGCCACGCTACTCCAGCTAACTGGCAGAAACTGGGACATCCGCCTTCAGGAGTTTCACACACAGGCATAAGTGCAAATAAATGAACTGCCAAAATTATGACAGTGCTGCTGTCGGCTTCGAGCCAGCACAAGAGTTAATTAATACTTTAACGATCATCAGCAAACTTCCCAAGGCTGGACTGTACAGTAAATGAGACAATGCGATAGTTTTATACAGTAAGTGCTAAGCCTTGTCTGAAGGGAACACATTGCAATTTAATGTCCCAATTTTTCAACTGGTCAAACAGAACGTGTCTCATTTTGGGCTTTTTTATGTGATCTGCACACAGTTTGCCCAAATTAACAAGCTGTTAAATAACATTGACACTGTGCTGCTCTCTGCCGCTCAGGAAGATAATACATTTGAGCTCTGGCGACATGGGGTGATTTCAATTGACCTGCGGACTACAGGGATTAAGCTATGCGGGCAGGAACTCTGGCTAATGATGAGCCCTGGTGGTTTGCTTCAGTGCTAATCAAATGAATGTACCGTTACAGAGCAATGCCTACCTGTGAACTAACAGCAGCCCTCCTGCCTTCCATTACTAAGGTTGGACCAAGCTGTAATTGCTTTACAGTCAGATAGGATCTAAGTAGGTTCAATCATTCTACCATCAATGTGGGAGGACTTTTCTCTACCAGTTGAATATCTATTTATTTATCTATACTCTAGAGCACAGTAACCCCATCTGTAACATCACAACCCTTTGACTGTGGTCTAAAAGTCTAAAGAAATGCAGACTTTGGGATAGGGCCCGTTTGTCCACCACTGGTCCAGAATGAAATACCTCAACAACATTTGCATGAATCACCATGCAACATGTCGATTGCATTTACAGACATTCATGGTGCACAGAGGGCAAAGGCTAGTGACTTTTGAGAATATCCTGACTTTTCCTCTAGTGCCACCACGAGGTTCACGTTTGTAACTTTGATAACATTTGGATGGATTGCCATGGAAACATCCACGTCTCCCTCAGGACGAATTGTGATACCTTTGGTGATTCCCTGACTTTCAATTCAATTTCAATTTGTTCAGTGCCTTGGTTAATAACTGAATAATTCCACTGCTTCATTCCCATCAACCTCTGCTTTACTTTGTGTTTAAACTGGCAAATGTAGACGTGCTAAAACATCATCAACATGTTTGCATTTTTAATGTTAGCATGTTGATGTTAGCATTTAGCTCAAAAGACCACTGTGCCGATGAAGCCGAGTGTGTGCACCACAGGAGCAATTTGCAAAAAGTCAGAGCTTCGTTTCATTTGGCTGCACAAATGACTTCCAATGCATTAATATACGTGTTTCTCTCTCTCTCTCTCTCTGAAACTAACGTTTAACAGCTGCTAGCTGCTGTTGCTGTTTAGAAATCATGAGCGGTTTCACTCATAAATCCTGACAGCCATCTGTCCAGCTGCAAGGGAAGTTCCCATGAACTTAATTGGCTGTTTTATTTGTACAGAAGAGAGGGCACCCTGCCACAACCTGTACTGCACTGATCGTAATTTTTTTTTTCTACAGCGTTTCTGTGACTGTTAGTTACACTTAAAATGTTCGTCTGTATCACATTTCAACAAAGATGCCTGTTTGACTGTGTGTGGCAATCTTCCCTCTCCAGCTGTGTCCCTGGCACTCGCCCTGAACGGAGTCTTCACAAATACAATCAAGCTGATCGTTGGCAGGTATGCTAAACAAATTGACGGCTCTGTCTCTATCTAGTGATGCTACATGTGAATGTGAATCTGAAGATCACATTATTCAGCTTTGGCTTGAATCTTTTGACAAACAAACTGAATTCTTTCCGGTCGTGTTTTTGATTTCCAGACCCAGGCCTGATTACTTCCAGCGTTGTTTCCCTGACGGACAAGTGAATGTGAAGATGCTGTGCACCGGGGAGCCAGATCTAGTCTCCGAGGGACGCAAGAGCTTCCCCAGCAGCCATTCCTCCTGTGAGTGCCAATAATCAGTCGGGGCAGATCGCTGCCAGCGCTTGCAACACAATGCCAAAAGACATCATACTCACACAATGACTCATTAAAACTGCATGCAACTGTAGCTATTTATTCAGTGTGATTTTGATTCTTTGAGCACGTCCGTATCCACGTCCATGTCCATGTCGTCTGACTGGGCGAGGACTGCACAAGGTTTTCACTTCATTTTAAAGTGATGACTTTGTTGCTGCCTCTGTTCAAAGGTAATTAGAACTTAGAACTCATCCTGAGGCAGCTTGTCGAGATCCTCGTGGGTTTGGTCGCCTGAGTCGAGCATATTCAATCTTCTTCAACTTGTGTAGGAATGATTGCTGGATGCACGCCTGCTGTTTCAGCTTCATCTCACCTCCTGCTGTGCAGACCAACGCGGGCCACCGGACTTCTTTTCAACCATGTTCGTTTCCAAGCTGTTTTTATTTCGGCGGCTGCTTAAATAATTCACATGTTTTTCTGTTGTCCAGCAGATGAATGTTCAGTGGTATGTGGGCCACACAGATGTTGACTCAGTATTATATGGTGCATTGGCCATCGAGAGATTGCTTTTGAGAAGATACCTTGAAAACACAACTTAATTACCTTGCTGCCACTGAGCTTAAAACATTCTTTTTTCTCTTTCTCCTACGACTGTGTGCCTCAGAAAAGTCCACCCACCGTGAATTGCTTACGCTGTAATTACACTGAACCTGCTGCTATCTATTATTTAAAATTAAAAATATATCTTCATCTTCCAGTGAGCTGTAACCCTGATGGTGGCAGGCTTGGTATTCAAATAGTTTGCTTTGCTTTATTACATTTCACTGTAGATGCACATTCACACACAGTAATTGCAAAACGTAGTGCAGGAATGTGTAAATAAGCATTTAAATGTGACAGGTTGAAAAGAAAGAAATGGTATTTTATATTCTAATTAATCTGAAAATGTTCAGGGGAGGGAAAATGTTTGTGTGAGCTCAGGGAGAAGTATTGCTCAGAGGTGGAGGTTGTGTGTGTGTGTAAGAAACAAAATTGTGAAATGGCTTGTGAATGTGGCCAATTGCCATCCTGCTGTGAGTGTGACTGCCTTAAACTCGTCTACAAAAGGCTTGAAATCAAACATTGGGATTAATTGGTCTGCATGTGTAAAAGCAACACAGCAAGATACTTTCACGGATAAGATGGCGTAGATAGTGAAAATGCATTTAATGTTAAAGACGGCTGTAATTTCATGGTTCTGTCTGATTTAAAATTTTAGCACATCGCACTTTAGAGCTTCTCAGACACCTGCTTTAAGAAAGAAATGCTTTGAAGTGCTGCCTGTATCCCATTAGAAATGGCAGCGAGGGACATTGCTCTGTAATTCACTGCCGTGCTGTGTATGGATTACATTCATCTGTGAGACAGCTCTAATAGCCTTATGTTGTTGCTCTGTGAGTGGGAAAGTGATTGAGAGAAGCGCGCGACGGGGACACAGGGAGCACCCATATGCCTGCACGTCTTGCAAGCAGAAGAAATCCAATTTCCTGTCTGTGTCCCTTTCCACCAGGACAACGCTTGTTGGAGCGCGCTTAAGTTAGAGATTTAACCCAGACGAATGTCAGGGGATAGGGCTAGGAAGATGGGTAAGAGTGAATGCAGCCATATTCAAAGTGGCATCTGGACATAATGCAACATAATTTCTGGCTGGTATGAAACTGGAAAGACAGGTCGAAAAACTGTGTTGCATTCAAAGACTCTTCCTTGTCCCATAGGGGTGTAACATAATCTGCATGGTAAAAATAAGACCAAAACTAATCCATCAGAATCAGCCAGGACAAAAATAAAAATCCAGGCTTTAGTGTTTGATGACAGTTATTTTTTAAAGCGCACAAACTATTATTGCATTTCAAAGTTTTTAAAGCCGCTCGGGTTCTCTGTGATTTGATTTACTCTCTTCACCTCAAAGCAAAGTAACAGAAAGTGGAGGAGACAGGTCCCAGAAAGAGAAACACAAACAGATAAATACCAACTCCCTTGAACCCACTGCACTGATATAGACACAGCGGTAGAGCAAGCAGGCCCGAAAGCAATAGCCCTATATTATCTCCTCCTTATTCGTATTCATCTCATCATCCCCCCTTGTGCTTATTAAGCCATTAGTTATGATAAATGAATACACACTTTAAAAAAAATAATGAATCCTGTGAGACCGAACTAATCACATCTTCAAATCTACACAAAGCTTCTTTCACTTATGCACGACTATCTATCATAAATTAACCATAGCTTGGAATGTCCATCACATAACCTCAATTAGAGCTCTGCTAACTATGCTCCCATGTGTTTACTATAACCCACTCAGGCACATTTCAGTTCGTACGAGTGTCCAAAGAGGTTGAGGAACAGCTTGTGTAGGAGTGCTGCGGCAATTATAAAGAGCCAATAATGAGTTCCTGTTGGGCTTTTGTATGTTAATGGTGGAAACTGACTCAGTGCCTAAGTGGCTGGTTAATATGCATCACTTCTGATGAGAGGGAGAGGGGTGTCACGCTGGTCCCTGCAGGGGTCGGAGGTCAAAATGAGAGAGGGAGATGACTGGGAGGTAGAAAACAGAGCCGCTAGCTGCAGTTCAATGATAGATATTTCAACAGTAGGTAAAGGGGAGAAAGTTAAAGAGACTTTAAGTACCAAAATCATTAGACTTTGCAGAGGTTTTGACCAGAGCATGACTCCACTCTTTGAATCCCCAGCCAACCTGTGGAGTTTGAAACAACACTTATCTGCTATAAAAGATCTCCTCCGTGGGTTCACCTGTCAGAAACATTCCAGGCTCAACAGAAGTAGTTTACTGTGGCTTCCGATTCACATCTCCTTTCATCACCTGTTCTTTCATGCTTCAAACCTCATCTTAAAATGGCTCAGAGCCTACAGTCAAAGTAGCTGCTCTGTGGGGCTGTACCTAGGCACAGTGGTGCTCGGCAATATGGCTACCGCTAGCAGCCTGGCTACAGTTCAAAACAGATAAACAACAGAAAGAAACCCAATTTGGTCTAGAAATCCTGATCTCAGTGCGATGAAAAGGCAGCGTTAAATGTCCAGTTTTATTAATAAGTGGGCAGGTTTCGCTACTGGAATGAATGCTGGTATTTTACTGTCTGGTAAGTTCCAGTGGTAAGGGGAAATACATATCAGCAGGGGAACAGACTCTGACGCAACACTGGCGCTCTCCATCGAGTGAATGCCCGTCTGTTCATTTTTGTTTTACCCCAGTTTCTAATGTGCATCATCATTTACTCAGCCATCTCATCATACAAAAACCATTTCATTTGAGCATTTTTATACTTCATCACCTAAAGACTTACCTTTTCAAAAGGTTTTCCAGTAGAAAACTTCTCATAAAACCAACCAAACTGTCTTTCAAGGCAGAGTATCACCTTCCATGTAGGTTAAATACACAAATGATTGAAAAAGTGTGCACTCAGACCATGGGCCGAAACAGTCACAGAGCTTGCTGAAGCATGCACTGCTACGTCCTGCAGAACCACACCCAAGTTTTTAGGGAGCCCCATTTAACAGCAAAGAGAACAACTCCCATGATCCCATGCTCCTTCATGACATCGTGAAACTATGTCTTTTGTTTTCATTATTTTGATTGAGAGGCGCCTAGTAGTAGTATCCACAAAGTAGCAGAGGCCGATGGAAATGTCACTAGTTTTGAAGGATTTCTACTTAAATCAAAGTACCGGACAAATTAAAGTTCTGACTTGATGATGATCTTGTTGAGATATTTCACTCAAAACTTGAATTGGATTTTAGTGCAGGAATGTTAGTTGAGTATAAGAATAAATTGTGCAACACTTTAAAGTATGTAAGACCCCTGATGACTTAGTCACTTTCAATTTATCATACTGCTCTACCCAAGAAAAAAAGACATCCATCTTACTTTTTTTTATCTTTTCATTTCTCGTCACCACTGTGTTCACAGTTCTGCCGTGCTCACAGAAATCCCTACCTCTTCTGAAACGTGTATTCACACTTGGCTCCCCTTCACTTGCAACCTCTGAACAAACCTTGTGTTTGTCTGAAGATGAAAAACAATCGCCCTGCACTCATCACTCTCATAAGCCATCTTTGTTTTGTCTCGGGAGAATTACTCTTCAAGGCTTTTTAAATGCATCATGCGGATTCATTACCGAGTTGTTTTTTTCACTTTGTTGGCCTCCTCTCTGTCCTCTGGCCTTTCCGGGACTCCTGCTGCCTCTCGGGGAGCATGCTGAAGTTGTTATTAGGTACACATAGTACTCATTGTATCACCCTGCACATATATTGACTTGGTTAATTATGCTACTGTAATTTGTAGTTTGTGTGTCTCTGTGTGTGTAGATGTGCGTAAGCGACACATACTTGCCGTCCCCACTCATGTATTATGCAAAGAATCAAAGCTTTTTATATTAGTGTAATCCTTAAGATGTTGACTCACTGTGTCTGCAAACATATCATTTGTCTGTGTGCAGAGTGGAAATAAACCATGCACATTTACTGCTACAATATTATTCATTTTTCTTTTATTCATATCTGTGTCACAATTCTAAAAAAAAGTCAACAGACCAACAGAATAGCTGACAGAATATTGTAAACAGTTTCATTTACAGTTACTTTCTGTTCTTCTGTCTTGATTAACACTGACTGCTGGATTCACATTGTGCACTTTCCTCACAACACAGAAGAGAAGGAAGGAAAGGAAGGAAAACCACAATAAGCAATGTATAAATATGCATTTATCTCTGCGTTTGAAGTTAATCGCTGGATCACCTCAAGAGCAACTGTAAGACGTGAGAGCAGGTGCATCGAAAAACGTGTGATATTGTTATGTAAAACTGCAGCGAGTTCTCACAAGTTTAAAGTGTTCAGTCAGCAGACTGAGTCAGTGGTTCATGGATAATTTAGTTCCGTCTATCCGAATGAGTAATGTAATCATCTTAGCTATGGTTAAAGCTATTAAAATGAATGGTGTGAGCTGCTGTGTGATTGGAAATGACAAGAGGTCGTCCAGAAGTGAGATGGATGGGTGTTGGGGGATGCTGAGGATCTCTCATGGCTTGTTCGTGACCTCCGAACAGAAGGATTGGACTGATGAACTGAGTCAAAAATAATGTGTTGTTTTCTATTCAACCCATGCGGTGCACTTTGTGGGTGGTGATGACGACTACGTGCAGGATTTTATATACCACAGGGTGCTAATTAATTTTTTTAGCATATTTCATATCTTCCCTGCTCTCCATATGGACTGGCTGAATGTATTAACTTGATTCATCCTGCCCTTGGTGAATTTAGTTTCCAAATGGCTATCAACTAGTGGCAACTTTAAATCTTAAGCTATTAAAAAGGACCCATTGGCCAAATTTGATCTTGCAACCTTAAAACACCATATGTTCTCTCGCAGGTGAGGTTGTATAACCACCCAAGAGGCCCATACAGTCGGCAACATGAGCTTGCAATTTGTGTTCAGTTTGCTTAACATCAAATGTAGCCTGTTCATGTTATCTGTACAGGTGTCAATCAGAGATGTTGGTGTACTGTTTTTAGCCACTGTTACATTTTGCGCTCTGTGGATGATCAACTATTTTGGTCCAGGATAAAAATACCTCAATGACGATCGGATGGATTGGTATGAAATTATGTACGGACATTCATCGTCCCCAGAGGATGATCCCTACTCACTATTACAGTCACTCACTCAGTCCTCTAACATGACCATCAGTTTGACATTTTTGGGTTCTTAGTGAAATGTCTGAAAAAGCATATATTTATCAAGTGAAAACAATAAATATATTGTCTTTGCACTACTTTTGAGTATATGTCAAAAAGGTGTATCAAATAATCCCGTTCTGTTTCATTTGTTGCACAGCATCCTAACTTGGACTCAGGGTTGTACAACTACAGACACTGTGCATTTTTGCTAATCTTGTTAACTCACACTACACATGTTAAGCGCCCTTCCTGCATGGCCAGAACCTGCGACTTTTATGCTCATGCTGCTCATAAATGATAATGACATGGATACTTTGAATGCATGTAAGCACGTAACCCTGTGTTGGTTTTGCCCGATAACATTTCTAATACAATTTATTGAAACAATGTGGTCCAATTTTAAAATTTGTGCCTTAATCTGTCTGCTCAGCTTTACGCTTCTGCTGTTTTACCTGTATAGCTCCAGTGTTTTTTCCAGCTTTTTCCAGTCCACCGGTCAGCTTGTTTCAGGTGCACATTTACAAGATGTGCACTTTCATTCCCATGCAAGCCTCTACAACCTACTAGTTAAAGAATGTAGCTGTATACACAGAACACCATTCTTTGCATAGATAGATAGATAGATAGATAGATAGATAGATAGATAGATAGATAGATAGATAGATAGATAGATAGATAGATAGATAGAGAGATAGATAGATAGATAGATGGATACGCAGAAATGTGTCCATGTATCCTTCTAGAGGCAATTCTTGCATTTATGGAGCCCACACACGTTTACATGAATATGTTGGCTGGGTAGCAACAACAAGAAAACATACAGTACACCATACACACCTTTGTGGAAAGCAGCCAAAATCCCACATTAGATTCAGTCCTGCTCAAGTGCTCAACACCGGACTCAATTTTAAGGCAGAAATGCAATCAAGCAAGAACATTATATCTATCATTTCCAGTTATTTCCATAACTTTTTTTTATTTTTATTTTTTTTAATAAAAATCCAATATCAGCCTATACCAGCCAGCTAATATATTGGTGTGAATTTCCTAATGGAAAATGCGGACTTCTTAATGCAGCCAGCTCCTTCTCCCTGACAGCAGGACGGCCACTGAAACAGCTGGATTTCCTATCTCTGCCCTTTTCCCCCATTGTCCCTCCTCTCTCTCTCTCTCTCTCTCTCTACAGGCAACACACGTGTCCTGCTGTCTTTAGTATTCTCGGCCAGTTTCTGGCTTGAGTGACAAATGGGCAGCTGATGGGTGCTGATGGGTGCTGTTTGGCCTGCTGCGGCAGTAAACTAATAACCCTGTCTCAGCGACACATTTTACGGCTCCATCACACAACCTTTAATTCGTACAATTACACCACCACTGTTTCTCTCTCACGATCCAGCATCAGCTAAGACACAGACCTCCCTGAGCAGAGCATGGCCCGCAGCCACAGCAGGGCTTTTGCTTTCACTGTGACCTCAAGCTCTCAGGTCAGAGGTGGACCTGAGCAGAGGAGAGCTGCTGGATAAGATTAAAATATTTATGAATGTATCAGCTCCATACTAATCTTGACATGTGGTGTCATTTGGGACTGACATATTCTCTCTCTTATCTCAGTTAGGCAGTGTTTGCCTAGAAACCAGTCATAGAGAATCTAATTTTGTACCGTGGGTTGACTCAGGGATGCAAACTGATGCCACACACAAAAGAATGCAAGAGTATGCACATCGCAAAGTTAGTCTCCTTCAGTGTGTGGGTTGTGCATAGTACAGCTGTGTAGATCTGGCGGTTTGTTTGCTTTCAGCCACCTGTCACACACAGATTTAGTACAGAGGTATATCCCTAACAGCCTGTTATATCCCTCAGTGAGCTTACCTGCGAGTAGGTGGCAGTGGACATGCTGCAAATCTCCCATCTGCTTTCTTCACAAAGGAATCTGTTTAAAATATATTTTTTTACTTTTAGGTTTTCAGTATATTGTTGATTTTATTATTTGCACTGTCACCTGTTGCACGCTTGTCCATCATGTGTCACAGTTTGATTCCACAGCCACAGAGAGGATGAGAGTCTCTTATCTGAATGCTTGACCGCCCTCTCTTCTTGCCTCCTAGTTGCATTCTCTGGTCTTGGCTTCACTTCCTTCTACCTGGCGGGCAAGCTGCAGTGTTTTACGGATCAGGGTAGAGGGCGTAGCTGGCGTCTCTGTGCCATGGTGCTGCCTCTGTACAGCGCTATGATGATCGCTTTATCCCGGACCTGCGACTACAAACACCACTGGCAAGGTCGGTGACAGCTCAGACTCATGAATATGAGTTTCCTGCAACAATCACAATTAGTGTGAACTAAAAGCTGCGTCTTCTAGACTTACATAGTGTTAAATCTGCTGGTGTCAGCCTGAGAGGGATTGCTGTGCGGAAGTCTGCTTCCATTACACCTGGCTCTGGGCATTTTTATAATTACTATACAGATACATTTATAAGGAAAGCTGGGGGTGATTACTGTTATCACATTTTTATCTTAATCAGCATGCCTGACAAGTCAAGGAAGGCTTAAAAAAAGGCTGGACAGCTTGCTTATTTGCCAACAGACTGAAAATTGTGCCTTATGAGGCTGTTTTCTGTCAGCTAAAGAATAATGCTCACATGACAGTGAGGTACCATTTAATTGAGCAGCCTGGGAAGAAAAATTACAATTACAAACTTCAATTTTTCATATCTGTTCTGAAAGAAATGGAATGAGACTAGGGGGGATGGAGGGAAGGGAATGCATATGTGGGTGGGGGTGTGGGAGAGAAAACATGGTAATATGATGACAGCTCTGTCATATGGTGTTAATTAGTTTTAGAGAGCCATATGTTCCTGGAGAGCAGAGCAGGTCTTTTAAAAAAACGGATTTTATTTACATCAAAAGTAACCATACACATACAAAGACATACATACATAGTAGTTAGATATAGTAGTGACACGTAACACTTAACAATAAGGGACACAAAATTCTGAGTAGTCACTTGATAACTGATGAATGGTTGATAAGTAGTTCCCTTATAATTACTAATGGAGGACTATAGATAATAGTTAGTAACTGATGTTTCCACTCTGACTGCATCCTCTGTCTTACCTAGCCGAGAAAACTCTCCACCATCACCATCGACATACATCCCTTTGCTGGCTTAAAAAAGGGTTGCCATCTCTGCCACACATGTCCGTAGCTTGAAACAAAGTTAGCCGGCCAGCTATACTGAGAAACTAACTAAGAAAATGCAAATAGTGACGACATGATTGAGAGAAAAACCAGCAGCCCGCAGAAAAAGAAACACTGCTGCCACCAATGTAACTGAGCGTCTTGGGTTCACCTAAATGGATAGGACTGAAACATGACTTCACCAGTCGTCTTCGTTCCTGATTCTTTCTTCCCTCATTTCTTAACTAACTAATCATTAGCTAGGTCTACTCTATTATTTGGATTAGGAGTTACTCATGAACTAATGGTTAACTAGCAGCCAGTTCCTAATTTGTTCAATGCAAGCTGACCACTCTCCCATTCCTCTTAGTATTTCTTAGCTTTACACATACTTTTCCTCCACCCTCTCCCTAGTAGACTGTTAGTAAGCAGCAATGGTGCAGCCCATTAAACATGAAGGGCCCCAATCTGCACTTGGTGTAAACACAAGTTGGGAGCCCCCATTAGCCAGGCTGCTGAGCCATGCTGGATGGATACTAATATTCTCACCATCCCTTTGCACTTTGAAGGTGCGCTCTCTCCTCTAAGGGGGGAAAGGGCTGGGCTTCCAATCACTGACTCAATGAGGCCACCGAACTAATATATTGCATCAAGTCACAGTCTATTAAATTCAGCTGACAGGAGTCGATGAAACAATCACAGAGCAAGCTCATGCATTGTTTAGCTTCTCAACGGTGGAAATCGATGTTGTATCATAGTTCATTTCACCCAGAAGGAGAAAATAAAGGCAGTTTGGTGAGACCTGTGAAGAAATATGATTTTGATGTTATGGAAACCTCTACTTCAGCTGCTGTGGCCACCAGCTGGCCATGTCATTTTGATCTATACCCACCAATATAGGCTTGATATTCACCACGGCACTGCGATATTATATGATGCATTATAGCTTAAAGGGGACCTGGTTTAATAAGAAACTCTTCAGCATAGATGACAAAGTGACAGAGACAGCTTGTCCAGAGGCAAGTTAGCCCTGTGCTCGGTAGAACAGATTCATCTCTTCGCCTTTCAGTTTACTTCCATCACACTCTTAACTAGCCGGGAATGATGAATGCTCACTGGAACGCTCTTGCACATAAATGGCTAATTGACTGAGAGCGGGTGTTATTTTTCTTCCTCCACACAGGCTTAAATTAACCAAGATGCATACCTTAAATATATGTGTTTTTGTGACTTTGCAGACGCGGTTGTTGGAGGAGTGATCGGCTTGCTGTTTGCCTATATCTGCTATCGCCAGCACTACCCACCCTTTCTGCACATGGACTGCCACCTGCCTTATGCCAGTCTGGCTGCCGCCGCCCACACGCCCTCGCATCCCCAGGATGACCCGCAGCCCACTGACAATGCCACCACCCTCCCCCTGGAGGGCTTGACTGAAGGGCCAGTATGACTAGTGGCCACCACCGAGACTCCCCCCAACACCCTAACCAAGCCTCCGAGCCCACCTCTCTCTTCTCAGTGACTGACTGAGAACTGTATACATTCCAGTGGACAGTAATACACCTCACCCACTCATTACTGTTAGAAACCAGTCTCGGTGACACCTACATTCTTTTGTGTTTATTATTTTTATATCTGGTTCTTGCTCAGCAGCCGTGAAAGTCTATATTTAGATGTGATGTATGAGAAGAACCTACGAATATGGGACATCACCGCTGAGAGTGAAGAGAGAAAAACATGTTTAAAAACCTGAGGAAACAAGTCTTACTAATGGGTGTGGAGGAAGATGAAAATATTGCCAGTTTTTGCTGGAATCTTTTGCATAATGAGAAATGTGTCAGACAGGTTGTTTAATGCTGGAGTTTACTGAACATTTGGCTGTTACAGGATTAGGGCAGCAAATAGGGGGTGGACCCCGAGAAATCCCATGAAATGTCACAGCAATTAAACCATGAAATCAAACCAGTTAAACTATTGGAATATGTTATGTTAAACAATTAAAAAACAATTATGGGATTTGATAGCAACTAGTGCCAGAATCCAACAATATTCTATGTGTTTTAGTTAGACTTTTAGATGCACCCTGCAGTTCAAAGGGCACCAATGTGTTGGATTTAGACTTGGAGCACTGCTCTAGATTCACATCTCCACGTTTTTCAATAATATTTGGTTGTCAATAGCAACATAATGCCACATACAGAGCTTATACACTCTTGGAGAAAAGCACTGGTCCATGCCAATGACAATTTCCAGTGTTCCCTAACCCTGCTATTCTACATTCACAGCTTTTTTATTACTATAATTCTCCTTGGGCTTGAATATTTATGCAACCCTGCATATATCACCATTTCCCCATTCCTTTTCCCCCCCCTTGTCACCATCCTACTTCCCAGAGGTTGCACGGGGATATGAACCCAAATTGAGTGCAATCAATAACTGGCAGGTGGGAATGCCTCAGCGGAAGTGTGTCTGGACAGGCGCAAACTCTAATCTGATCCTGCATTAATTCTCATTATGGGAGGTCAGCCGCTGCTCCTTATGAGCACATTAGGACTATATGAGGTGCCCCACGGACTGCTCAAGCATCGCAAATGGCTTTCACATCCCACTCCAGCCCCACAAATAGACAATCTGGCATTCAGGAGATGACAGGCCTGAACCCTGGATGGCGATTTTGATGTATTATTCATTCCTAAATGTTCCATTATTTATTAATATTTCCAGCCTTAATTTGAGGGACAGCACGTTGAAACAGAGAATACACCAAAGATTTGTTTTCGTTTTTTCCTGCTTGGGTTATATGCGCCCTGTTAGGCTTTATTAAAAGAGATGACACATAGCCAGATTACTGGGTCCCAATCATCAACAAAGCAATTTGTAGCCTTTTACAAGTTTTGTTCGAAATTACAGATAATTTTGTCGCCCTGGTTACTGTGTCTTTTTATGCCATTGCTGTGACATTATTGGGAAGGTGCAATCTCTGTTTACCTCTTACCGTACCCAGCTGAAAAGAAAAAAAGGCAAAGATGCTATATTTGCACTGAAAAGTGAATACTGAAAACGCATCAAAAGAGCATGATATGAAATGAACAGCAAGCCAAATGTAAAAGGTTATTTTGTAATTTTATTATCTCCTCAGTATGAGTCAAGCCTGTTTGTGCATTTGTCTGACAAAAGTCTTTGTGAAGAGAGCAGCAGATGAAACAGACAAGGAAAGCTTCTCCAATCAGACACAATTATGCCTCTATCACTAATGCAACCCATTGGCAGCTTCTCTACACAGTGTGTGTATGCGTGCAGGTTTTGAAAAGGCCTATCCCACACTGATGCAATACAGGATGAAACTCTGGAAGAACAAACCTTTCACCAGAGGGGAAAAAGGTGCTCGACTCTGCACATCAGACTCTGTGACGGGACTTGACGAGACTCTGAGAGCTGACTGAGGAGAAACCTGTGACCCTCTCAGGCCTGTGACTGTGAGATTTTTAACATCTTGAGGCAGATTTGGAGACAAAATGATTGTGACACACGTTCATTACGTTCTATAGACCTGCATTCGCCTGACTTGGCAGCCTGATGTTTGTACTTTGTCATTTTGTTTGGTACAGTGCATATTGGAAAAAACGTTGTTGAGAAGTTTTGTCTGTAAGAGTATTTTTTGCTTTATCAATATTTAAGTTCCCCACTTTCCTTCAAATCATTCCATAATTTGTTTTAATTTGGTGCTATAGATAGTTTTTTAGCAGTAGGTGTCACTTTTTTCAAACGCTGGATGTGTCATTTTGAAATGAACGTTCAATAATTTTCTACAGAGAAAGAAAAAAATGATTATAATTCATATGTCTTAATAAGATGCACAAGGGCAACCAGTGGTGGATATTTTTTTTCAATCATTTCACCTTCCCAAGGACTGATGGGAGAAAAGCATATGAAAAAATATTAAAGAATAATGAATAATTAAGAATTATAATGAATAGATGTCTGAAGAAAAAAGTGTAAGACTTAAGAATCTTTGTTCATGGCATGCCAGTTCCATTTGTGAGAAAAGACTTTTCTATGAATAAGCATGTCTGGCCTTGAGAACTATTTGAGCTGTGTTTTGCTGTTTATATTTATGTACAATAAAGGACTGCAGCTGTGTAAAAATGTGTCCATGAACAGAAGAAAGGAGCCTAATGTATCTTGTCAAAGTGTGATCGTTGGAGCCTATGTTTGTTACTGCGATGGGAACGTGCCGCTTCACTTGGATTCACCACTTCAGTGGAAACAAATCAAGGATTTAAGGAGGTTTATATGGAAAATGTCCTCCCTGTACTCAGAACATAGGTATTATTAAATGATTCTTTATATGCAAAAGAACAATCTCACATTATGCAGCGGCAGACGTTTGTATAATGAGATATATCCCAAGTTCAGTTCAATGAATTCATGCTTCAACAGACCTGCTGTCATATCGCACATTGCTACTGAGGCAGTTGAGTGTATGTGTGTGAATGTAACTCTGTTTTAAGTGTGCGTTGTGCTTTTCTGCATCACTTGTGTTGCACTCTTGTTAAGGGAATTTCCAATAAATGTGTGTATGCTTAAGACTGCAGGGAAATGTTTTCTTCCAAGAAATGTGTTTCAATTATACTAATCCTTTTAAACATCATGTTAGCTCTCATCATGTGCTGTAGAAACGCCACCTGGCATAAACATGTGTCTCGAGTGACCCCCTGTGATCGGATCTCACTTCCCTGCTCCAAATATAACAACGTACATCACTGCGACAAACAGACACAATGATTTTTACACAAAGAACAAAATATCTTCATGTATAACGCCAAATTAAAAAGAAGACCCAAACATTTACGAATTTGTAAGAAACAAGATTTTACAAAGTTGATAAAAGTGTCTCCGAACTCAATAACCCACAAACTAGCAATTTTGTTAAGGCTGTCTGGGGACTTTCTCCACGGGCCAAAAAGGTAACATATGATAATAAACCTAATTTATATAGTGCCTTTAAAAACAGAGTTTACAAAGTGCTTTGACAATCAGGCAAAAGCGGGAAACACAAAAAGTCAATATGATCAACTACAAGTAAGAGGAATAAAAAGCAATAAACAGGCAAAATCACAGAAAAAGAAAGAGGGAAAAAATAGTAATAAATAATAATACTAATAAAAGTAATGCAAAAATATAAATGAATTAAAGAATAAAATCAATAAAGGACAATAAGAGGATGGTAAGAAAAAAAACAGATTATTTTACTGTATTTGTAAAATTTGACATGGTAACAATAAAATGTCTTCATTAAGAATTTTAGACTAAATGGTAAATCAGTTGAAACAGTGTGTTCGGACAGCTGCTAAATGTTGGTGGTAAAATGCAGTAGACACAGAAGCAGACAGGCTGGTTGGCTACAGCGATGCCGTGTCAACACTCTTTTTACAAGGAAAGAAACCACCTAATATATTACAATACATTTAATAACAAAAAAGCATCAGGCACTGATATGTAGTTTTACCACTTATATTGAGATTATTGCTTTAGCTCCACATCAGTCTCGGTGACATTAACCTTGAAATTGTGGTTTGATTTTAAATTGTCACTTGTCAACAGACTGGATTGTACTCTCAATGCATTAGCCTACTTTCAAATCTTCAAATAATATGGTTGGAAATAGTCAATCTGAAGGGCTGAAAATGTAATCTCTGGATGTATCTATAAATCCAGCCGTTTAACCCTTGTGGCCTTGTTATTCACACAAAGGCACCACTGATCAATAAGGTTGTTGCTCCAGACAGCTGCCCTCTTCAGCTGATAGAAACCTTTTGACTGATGTCTGGTAACAGCCCATCTAGTCAGACCCAGGAGTGCTGCAGCAACCTTTGGAACAAGTTTCCATGCTGGGAAAGTCTTGCACAACCTGAAAGATCCTCATTTCAACTCACACTTGTGAAAACATAGCTCCACATATCTGATCCATGAGGTAATATAAGTATATGATCTGATTTTGAGCCTTTGTAATTTCAATTTGGTTTGTGTTTCCAAACAACTGTCCAGAAGTCCTTCTGCACCTGGCAAATTTAACTTCATTTAGAGTTGACAGTGATTTGTTAAAATGGCCTTATAACTCCTGAGAGTCTGAGCTCCTAGGTTAGGTGTGTTGTAGTTTCAGGGCACACTGAGTATTCACACAGTAAAGCAACCGACAGCAATCGTTGCTCCTGAGCAACTCTCACATCCAAACCTAAGACACCACGTGCTGTGAGATTATGTGTGCTATTGAGGTAAATTATGCACAAATCACAGCTCTTGTTTCGCATTGCAGAAGATTAATATCTGACACAGCAAAAAGCTGCCTGTCAGTCGCACCTTTGTTTACCTTGGAAATAGAAGAGATGGTTTCCTTTCAGTATGTGCATGATTAGAGTGCTCAATCAAAGGCGAGTGTGTCATTCCTCAAAACATCCATATTCTTTTCCTGTCAAGGGCAGCTCGTTGCGTCTGGGTGAGCACTGCCATTATAGCAGTCAAATCAACCTGAATCTAATGCATCAACAGTCAGCTGGCATCTAATATCACTTAACATTGCGGTACCCTTCAAGACGCTGCACATAATATTTTCAAGGGGTACTTAAATAGAGATTTCATGAACCTGTGGTTACATTAGTTTACACCATGAGGAAACCGTTAACATGGTAATGAGAAATTTTAAAGCTGACAAAATACTGAATGGTGGTGTACATCAGATCAAACTTTATCAGAGCACATCTATAAAACAATACAAGACACACATTTGAACCTTTATACATTTTTCATAGGGTATGCAGGTAACACTAGCTACATTTGATATTTGATGAAAAAAAGGAATGGAATTCACATGAAGCATCACATTTATCACTTCAAAACGTGTTGAAATCCAGGTTGGTTCGTCCTTGGATCGCTAACTTTGGACACAGCATCAGATTTTTTTTACAGGCTGAGCGTGAGGAGTAAACGTGAAATTTAGTGCACCTTTATGTTTTACATAAGTCACACTTTAAGTAATATTTTTAAGTTTGTAAGAACTAACTAACCTCAGACTCATTTGGTTACAGGAGCGTGGAAGCAAGCTTTGGTTTTGTGTCTGAAATTCCCAACAGCAGCAAGTGGTGATGTAGCCACTTCAATGAACTGTTTCATTACAGCACAAGCTTTAAATAATTAAGACTTTTTTTTTTTTTTTACTTGTCTAATTTGGTATCCTTTTTTTGACAAACTGCAACATTTCTGAATAATGAATATAACTGAATCCTGAAGCATGTGGCAAATAAAGGAGTCATCAGATCGGCTCATTAATTATGGATCAACCAAGGAATGTGAGACTCATTTGTCAGAAGTCTCTTCTGTGGAGCTGTAACCAATATTCGGCGAAACAGAAAATATGTGTTTCAGCTGAACTATCTGGGCCTTCATGGAGGTCAAAATAGTCATAACGAAAATTTCTTGTCAAGTGGATATGCCATTCACATATTTGGATTACTAGAGGCACATAATGACTCTTTCTGAATTTTTACTCTGCGATAAAACATCTGATTCAGATCTTCTCAAAACATGCCGTAGGTGCAGATTTCCATTAGGAGGTTTCGTACAGGGTTACTGAAAGCATCAACAAAACAATATGTGTTGAATTAAATATTATCTGGGTTAAAAAAAAAAAAGGCTCTCCATGCATAATATTTTACATTATCATAAGAACTGTGTGTATGTAAACTAGCATGCACAGTAAACCTCCAACTCAGCCTGAATCACAACCCGAAGAGGCAACTGACATTCATAATAGATCAATAGCAATGAGCAGACAGCTGTAGATGTACCTTGCGTGCTCCTGTAAATTCCTCCGGGTACTGTGCTATATCGCAGAACTCACTGATTTCTGTCATGTCTGCCTCATTAATACACAAACCACAAGTCTGTCAAAGTGCAACATTCAGTTTAAACCCACAAGGAGGGGGTCTGGGGAATTGTTGGCAAAGTGAGTGGCAGGCTCGCTCTCTTGTTTCTTAAATGCCATGTAGTGATTGCACTCTTGTTTGGCTCAGTCAGAGGGGGAAATTGATCCACACCATTCAGATACATGGCATAGTCAAAAAGTCAGCAAACATCCTTGAATGGAAGAATGGAGGCTTTGTCACAAGGGAATCACGTTAAATAATGAGAAGGGGGCTGAGAAACTTTACGAACTACTCTTTTCTTGTGCACAGTCAACTTTATGCAACACTGAAAAGGAGCTTTCTTTTTACTCAGCTGTGTATAGGTAGATTCCTTGACATTATGTTTCACGGTTTGATTGTTCAATACCTCACCTTAGAAATAAAAACTTGAATTTCGTAGATGTCAGTCAAGAAATGTTTTTATGTCTAGAAGGTTGAGGTTGCTGTTCTTTTGCTTCTTATCGAAGGCTGGTTTGGTTACAGCCATTATCCTGGGCTTTATGAGTAAAAAATGTATGTGTTGGAGAGATGTTTTGCCATTCTGAATCTTGTTTGTATTATGCTGCCAAACAACAAGCCAAGGTAAGATCTGAATAAAAGCTTGTGTAACTCCCTCTTAAAATTGCAATCCTTGCATCTCTGCATCCCCCTTTGACATCACTTTGTTGCCTAATCTGCTTCAACTATTATCAGAAGAAACACAATTTTATTCTATTACATTCTATTACCTTCACACTGCCTCTGCCCTGTCTGATTTACTCCCACTTCATCTGTTGTTGATTTTACTCCCACGCTTTTCCTTTCAGAGGGAAAACAGACCTGTATGTGTGTGTTCATGCGAAAACATGAATCCTGAAATGACTTCATGTAAAATTAATAACCACTCTATGAAGGGCATGCTATGTTTTCCTTAGATTGTAACACACAACGGGCGACATTAGTTGTTTGTAATGATGCAATGTTTGAAATCAGAATATAAACAGTGGTGCTGAAGTTCAGAAGTTTAAATTTCAGCTCTAGCACTTCTGCACAAAGCTGGTATTCCCTGTTGAATTGGCAGGCTTAGGCTCACTCTGGAGGACACTGCACTGTTATCTGCTCTTCTGTGCTGTTGCTGTTTCACGAGCATTATTGATGGCTGAGGTGTGAGGAGAGCTAAGTGACACACCCAGAGAACAATCCCTGTCTGCACTGTCAGCACAGCTGAACTTTAATGTTTGGCACTAACCTTTCACAAAACTTTGCAAAGTTTAAAACTTTTCTACAACTTTAACATTTAGCTGTGACATCATGTAGTAACGGCTTTCAGCAGGGTGGACAGTAACAGTAACAAAGTACTTTTTCTGGTATCTTTACTTATATGCTATACTTACATATTTCTCTCCCTCTTCTTCCGACTTTGGTAATGATGGCTATGACAGATAAAGACGACGTTTCCTACCCAAGGTCATATCTTAAGTCCATGTTTCAGATTTTTGGATGGAAGAAAGATTCATATCATTTTAAATGCTTGCTTTGTTTATGTTGCACAAACATCACTTCCTCCATGTAAGACTATATGATGTGGACCCATCATGTTTTCAAGCTAATAGGGGCAGTTACAGGTCACCTGCGGGCTTATTTTTGCATTAGACTATAAATAAATAATTACACAGAATTACAGAGCTTCTGATGGCTGCACCATGCCTATACTTCAAATGGTTCAACAACAGCTTTGTATTTACTTGGGCTAGACTGGGATGGGCATTTTAGGATAATTTCACATTCATATTCCAGGAATGGTACTCAAGTAAACATTTGACTGAATAACTTTCAAATGTATCAGAGTAATATTTGATCAGGAGTATCTATACCACTGTCACTGATATAATGGAAGGATAACTTATGTACTGTAAACTTACTGGAAAGTCTTTTTCCATAAGCTGATGTTAAATGAGTTTTAACGCAGCATGAGACAGCTCAACCGATTCAGAGGAAAACACAGGTTCCTCCACAAATATGTCAGTGTGCAGGGAGCTGTTCTCAGGAGAAATGTTATAGCCTCTGTAGTAACCCTGTGATTCACCACTGCAGCCGACCAACATTACTAAGACGGCAGTCAGTGTTCTCTCTCACAGCTGAGGGAACTGGGAATTTTCTGGAGGAGAGCTAAAGGATTTACTCAAATTATCTGCTCTGCACCAGGTACAGCAGCCACAGGTGCGCTGCATTATGCTAACAGCTACTGACCTAGTTGTGAGCACTTCTAAGAAAGTGGAGGGCTGAAAGATTGGCTGAGGCTGCTGGGACTCGGAACAGAAAGCACTCATCTGGACCTGAAGTGTTCTCAGTAGTGGTCACACAGCAATGCAAATGAAGAATGAAGTGATTTTTAGAGATTTCGTTGCATTTTTGTGGAATCAGGAAAGGTGGTCAAAATGTTTGTGAATTTAAATCCCTTATAGTCCATATTTCTAATTCATACTGAGCTCATTAGAGTGGGGGGCTGGGGGTCCTTCCCCAGAAAGAAAAAAAAAAGATGATGCATTTAGCCAGACTGAGGGAAGGCTACCAACTTAAGCTGGTACTAGACAACTATCTCACAAACCAAACGATGCCTGTGAAAAACATATTGATGCTCTATGAACATTAACCACTTCAGCAACAGACCTTAAGCTATAGTCTCCATCTCCTGCAGCATTGATGTGCAGCTGTGTGCTGTGTGTGCATGCTGTTGTGAACTCATTCTGAAACTTTTGGAAAAAAACAATAGCATATGAAGAGGGGGTGTGTGACTTACTGAGGTATGATGTATGGGGTTATGTTTAATATGTTTGACTCATGATATAAAATGATTATAACTACATATGACCCACCTAAGTCGAACAACATTTTGCAGAAAAAATAACCTACATTTTTCTTGCTGTTCATTTTGCTAACACTGATGATTTCTTTGAAGGGCTACATTTCAAAATGACGAATCTGCCAAAGTGATACCTACTCAGCTGTCGGCACAAAATTGAAAATTCTGATTCTAGGGGGACAAATTGATAACAGGTCATTTCCATCTGAAGTTTGACACATGGGTGGCACTTTTACAGGCTGGATCAGCTGGGGTATATTTTTTGAGGCACTGACTGACAGACATCGGGTAAGTTATTTTCAGAACAGATGTTACAAGAGTCATTTTTATGGACCTGATCTCTCTCTCAGATCAGTTTCTCCAAATCTGTGTGAGAACACCACCGACAGAGGTATTGACATATCTGCTATCTACAGACTTGTGGGATGAAGGTGCCTGTGGCCACCATGACTGATGACAGGTATCCTGTTTCTGATTACTTTGTTTGTGGTGTGTGTCTATATCACTTGCTCTCACAATGCTCTGCCATTCTTTTAAGATTTCCAATATGTGTGTTTGTACATCTGTGTGCATCAGACAATAAAAAGAGCTCAAGTAAGCAGGAGAAAAGCCCAGTGTGGAGTAAATAAATAATTCATGACAGCCAAGTGCTCTGGACCAACATAAAGCAGGCTGGTAGACCTGACTGTTAATGCTCAAGTGGTCTCCGGGAGTCCACACAATCCCATACAGGCTATTTAAGTCTGAACACCTATACAGTGACTGTGTACACTGTAGATATTGTGTTTTACATTAAAATTCAAGTCATCCAGCACAAGCTAGCAGAATGGTTGTCATATCTATCTTTTTTACGTTCGATACACCTGCTGAGTCAACATCTGCAGTCAGCCATATTTGCTACATGCACTGTGGGGTAATGGGAACAAGAATTAGCTTTCCAATATCAGCTCAAAATGAAAGAATTGGATTTTGTATGTGTCACAAGTTGATGTTGTAAGTGATGTGGGATACATGGTCCTCGTTCTTTGCAAAAATACTTTTGTAAGTTCAGTGCAGTTAACATGCTTCTTCAGCAGTCTGAGTTGGAAAAAAAACAAGTGGTATCCTCTAAACTTACAGTATTTTAGCACAAAATTCCCTCTATGGGCGACTATCCCTCCACTGTAACTTAGCTAGCTAACATTGCTGGTTGATTTTTGAGTCTACTGATTACCTGTGGCTGGCCTAAAGGTGTCGAGCACACTTTCACCTCCTGCCATGTACATGAATTTGTCCAATGGACTGTTTCTGTAGTCCATGTGGATACAGCCCAAAAGATTGTGTGCTGACTGTAGAGATGCTAGCTACTCACCAGCATAAAAAACTACCAACTGTGTGCTCGGGTGTGTGTTTTGGTCTCTGAAATAGATTCAATCCTGGGATAAGTCCAAATTCTTCACCCAAGTTTCAACTTGCACAGACACATCTTTCTCCTCAGTGTATGCTGCTAAGGGCAATCTATTCCACCTACCCACATCTGCCCATTGGCTTTGTATACCACTGTGCTGCCTCTATCACCTAGTCTTCTGTCTGCACAAAGTAAGGAATGCACATTTACACAGACAAGGGCTGTACATTTTGTGCTCCATCGCTTACATTGAATTCATCTTAGCAAGGCCAATATTCACAGCAGAAGCAATAAGAGCAAACAATAAAATAGCACACAATGAGAATAAAAATGTGAATCTAATGTGAACCTATCCTTTAAACTTGGTGAACATTTCTGCTAGTAATTCACCATCTTAAAATTCCTGTGCTAGCCTGGTACAGTAACAGCTATCGTCATACATCAACTTATATATTCATAGAACATTTACAACCCATCTAATCTTTTCATTTATTCATCTATGGCAATCACAGTGCAAAGTAAAATTGAAGATCCCCTAAAAGATACAGGTGCCCATGTGTGGGAAACTGTATGGTGTGGCAAAAACCCCTAAAATTCAATCTGTTCCAGCTGACTGACTCAAGGAACATTAGAGCCCCAGGATTACCTGTCAACCTATTTACAGACATCCTGACTCTGGGGGATACCGCAGGCATGTTTGTGTGCATGCTCACGCACATGCATATACTTTGGTGAGTGTGCACTCATGCATGTCTGGGCACCTTTCCGTCCACCTGCAGGTCTAGCAGCGAGCTGGCGAGACCTACAAAGAATGAGAAAATGAAGCTGTAGAGAATAAGTAGTCTGTCATAAGTAACACCACCTGCCTCTTAAAAGCAGAGAAACATCAATAATTCAACAGATACAATAGCTCATCGCAGGTTACAAACCTGTGTGTCTGGTTATATCTCTGCTTTACAACATGCTGCCTCAGCGTCTTCTACTGTCACACTGAGTGTGTAGTCAAACAAACATCCTGCACTCGGATCTGACAAACAAGAAACTTTTACGAAATACTGCTGCAGATCTATTCCTGTATCCTTAATTTAATCACAGCTTATGTGACGGATGCTGTCACCTCCTACTGCTTGTTTCTACATAACATTTAGACTGAAAGTTTACCTCTAAACTGTCAGTCATGTATCAAGATTATTTAAACAGCGGAAATACATTCTAGCTTTTTATTAATGTTGTTCTACTGGTTGATTGTGGATCTTGATCTCATTTTTTTTTTCAACACATTAGAGATCAATCTTTTTTTTTACATACTTTATTATGAAGATGATCATCTGCTACATAGTAAAAGAATATCCCAACATTTTGGGACATACGCTAATTGACTTTCTCATGCCAAGAGCAGGATGAAAGGATTGATACAGCTCTCATTTCTGTGTGGTAAATATGTAGTAACAGCCAATAGCAGGTTAGCTTAGCATATATACTGGAGACGGGGAAACAGCTTGCAGTGAGGCAGCAGAAACAAACATTACGCTGAACTTCTTACATCAAAGTCTTTTTTGATTAACTGTCGCTATTTCTTCCTCGTGGATTTCTTCAAGGATAAGAAGCTGCTGCTGAAGGTGGTCATAAATTCACTCGGAACAGGATCTCAGAGGTCTCCATGATGGAGAATCTACTGTGTATTTAATGGTTCACTCTCCCGAAGCATGAAAGAGCCTAAGTAGAGATTTCTTTTGATTTGTGCTGTATTATAATAAACCAAAAATATTTTGCTTACTACAAAGCCACATCTTGCCCGAGGCACAAAAACTGTCTCAAAATATCTGTCCCTGAAAGAGAAGTGCCTCATTTCAGCCTGGCAGCTCCACTGCCCGAGGGCACCCCGAAGCTCTCTCCACCTCTTTCTCAGTCTTTCTCTCTGGAAACATCAGACTTCACAGGTTAAGGTAAATATCACATCGAGGAAAGCTCCTATACATTTCACAAAGTATTTTAACAATGAATTATAGATAAATGGTGTTTGTTTTTCAGCTGCTGGTGCTGCTGATGTGCACCTTTCCAAACAAAGCAGGATAAGAGGAAAGCAAAGACGGTGTTCAAGGAATGTATTTTAAGATCTTCGTTGGAAGCCACCCGTCAGTTCTAAACAGTGATGTGTTCAGCAAAGAGACTCAGCAGACAGGATAAATATTTAAACTGTCTCCCTTCTTTGCTTATCAATTCATTTTATCTATTTAATTGGCTTTCAATCCCTTTGCCTCGTTCCAGTTGATGAATCACAGACAAATCGCGGCCTGTTTTTTTTTCCTCTGCTTGTGAAGGTAAGTTTGTTAAAGAATTTTCTTCCATGAAGGAGGCCGTGGTATTTCCAATTGTTTGTCAGAATTTTTTGAAAAACTTTTGAAAAGATATTTACACCATTTTGTGAGCAGATACTGTAAGTCTCAGACTGTGATTTCCTTCATTTGATAACTGTTCTGATCTTTTCCATCATTTCTATTACACAGATACATCATCTTTGTGTGATATTGACGAGCAACAGTACGAGGCATTGCCAGATTAAAGTGTCCTCTCACTTCCTCTGCATTATTCAGGTGTCGGGCCTTTCTCACACCAAAATGATATTCGCAAAATCTCTAATTGCCTCGGTTTGTTAATTTTATGCACTCAGACACACACACAGACGTGCTAGCAGTCGGCCGGCCCTCTGAAGTGGAGATGATGTGTGAATCTGGGGCATGCAGTGACTGATGTTCAGCACTGATGGGCATTGGCACCACCACCACCAAGCCCACGAGGCGCTCGGCAGAGGAGAAGGGCTACAGCTGGCCTGGATAAGCTTCGCCATCGAGACCGACAGCAACCTGGCTTAAACACATGGGCCATCCAGGGACTCCTCTAGGATGCTGATGCTGCTGTTGTCCTCTACTCCGTGAAATACTTTGTGGAAAATGACACTAACACTCCTACCTGGGAATTGGGTAAGGACATAGTGAAGAGACCCACTGTGAGTTTAATAAGAATAAAGATTTTGCTTTTGAAACATGAAGATCAGCGATTCGGTCAGATTATCATGTTATTGCAAGAAGGTGTACAGATTCTAACTTAACCTACCCCGCAAAGATCTGAGCCAGTTTGCTACTGTCTGATATTAATTCAGCATCTGAGAACAACTCATGTAGTGTGGGGGGAATCACAGACATAGGCCAAGAATGGAAAAAAGCTAATGAGAGATGAGTTCAAAGTGAGGTGAATCTGTGTTTGTCTCTTTTTGTGTTGGATTTCAGGCACTGTGCAAAGGATTAAAGACAGAGAATGTATCAGAACCCAGCAGGATTTTCTTACTCATATCATGAAAAGTTACTTTACATTGCCTACGCTTTTAGTATGAGCAGATGTGTGTCTGAGCTTATTTTTCAAACAGTTGTTGTGTGTGATGTTTCAGAGTCAGTGTGAATTTGGAATGCCCTGTGATCTGCCCCAGCATACCGGATGTTGCATATGTGATGGGTACTCTTGCCCTACTTCCCTAACTCTTTGTACAGCCTGTTTCCCCTCTGCTAGAGCAATATGCTGGCCAACATGATTGGATACAGCAGCTATGAGTCTCCTGTTCAGTGCTGTCATTCCTGTCCTGTGTATCGCTGATAAACTCAAAGTTTCTTGCAGAGTCATTGTTCTTCAGGACCCTGACTTGGATGACAATGGATCATGGATATTCACATCTAGGGGTAGGGTGTCCTGATTCTTGTTGGGATAGAGTAGAGTAAAGTATGAGTGCTCCATGGCTCTCCAAAAGGAGGGTTTTCAGATGCACACTTTAAACCAAAGGTTACGAGAACTCTCTACCTTTTCAATGTATTATGGTCCTTCCCCCCCCCTTTTGATGGCATGTGATGCCTGAAAGTCCAGCAGTGAACTTGCTGCAGTTGGTCTTGTTCCTCAAAACGAACTGGTACGGTAGGAGCGCTAATACTAGCGTTAGCCTGTAAAACAAGCTAATATTAGTGGCTGGATTGCAAGCAAGTGCGTCCTGCTTTTCTATCTCCATCAGATAAATGTAAAAATGGTATTGTGTTAATACCGGGATCGCCATAGTAACACAAGAAAAATCACCACAGCAGAAGACGCCATGTTGGAAATGTCCAATCGTAACGTAAACGCCATTGATGTCAACTGATGACATACATGAGGGGCTTGAAGGATTGTCCCATTGTTACCCCTATTCTGTTCTGAGGGACAAGGGGTTCACTCAAAAACGAGGGATGGGGTAAAAATTGGAAATGGGATTAAGCGCTAGGCTCTGGTACGATGCAAGTCCCCTACATAGGCGACCCCCTTTCAGACTCCATCACTGCTTACAAGAGCTTTTGACATGGCAAAAGTGAGAAGCTGTCAGGTTTTCATTTCAAATCTGTGTAGATTTTTTCTCCATTTGTGAGCAGCAGTATAACACTGGTATATCATCACCTTTTGAGTTGATATGGTAAACTGAAACAAAGTTGGCAGACCATGGCCGCAGTACTTCTCAGGAAAGGTTAGAAAGTTAGAAAATAATTATTTCCATGGGCTGGGGTTGACTTGACCCTCCCTGCGCCCAGGAGGGTAATAAAACATATTGCTGTTGATTTACAAAGTTAGAGGGTCACACAGTAAGCTTTATGTTAAAATAAAATAAAAACTTAACAAGCTATGCCTCCCACGCAAGCAAGGTCAATTGGCATAAAACCAGGAGCTTGCAGCAAGCTGTACTTCATGCAGCAAGTTGCCTCAGAGACCAGTATAATGTACACAAGACTGGATTTAATTCCTTTTCCCACCTCTTTCTGTTTTCACACACATGCAGTATACACAAGATATGAAGAGCGTTGTCACCATTACAGATTAATTGTGTATTAATTGTGGGGACAGGATGTCTACTTGTTGCCGTGGTTACTACTGTTTCAGCGGTAATGAGATGCCCTTCCTCTCCATTGGCTTCCCTGTTGTTGCTCTGCTATTATGGTGTTCCTTACAATAGTGTTCAGAGAAAAAGACCATTTCCACTGAGCTTAACCTTTGAGACGGTTACTGTGGAGTAATAAGCTATGAGACATCAAACCGGCTCTGAATGAATTTCATAATTTGCTCGCCTCAGTCCATTTCCTAATGGAGAGGGGGGCTTTGTTAGCTGTGGTATCTGGAAGGATGCACACATGAACAAATAGGTTTGTTTATCCAGTCATTTCCATTTAGGCTGACACGCCTCTCATCCATCTGAGGGGCTTTGTGAGGAACGAGTGAAAGATGATGCCTTCAGGCTGGTCGATGAGGTGCCGGCTGCTGTGAGCACCTATGTTCATTATCATATAAAGCAGGAGATGCATTGGCTCTAGACTCCAGCTCAGGGTTTTTACTGCTTATGTGGCTCCATTAAATATGCATGAATCATTTCAGTGATTTACAGATGATTTCCTGTATATGAATCTTTAATGCTTTGTACTGTGTCATCTGGCAAGTGATACAACTACTTTGCTAATCTGTATGAAAACACGTTACTTTTTTCACACTCATTGTCTTCCTTGTCACTCCTACATGCATCCTCAAAGGCTCCTGTTAAGATATTTTTGCAAGCTCTCGTGTCAAAGGTTTCCCTTGTCTTTTTCCTGTATTTTAGTCATTACTCTTACTTTGAAATCATGTGTGAATACTGCATCTGGATTTATTTTATAATATAAGATGTGCTAAAGTTTCTTCTACTCCCTGCTTCATTATCGCTAATTGAAGCCAATTAAATTCCAGGCTCTATGGGTGCATGGATATAAACACTTCTTTGATGCATCCAAGCATTAGTAAACAACAAGGTTGCCTATGGAAAACATGGCTCATACAGACTTATGCAGTGGCAGACACAAGATGTTTGAGGGGCGGCCCCACAACAATCAACATACAGTTGCAAATATACATTTGCCTGAAGCACATTCAGCACAACAGTAGCAAAAAAGTTCAAAGAAGCTATCAAATAACACACTTTGGGGTAAGAGGAACAGCAAAAGGCAGTATTTAATTGATGCATGTTTTTCAAACACACATTAGTGATATGCTAAAACATGTTGAGGTGAATAAAGTTAGCTCTCCAGCTGCCACCTTTTCATCCTGCAATTTTAAGTCCCTGATTTTGAATCCAGTGCAAAACCTGTCCAGGATCACAGCTAAACTCAGACACCTCAGCAATATTTCCTGAGAGTTCACACTCATCAGTGTGTAGGTTATTTCTAATCTTCTTATTCCACCGCCAGTCGGATTACCTGACTGCTGATATGTTGAATAAACCTTCGTGTGTTTTCCCTCTCCTTCTTCCCTCAAGCTCCCTCCTCTCGTGAGTGTGTCCAGGCAGAAGATGCAGTCAGTAATCATTTAGTTGCAGCTGGCAGCACAAATTGCACCATATCCAGGGATTCCATCTCATACCCGCCATGAATGCTATCTCAAGACATTCACAGACATGCTCTGCTCTGTCTTGCCTACGAGAAGCTTTGTTTGCTTATCTGTAGGGTAAAACATTCCTGCAAAAACTGATAATGCATAACAGTTTCACACAAATAGCAGCGCACCATACAGTGATGTGTTTGTCTGTTGTTTAAATTAAGAATGCATGCATAATTTGGAATAGTTGCATAATTTCTGCTGAGTGTAACCTTGTAGTGTTAATTATCAGAAAGACTTCTTAGAGTACTACAGTTGCTTTGTAGGGCCTGTGTTTTTTGCCTGCTTGCTGAGCTGCCAGTAGCTGATTGGCTGAGTGTGTTGTATACTGTGACATCCTTGCAAGGACACATTCAGCCCCTCATCAGGAGCCTCGCTCAGTGACCCTCAGATGTGTTTCTACCAGCATTCATCAAATCTCTTGCGCTTATGTCTTACAATCCAACCACTTAAACACAAGCACAAAAACATGCTGGCTTTGCTTTTTCATCTGAAATGCAGAGGTTTGGCTTTCAACCCAGCAACTGTTAAACAAATTGTTTTTTTGTTAATTTCCTCTGTTCTGCTCTAGTTGCTGCAATGGCTGAACTCCTGCCCATTAGGAGAGACGTGGCCACACAGTGTCCTAGGCTCATACTGTTCCCCTTCGTGTGGTAAACAACCCCACTATTAAGAGGAAACGCATTAAGAGTGGCCATTAGTGAGCGTACAGTGGAGACACATAAAAAGCAAAATAGTACCACACATTCTGGCAGAGAGAGATAGAGAGTTTTCGCATTACACTCTTTCCTTTAGCATCTGGATAATGGGGTTTATATTTGTTTTCCACTGGTGGACACCAGATGTATCACAAACACAAAGTTCTGGCATTGCTACTTAAAAATGAGGACTTCATTGCAAGCATAAGTAATGACAGAAAAACGTGACTTTGTTTTTGGCAGCATTTAGAGCAGCAGAGAGGCAACTTAATTAAATTTGAGGTGCTTTTGTCATTGAATGCTTGAAGCTGCTGTTAGTGATTTTTTTTAAATTAAAATAAGTGTTAAATAGCTCTATATTCCCACAGTAATCACTGTTATAGGCTGTTTGTTCAGTAACCCATGTCTTTCCTTCCCCCGTTATGCAGTAAAAGAGAAAAGATATCCCTGCCCACTTTATCCAATCAGAACAAAGAACTCCATATACAGGCGGTCGTGTCTGTTCGTGAGGTCTCACAGAGCAGGATCCTCCTGTTTGCTGCTATGTCTGGCCATTACCAGTCAGCGTTCATGTGGTGACGCAAAGGGGATGCTAACTGCAGAATGGACAAGAAGTTAGCTAAAACAATGATTATGCTTACAAAAGCTACAAATAAAATGTAGCTTTATCAACATGTAACTACGACCAATACACTGGTGCTAAAACTAACCTTATCTTTTGTCTTTTTGCCTTCTCTTCCTTTGTCCCTCTTCTTCCCTGCCCAGAAAACATGAATGTACAGTTTTTACCTCACATGCATTTACTGTAGTTGATATAATACCTTATTTTAACTGTACTGTACTTTACAGTATTTCAATCATATCCTTATAGTGAACATGTACTGTATGCATAAATGAGCTCGGTATTTACTGTTAGCATGTTTGTTCACCTAATTTCAACTGATACACATTATCTTGTTAATTCACAACATTTTAATAAAATACACGGTACATATACAGTTTGTTACTGAATCAAATTCATTTCAGCCTACCTGTTTGACTCGGAGAAAGTTAACCGCCTCAGAGTAAGAAAAGAAAAAAGAGAAAAATCCCTTTCTCCCAGCATTTCTCTCAGGGGTTGCTAGCTCTCTAGTTGTTAGCTGACAACCCTGCTGGACAGCAGATGTTTGGTATTTTAAGTTTCACAGGAAAAGTAAGACCTTTGACTTGCTGATGCCACTAGAGGAAAAGTCTGAAGATCACCAAAGTCATCTTGGCACCATGAATGTCTGCTAAAATGTTTAGTCTGGGTTGAAGCAGTAACCTGCCTGACCGACAGACAACCCTTGCCATCCCTAGAGCTTTGCTGCTAGCATGGCTAAAAACACACTATCTTGGTTGGAGCATTTTCACACAAAATGTTTTGTGTTTTTCACCATGACGTCAGTTAATTAAGTTTCTTTTTTACCAGCTGAAGTGAGTTCTTGTATGAACTTCAACAACTCCTCCTTCTCCACCCACTGAGTAGCTAAAAGGTCAGTGCCGCTGCACCAGTTAAACATCCGACTCAGCCGAGGTTACCGTGGAACCATGCTGCCCTGAAATGTTTTCCTGCCGCAACCTGGTTCTTAATAAGTTCCCAAGTTCACTTTAATAAGCACTCGGCTGAGATGAAAAACAAACATGTATTTGCTGATGTATACAGTATGGGCAGCGTAAGGGGAAATGTTTTCTTTTCACTGGCTTAAAAGGTTATCATCAGTCCAAGCGAGCATACACATTTTTTAACAGCACTGCTTCACGTTTGTCCGTCCAAATGTTCAATTTATTCATCTAGCCGTGACAGCTTTTTAAAATTGCAAACTTTCTTGAATGACAGCGGTTGTGCAATAAATTATTCATGTAAAAATGCTATTCGGCCATATTTTAGGCCATCTCTGTAAGTGCTAACAGCCACACAGCATTAAGGGGAAAAGTAAGGGTTTGTTTGTGTTAATTTCTTCTGACAGTATCAGCCCACACCCTGTCCTAACGTGTTTTGTATACAATCACCATCCTTTAGATGTTTTGCATCCTTAATTTTTAATACACCACCTATACAAAAAAACACAAATCCAGTAAAAGGAACAAATCTTATCAAATCTACAGTCTACTGTGGTTATAAGCGTATGTTCTGATGAACTGAAAGTCTGCACAGTTCAAATATGTTTCTGTGAAGGACTCACTAGTTATTCCAGTGATATTTTCTTCAAAGTCAAGTTCTGACGGACCAGACAGGGATGACCTCTTGAGGGCCAAACAAGACCACATTTGAATGTGCTTCAGCACCACTATACAGTAGGCTGCGAGTACATCAGCAACAATGCAGCTGTGTTGGGTGTCATGTTTTATTCAACACCCTCCTGAAAAGAAAAGACCTTGGAAGAAAAAAAAAAACATTTTTGTTGGGGGAGAGACAGAGGAAGCAGAAGGGAGGAGGAGGAGGAGTCAGCAGATATTTGCCTCATTTTGACAGCTGAGTCCAAACTGAAAGAACTCAGATTGCACTCCTTTAATGTCCAATATAATTCTTTAGGGCAGCCAGTATGTTAAATAAAAAAATGTTGCTCTGGGCCACAAACTGAGCTTTTTCACATTTTGCTTTTCACCTCAGATTTTCTGCTCTGATCTTTTGCATATTTCCAGGTTTGGGTATATTATAACGGGTCAGGTGGTAGAACAGATCTTGTTTGAGCGATGTGTTGTCCAACAGTGCCAGAAATCAAAAGTGTTTGCTCTTTTTCCAAACAGTCACTGCCTAGAAACAGCATTTATGGACTACCCATGTGTAGATTTATTTGACATTGGCAGTCTTCACATAAACACACTGCCGACTTTACAATTAAAGCCCAGTGACAATAAATACATGCCTCATATTTATGAGTTTACATTAATTTTTCATTTTAACTCCCTCCTGATTGCAAAGCCCCTGAAGTCTGACAGGTGATGAATAGCTGCAGGGTACGAATCGCTTCCCAAATGGCTTTAACTGACATAAGCTGTAATCAAACTGTTTGTATAGCAAAATAAATCCATCACCTGTTCAGGGAATGACAAACAAACCCTTTCCTTCATATCTGAGGAAATGCAGCTGTGTTACTAGTAAAAATGGAATGCAGGTGTTTAAATACTGTATGACTGCCTGCAACGCAAACATTGTCGCTAGCCACTATTTTTGAATTTATATGATGATATTTAGGACAGTGTTGAGGTTTAAAGTTTGAGGTTGAAGTTTAAACTAAGATCTTCTGCACTGCTAAGCTCTTGCCTCCTCAGTGCACCCTGTCTGCGGGTCAGGTCTCGGTTCTGTGTCTGGTAGGGACGTGATCAAACTTCACCTTTGTCTTTTCCACTCTGTTGCACTTTATCTCACTAACATCCTCTCTCCTGCCATCCTGGTGTCTCTTCCCCTCTCCTTTCTCCCCGTCACTGCCTCAGGATCACTGCAGTGGAACCTGCTCTCATCTCAGCAGTGAGGGTGATTGATTACCCATCAGCGCCTCAGACTCATCTACTCTTACCATCCCTGCTGCGCTGTTGCTGGTCGTTTTTAAGGGCTAGCATTGTCCAGAGCCAAAAAAGAAGGGTGTGACAGACTTTGATTTAATGCCCAGTGATATAAAAATCCTCTAATCTCGGTCGTTACTCTAACCAATTTCAACTCTTGGCTCCCAAAGAGTTGAATGACCTTCACACTCCAGTTAGAAAGATCAAAGTCACTTCTCATCTTCTGTAACAGGCAAGATAGTCATCTTTTAGTCATGACTGCACCACATTGTCTTGTGCAATTGAAATTTCACCTCTGTACTCTTTAAAAATGTGCTCTTTAATCGAGTATTCTGTTTCTTTTGACAGTTCTTACTCCATTTTAGTTGAGTTGAGTTCAATCATTTTATTACCCTTGATGGGAAACTTTACACACTTCTTCTGGTTTTTTTACATTGTTAAAGCTCACTTTTTGCCTTTTTGTCTGCATTTGAGTCCCTTTGTATTAAACATGACATCTTTGGACCATCTGTCGGCACCCCCTGCACTGTCTTCTGGTGGCCATTGCCAGATTTTCAGTTGCCCCTTCTGGCCCCCCCTATGAAAACTTTCTGGGGCCGCCCCTGTCCTTGAGAGGTTAGTGCTGCTGCTATAGCTTCAGTTATGTAAACTAGAGGGTATGTTTCATGGAAAGAAGAGAAAAGAACCGAACTGAAGGCTTTGCTTAATGTAAAGTATGTTTTCGCTCTTCTCTCTACAGGCTTTGGTATGAGTTTGATTTACTAATTGGCTCCACTGGTGGCAGCACTCTCCATTGATCTGATTGGTTGAAGTTAGCCTGTGATAGACGATGATTAACAGATGGTTTACCCAATCACCTGCCAAGTATTTCTTGAAAGTGTCTGCCCTTTTCCAAACAATTTCCTGCATGCCTTTTCTGGCACATCAGGTTAGGAAAGATCATGGTTTGGGTTAACCTGATCAATCTTGCGAGATCTTTGGCGAATGTGGGGTCTCGACATGACTATTAAAAACATTTCACTTCTTAAGGAAGTCCAAACATTGTTGTCACAACTTAAAGACCAGATCAGAATTTGCATCAAATTCCAGGTTACTGTCAATGACTGTTCCAACACATTTATAATCTTCTTTAAATTTAATTCATTGTCATGTATCATCATTGTAGCTTTAGAAATTTCATAGTCATCATAGCCCATTTCACATTTTTAAGACAGGATATTTTGCCTCGCCATCTGTGTGAAAGTTAAAGAAGCAGGGGGGGACAGTTTCGTTCCGCCTCTGATCCGCCAGCAGAGGTAGTAACAGAGGGGCAACAGAGGTATGACGACCTCTGTGTGTAAGGGTCAGCCAGCAGTGCAGGACAGGTGTGTGATGGTCTGATGGAGTTCATAGTCTGACAACTAAAGTGATTCTACACTCATCAAATAAAAGAGAAATGTCCCACACTTCAATCCACATAGCAAAGTTCCAAAACCAAACAACAGCAATGTGGCAGCAGGTAGTGTCTTCAGCAATGTAATGTAATGAGGAAAAAGATACTGTATTCATATGTGGAAAAGTCGCTGTCATCCTGTCTGTCCTACTGTCACACTCCTGCCCGAAAAATAGCGAGAGCCAGGCAGCTCCTGCATTTGACGGGCAATGATTATGTGACACGATGTAGAGCAAAAAACTTTAACCAAAAAAAATTTAATGAGGAAAAGTCACCGCAACGGTCAGCCAGACTGACTGGGCCTTCAGTGAACTTCCCCCCAAGAAAACAGCATCCCTCTCCACAAGTAAAACCAGACGGGGTCCGCTATTCACTGATGCCGATTATGTGGTTTTGTAATTTACGGCAAAAAAACTTGGCTTTGTTACTTTCCACAATGCATGGTGGGTCAGGATCTCAATCACAAGGCATTATGATTATAAACAGTCGGTGGATACATTTTTAGATTTACAGGCAGAAACACGTTAAAAAACCACAAAGATCTCAACGTCAGGATGTATACCATTATGCCTTTTTTTGGTACCGCAACACTGGCATGCTGTATAAAATGACACACTGGAGCGGCTTTATGCCGACGCTGCTTGGTTCAGTGTTCGCTGCGGCAATATTGCAGAACCTCTGAGTGAAAAGGGCTATTGTATTCATGCTGTAAACAGATTTTCCAGAGGATCGCCCTGTTCTACAGAATAGGAACAATTGCATTCGAAGATAATGTAATGGGATGTGTGAGAGGTGATGAAGGTGAAGTACTTCATTCAATGCTTGCAGTATGTCCTTGACGCTGAAGTTAGTTATGTTGTTTGATGTGTGGGAAGGAGAAATTAGCTATGATGTGAAAAAGACATTCTTGAAAATGTTTGTGCGAGTGTTGCATGCTGGGGAGATGGATCCTCGTTGTTGTGTTGGAAATGGCTGTTTAAGAACTGAATGAAAAGTTTGATGGGAGATGGGATCCAGGAGTTAAGGGACAGTTCGCAAACAATACTAGCTTATAGTTTATATCAGAATACATACCCACAAGCTTTTCAGTATTTGTAACCATGTTGTCCTTGCTGAACCAAAATATGAGCAGGCACTTTCACATTTTCAGTGTAAAAATAATCCTTGCTGCCCGCGCATCCTAATTCATCTCTCACGCAAATTCTTGTCTTTTTCTTCCTTGTTTATTTGCAGGAAATCAGCGCACAAACAGCTTGGACTGCTTGGACCGTGTTATTCCCATGTCATCCCTATGTGTGGTCTTGTAATGTGTGACCATCTGTCACTGATCAGTGATGTAGCGTGCAAAACACGACTGCAAGACTCCAGATTACAAGGCAGAAAGTGTAACAGCTCAGCGATCTTACAACTGTGTAGTGTGACCAAGGTGCTGATGCTGCTGTAGTCCGGAGTGCAGAACAGAGTGCTGTCTTTCTCTTCAATCCTTCTTTCTAAACAAAAGCTAGGGGATATCACTTCGGGGGGAAAACTCTGGTGATAAAGCTGCTTATGTCTGTGTGTGTTTGTGTGATTGAGAGACAGTGAAAGGAGAAGAGAAGGTGGGAAGTGGACTATTGCTGGAATATGTTTTTGTAAGTTATTAACAACTTAATCAGGAAACCTGCTTTGTCACTCATTTACCCACCCGCCCGAACCCGTGATATTTTGCCAGTCTGCATTGATTATTGAGGTGTCATCTGGTCAGGTAACAGTTGTAGAAAAGGGGGAAAAAAACATAGGTCTTCCATTTTCTATCCGTCCTTACTGCGATGCATTCAGTTGCCTTCCAGCTCTATTCATCCAGATTTGACATGACAAGGACAAGACTGTTTCTCTGACAAGGGAGAGCATAAGACAGAGGAGTTTTGTAAACAGCCTGAGGTGAAGATTTACTTTTACTTAAAGGACTGTAAACAAACTTTTTAACTGTATTTTTTTTCTGGTTATTTCTGTTTATATTTCCAGCAGCCTTTGTCTGTCTCTCCCTAACATATTGCTCTCTCTTCTCACACACTAGCACACACAATCACACTTGTACCAAGGCTGCAGTCAATTAATATTGAGCTGTCATGCATCCTTGCTTTTGGAAAGTAATCTAGCTTAATTGAAAGTGGGGTAATTGGCACATAAGTCGTCCCTGGTCCAAGATGGAGTGCCTCTAATTCAAGCCCACACATGCACCAGTGAACACGCGAGTGCATGTCACGTGCAGGGACAAGGATATACACACAATTAAGAGGTGCACAGGTGAGTTCATTATTATATTATTATACGTCTTTAATTACAGTCTGTGGGTTGGCTAAATTTACATTGGAACAGGAAGAGAGTGAGTGTAGAGAGTGCAGCGGTTTCTTTGTAACTTGTAATAATGAGCGCCTGAGCTTCAATCTGGATTTCTGCCATTTCTTTCTGCCTCCTTTGCGAGCATCAACCTTGAATTTGCCTCACTGCCAGTCTGCTTCTCCGCGACTTTCTGCCTTCCATCTCATTTTCACTCCTGCCATTATATCTAGTTTCAGTTCAACTTAGCATCAAATCAGCATTCTTTACTACTGTAACGCCTACGTGATCAACACTGCCCAATTGTCAGAATGCAGTGAGATATCACTGAGTTAAAGAAAAAGATTTCTCTTTCTTTCTTTTCACTCTTTTTGTCTTTCATGTCACAGTATCTTGCCATTATTAAATGTATCCCTGGCAACTGGGTCTTCATTGTTGCCATTACCAGCAACTGTATGGTTGCCAGGGACAAACTTATCCACTTTCTTAGAAGAGAAACCAATTCGATTAAAGGAGCCATAATGGGCTTTTTCATTTTTTCATTTATATAGCTTCTTGTGCATGTAAAAGTCCATGAAGATTTAAAAAGATCAAAGTCTGCACCTACGGAAGCTCTTCTCTCCCACAGAAAACACTGCTCATGAAACGCCTCGTCACCATGTCATACATTTGCATAATTTATGACTAGCGGCTAGTTTGATACATAAGAATTGATTTAGCACAACTGCTTTGTTGTGGTTAGCAGTGCTGGGTCAGGCGTGTGTGTGCTGACCAATCAGAGGAGAGGGGGCCTTAAAGTGACAGGAGCTAAAACAGAGCTTCTCAGACAGAGGGGGAATACAGAACTGCAGCACTGGACAGAATGAGAAAACTGATGAGTTTATTGAGCATTAGCGCATGTAAACCCATTCTAGCAGTAACTCAAAATAAAATTATGAACCTGAAAAAGAGAATAATATATCTACTTTCAATGTCACTTTCTACTTACTCCAGACCAGAGTCTAAAGTCATTTTAGTGTCAGTATATTAATCAAGAATGTGAGTGCCTCCAAGGCTGTAAATGATTGTATCATAGATCACAGAAAAGTATGCTAGCGATTAACAAAAATGATTTGCATGACTGTAAGACATCTACAGCTGATCATGTTGTTGGAGATTTATAGGCTTCATCATCACATTAAGCCGGTGAAATACTTTGAGAACCGCTCTCATGGCCTCTGTACCATCCCCACGCTGCTGTAACTAATAGGCTGTGAAGCCTCGCCTGCCCTGCATGTTGAATAAAGTCTCACTGTTTTATGGAAACATCACACACCCAGAGTTTAATTCATTTTGTTTATACTCCTCCTGGGAGACGCTCGTTTTCTTTAACGGCATTTCATGTCTGACCATCCGTCACCTTGTCATTTATTAGATGTTAATAAAATGTCGAGAAGGAGGCCACAGTAAGAATAAGTAGTAAGTTGCGCTGACAGCCACATCAGCATATGTGGTTTGTGTTGATGAGGCATCATGCGTGGCCAGGAGACTGATAGCACCAATTATGGATCTCTTAGGGTCAGGTTTATGTGGAACTACGATACCACTACAGTCAGAATTATTTTCACAGTTTCTAGAAAATTAAGCTGACATAAAGGAGCAATACATAGTCATTATTTCTTATTTTTTCTTGAGGTCAGTTTACATAAATTCATTTTCATCATATAGTATCTCAATGCTGTCTTTGCGGAGTGCTTAGTGGTTTATCGACTCATTTCCTTTAACGTCTAAATGGTTCGAGTCTGCAGATAATGGCTCAGAAAGGGCTTAATGAGCAGAATTATGCATAGTTTAACTAAACTCCATCCTACTCATATCTCCACTATTAAGGAAGAGAGTCTGTGCATACATAAAAACTAGAAGGCTTCTCAAATGTTAATGATAATCCTCAATTGCTATTATGCTTATGCGTGAACACTCATTTTAACTGACCTTTTAGAGATAAAGAGACAGATAGGTGGAAAATTAAAGGGAAAACCAACTCATTATCTATACAGTAGCTTTGCAGTGATGCTCATGGGAGAAACATTCATTCCTTCAAAAAAAGCTCATTGAGGGATTTGATGGTTTTGCCTGTGTCCATTTGTTTGTTGGTTGGTTTGTTTGTCAGCAAGATTACAAAAAAATGACATAACGGATTTCCACGAAACTTGATTGGCGGATGGGTCTCGGCCCAGAATAGACCCCAATAACTGTTGTTGTGGCTCTGGATAAAGGGACGGATCCAGGAGTTTTTTCTCACTTTCTTTGACGTTGCAAGATAGGGCATTTTTCTACATTTTCGTTAATTCCTCAGGGAATAATTCATGGATCTTGATGAAAAAAATTATGCGTATTTAGGTGGCTAGTATCAATGAATGAGTACAATTTGATGTGGATCAGAAATAAAAACCAGGATCTAGATTTAAATAGGATGTATTTGATAGGTAAGCACTCTGCTGGGTGCCATCCAAGTTTAAAATGACATTGTGTCAATTTCAAAAACAAAGAAAAGAAAAAACAACATACAACAACATACCTTGCGTATTGGTCACATGTCATGACAGATGTTCTGGTACTGTTGAACCTCGAAAGCAAATCAGTTCAATTGCATTGCCCTTCTTATTTTCTGCTCTAGGTCTATTTCTAGGTCTAATGAGTGTTGGAACGTGCATGAGTATCAATATGCAAACAGATGTTTGAGGACGTTTCTACATCCATCTATGGGAGTGGAAAAGAACGACATCCAAATGTGCCCTTTTCCATAGTGACTCAGGTTTATGAAACAGAATCAGATGTAGACACAGCTTTATAAATCTGATGAAAAAAATGCCGTTGCATATTTCTCTCATATTTTGTCTCTTTGCGTTCACACAGTTTTAGTCGTGAAGTTTTATGCATCTGGTGATAGCAATGCATATATATTTGATTTCATACTCATCTAATCATTCAGTTGCCCATGTGCTGTTTAAAATCTCCATTTTTAATGTTTATTGTTGTTAGTACAGTTTTAAATTTTACTTTTTACTTTAATTGCCTTAAAGTCTCTGATTAATCACTTGTTTTACATGCTTCCAAATGTTGACAACGCAACCTTACCTCAAGGTCCATTTAGTATGTGCACTTTTGAGCGTCTCATTTGAGCTGCATGAGTAGATGGTGTCTGCTCGGTTGTCATGGAAATGAAAATGTTTAATATTCTTTTTTTCTACAAAAGTTAAAAAGTCCTGTGAAAAAAAATGGAACGTCTACTGTACATTTCCATGACAACTGTGTCGCCTTTATTCGGCGATTATGTGACAGGATCAAAAGTTCAAGGACAGCTACTGTGTGGATCTTTAAGCGTGAATGCTTTGTCAGTGGCTGTTTTGTAAGGTCAAGAAGGAACTTGAATGAACTCCAGTTTCAAATGTGTTCCAAACGTAAAAACACAGTAACGTTAATCCATTGCCACTGTCCTACACAAGCACTCTCATTATCACCTACTACTTTGACCTCAGATGTGGCCAGACGCTTTTATTGCTCTAAAGAGATATTGTAAAAATACACGGCCTTCATTCACACTCAGGTGATGAAAATTACCTTGCAGAATGGATCATTTTGGACAGTTATGAAGGTGGTAAATGTGCGATTCAGGTGCAGCATTTATTTCTGCTTCAATGAAATGGCAATGCTCAACAATGACCTATAATTATACATGTATATTTTCAGCCAGAAGCTATGCTCCAGGCTGTTTCTCTGTAGTGAGGTGGATATGGGCATTGAGTATTTGCTTGCAATCAAAAGGCAACACCCTGTGTTTATCAATCCCTGCCCCTCCCATAGCTACAAGGTATTATATGTGTGTATTATAGATAATGGTTTATGTCATTTTGGCATTTATGTCCTCCCTGTCACTCCTGTTTCTGCTGTATTTATGATAAATAAAATGTGTCCATTATGTATCAGTTTCCCAGTGTGAAATTATGCACACTGAGCATAAAATGATGACTCATTTTTCTGTTACAAGCCAGCAATTTAGAATCAATTTCATACCAGCAGAATGTAATAGAAACAGTGCCGCCAATTACACAGATGACAACGCCTTCACTATACGACTGATTCAGGCTTTCATTAATATACATATGGCAGCTGTTAAATTGCCCGATGATAAAAGTAAATCAGGGATATCTCGCGGGGGTCTCTCTTCTCAAAGTGTGACATCATAACGCATTCTGACATCTAACACTGTAACCGTCAGGCGAGACTGTTTGAAATATGGAAGAGAGTTGTTAACACATTCTGGAGGTGTGATTCAAAAGGATGGTCCGTTCACATGGATCTGACAGGCTTCATGAGCAACAGAGGATGATGAGAACTTTCTGCAACCTCAATATTTTCAGGCGAACTAAGACGCGACACAGTCAAACATTAAATTGAACCTCCCATACGGACTGCTATGGTTTTAGAGAAATCAATGAGAATTTTATGGCCCTGTTGCCTCTGTTTCATCTTCCCTCTGCCCACTGTGCTCGCAGAGGGAGTTCTGCTGATGTGAAGATCAAGTGGATGCGGGCAGGATGCTAGAAATGAGCGTGTACAGACTCTGGGGGAAGCTTCAGCTTGTCATTAATTCTCTGTTTTCTGGGAAACATAAAAACAGACATGATGGGGCTGGATTTTGTTATATGTCAGTTAAAAGTCTGGAGGACAGATGATGATGGTTGGAGGAGCCACATGATAAGCCTCTTGGCTTTTTTGTTGGCTCTGACAGCACATCTGTTGTATGACTCTGTCATTGTGTTCTAACCCATTAGGATTATGCTGTGATTTTTCTTGCTTTGTTTATGCTTTTTGATATTTGGCAAACAAGAAACCTCAGTTCACAGGAATTTTATTTATGAAAAAAATATTTTTTAGTCACTGAGCAAGAAATGTGTTACCTTCCATTGACAGAACATATTATCTCCAAAAATATGAATTCTGCAACATGTAAGTGAGTCAGCTATGTTTTAAAAATGACCAATGTATGTTCATGTGATAATGGTAGCTACTGTAGATGCCTCAGCTTAGTGTAACAGTAGCAAAACGATGTTACACAATGATGTGATGTACTACTGTGTAATTTTGTATTACGTGTGCTGTTTTGTTAGTCTAGTTCTGTTCTGTTGCTAACTTAGCCTATAGAGTGCTGTAGGGATGATATTTTCCTAGGCTAACCCGGACGTTAGCATTGCCCTGGTCCCCTCGACAAAAACCCAATGAAGGTTTTTCCATTGGATTTTGAAATTTGCAGAAAAGAGGGCCAAGTTCATCATACTTGTTTTCTTTACTATACACACTTTCTATAAATCGATCTACAAGTTGTGAAGTTAGAGTTAGAATAGTTTGCAAGTAAAGTCAGCCCGTAAAGACGGACTAGTGAGTAGATCTCCGTGTTTAGCATGATGCAGTTTAATGTCCCTCACGTGTGTAGTCTCATTTGGCCACTTGTTAGCAACTGCCATTTTTAAGACGCGTAAGCGCATTATAATTTAATCATGGGACATTTAATGGTGTATTTTATGTTGTAGAACAAAACGTGTAAATATCTTAAGCCTGTGGTAACCTCAGGTCAATATGGACCGTCATACCCTGGGCTCCGCTGGATCATTGCTCTCCTCTGTTTCACTATCTCCTTATATCTGTATTTCTGTAAAATTTGATGCCTCTTCACTCTCATCTTCTCTGTTTTACTGCTAATTATCTTGTGTGGCCTGCCCTCCTCAAGGTCACCATGGTGGAGAGGAGGTCATGTGACTCGAGCACCACTTGGCGATGCCTCAGCGTCTTATATTTGTCGTGAGCAAATTCATTTACATTTTTCCACTACGGAACATCGCAGAGCTGGTTGGAAGGAGTCAATAGAGTTTGTGTGAATAAACAATTGATACAGTACATCAATAAAATACTGCTTGCTCATAAACACATCTAACATAATGGTGGATTTCCAGGTTGAATTTACAGATTGGTATCGGAAATAATGGGGACATTTTACACGGCTGGCAGCCAGGAGTCGAGTGCACTCCGAGCACTCAGGCTCTAATTGGGTTTTTACGTGACCCAAAGTGTGATTATCCATGCTCTCCATTTTCATTACAGAGCCTTCATTACACATTGCAGCCCAGGTCCCTTGGACAACACCGCCACAGAAACTTAAAGGCTTCAGGGAGAAAAAAGAAGAGAATGAAATAAAAGACTGATTTATTAGCTTTCACTCCATCAAATAACGCCTGTCCTAAGAGGGCAAACTGACTAAACACTGCCTTTCTGGAATGAAACAGGGGAGAGCTGAGGAAAATTAGTTACTGGTGGAGAAGGTTTTGCACCTTGCAAGCAGAAGACCCAGATAAATGTTTTCTCAGGAGTTCCTAGAGAACAAAACAGAGCTGAAAGACAGTGGATATTACAGTCGTCCTCCCTCGAGACAGCTCAGCGGTTTCTCAAATACCCCAAAAATGACTTACCATTTCTACATTATGTTTTTGTACGGAATAAATAAACAGGATATAAACTTTACTGTGTTGTTAGTCAGATTTGTTTTCCTTTGAATAGAGCCAGGCTAGCTGTTTCCCCCTACCTCCAGTCTTTATGCTAAACAAAGCTTTGAAAATTTGAAAATTGGCACTTCACATGTGGTATTGTTTTTTCACGTTAGCTCACATGAAAATTGCAGATTGTGAAAATGTGAAATGTGGAATTCCCATGTGAAGAGGCACATTTTATGTAATTTCAGCTTTTGCTTTTCATTTGGAAATTCCAATTCACATGTGAAAAAAGTGAAAAATGTTTAAGTTCACATTTGATCTTTAACTGTATTTGGAAATGTTTATTCATATGCGAACAAAACCATTTGTGAAATTGTGTAGGTCACATGTGACATTATTTTCTTTTCACATGTTCAAATTTTGTTTACCTGTGAAAAAAAAATCACACATGAGAAAATATTCAATTTACATGTAAAATTGTGATTTTCACATTTGAAATGCCTAAGGGTAGTTATTTTAACCCAAACTAACAATGTTTCCCTAACCCTAACTGAGGTGTGACTAAACCTGACCAAACCTTTATCATAGTGCTATCAGGAAAGGGCCTCTGTATGTGTTGTTCTGAAATGAATTACAAACAATGTATTGCTGTTTATTTTGCAGTCCTGTTGAGCCAGAGACAGAACTTTGATGGGATACTCTTGTCATTCTTCTGTTAACATATTGGGCCAAACTGCTTAATAACATAATAGCATGTCAGGCCTGTGTTTTTGTGGGGTTGTTCTGCAGCAGCAAGTTAAATTACTATAATCGAGCGGAAAAGAGTCTCCCCGTCTGAATGAGGTGGTAACACAGCTGCAAACGTGTTTCCTATTGTAAACAACAGGTTGCCCGGCTGACACCGGCAGATAAATGTGACTCAAGAAATGTTCTGATAGCACACACATCATGTGTATAATGTTCTATAATAGAAGCACATAAATTGGTAGTTTGACAGTAAATAATAGATGGTAAATAGTAAAAGGTGATGAAAAAACATCAGTTGAGATCGATCCCCTGACAGAATTGATCGAGGCTTCACTTAGAATGAACATGTTTTCAGACCATTAGCTAACCAGGACAACTCAGACCCATCATTCTTAAAGAGACACTGACATTTTGGGAAATATGCTTGGTCTCATGCATTCAGAGGGGAATATCAATATTGTATAAATTGAAATTCTGTGCATCCACTCCACTTCCTCCTCAAAGAAAGAAAGATTTCACATTCATCAAACAAGTAGTGAAAAAAACAAATTCCAACAGAGGGTATGTTTTTTTAATTTATTTTTTTTAAGTCTTACCATCATGCTGCCAAATACATCAGTTTAAGTAGGGAAATTAAATAAAAAAATGCTTTAATGAGATCCAGACACAGTACCTCTAAGTCTGCAAATGACATAAGGTCTCACATCATCAAAGCCAGGGAAGAGTAAGAAGTTGTATAATATATATATCAGCTCAGTAGTGTTCCTGGTGACTGCAGTCCTCCAATAATTATGATGGATGTGACAGATTCTGGGTGTGTACATTGAATGTGCAGAAAACCGTGACCAGGAGACGATTTCTGACAGGCAGTCAAACATCCAGGATGTAAAGGTTGATGCGATCTTGAGTCAACAAACTGACAATTAACATGCAAATCAGAAAAGAGCTGCAGGGATTTTCTAACATAAATCCAATAACCATATGACAAAGCAAGCTATGGAACCTGTTCATTTAGTCTGTCTGCCACAAAGCAGTTCTCAGAAGATTCAAATTCATATCCCCTACTGTATATGTATATGTATATTGGACCTAGCTTACAATATATCCAGAAAATTATAATAATTTTGTTAAGTTAGAAATGTTAGAAATAACTTATAAAATAAAAAATAAGCTTATTGTTGTGATAGAGTGTGTAAATGCATTACATGTGGTACGATCATAACCAGACTGAATGTTTTATGACAACCCCCTGAAGAAAATAGTCCAAAATAACAATGAGGCCACTTGTTTTATGAAAACACCATTATCAGTGCTGCATTTGCACCCGTGAACCATGAGCGAGGAAGCTGTTAACCTTTTCTCATTATACAAGCTTGTGACTGTATTACACATTTTTTCACACCGCTACAATGCTTCTACGAATGAAAAAAATGTCCTTCAATGTTAGTACAGTGGAAACTTGTCTTGTTTAATATGCCACAGTGGGTGGATAAAAGATATATCTTTTTCAAAGGTCATCTGAGATGTTCGGAGCTGTTCATGAACTGAAAGCATTGGTTGTCAGTCTCCACAACAGGTGTTTTTTCCCCGGAGTCCTGGCTGTGTGTTCTTCATCAGCCAGCGCACCAGCTTGGTTCACTGCAGGGAGGAAGTGCCACCAAATCAAAGGCAGAAAGACTTTGATGGTTTGAGCTGCCAACAGTTATTTGAGGTAGTTTAGATTTAAGTTGCACAGCTGTGGTGGCCAAAAGCCATTCTGCTCTCCCCTGTGTGCTGCTTCCAAGCCCATCAGGCTAGACTTTGATATCACCACCTTCCTGCAGAATGCTGCTCCTGGCAGCATAGACACAGTGATCTGCCTGAGGTCTCCCCAGTATTTGAAACTCCTATGCACCTGGTGGGCATAAGATCATTAGTAGCCAAATTACAATGAAGGCGACTAATTTGGTGGAACAACAGTTTATCATTTGATAAGCTATTATGCAATTCAGAACAATGGTGTAAACCACACTATTTGAGTAAATAAGTTATTTCTGGTGACCGAAATTAATTATTGAGGTCCTAGAGTTTTATTCACTTTTAAAAATGAAATGGCTCAAACAACATTTTAAAAAAATAACAGATATATTTTATGTAATGATATTTCGGATTTAAAGGTCCCATTTGTAAAATAGCTGATTGTTGAGTCTCATTCCAGACTCGTCAAATAATAATGCTTTGGGTTTCCCTACTCATCAAATACTGTCACTCTGGATTGGTAGGTCAGGCTGGCCACCAGCCAAAAGCATCAGTGTTTGACGAGTTGGGAAAGAGACTCAAAAATCAACTAACTTCTTGGTGGTCTTAAATTGGTGACATCAAGTTTAAAATGCTACTTCATAAGGTGATATTTAATTTCCATGCGCAAATGCTGCCAGCTTATCTTCTTGATTGCAATTACAAATTTTAACACCACCAGTAAGTTATCAGTGACAATTTTGTTTGTATTTAAAGCTGCTGTAAGCATTGCTGTTGTTTTAGCTAACTACCTGTCCGTTTTGGTGTTAGAAATCCCCTCCCTCCTTTTCACGTCACCACACGAACACTAAGCAGTAATCGTCAGACATAGCAGCAAACGGGGGGATCCTGTTGTTTATGCGTTCATGAGCAGACAGGACCGCCTCTTTTTGGAGTTCTCTCTCCTGATTGGATAAAGTGGGTAGGGATTCCAGAAAGTTTATTCTCTCTTTTACCGAATTTGTGGGGTGAGGAGAGATGTGGGTTACTGACCAAATACTCTATAACAGTGATTACTGTTGGAATATAGAGCTGTTCAACACTTATTTTAATCAAAAATAAATCACTAACAGCAGCTTTAATTTAAACAGTTTTTAAAGATGGAACCGTAACAATTCTCCAATATTTAAATGAGAATATATATATGCTTTCTTAAGCCTAATAAGATATTATTTTCACAAAACAAGCACGACAAAAACAAGAAAATTACGTTTCTTTACTTTAACAATGACTATGCTATTACAGCAGTGCTGGATGGAAAATGTAAAATAAATACAAATACATATCTAAATAGTACGTATGAAATGCTATTTTGTTAATTTCTTGGCCGGGAAAACGTTTACATTTTAAGAGAATTCATCAATTTTGATATGTTGCTTCTGTGCAGTGAGATGTTAGTCGGAACCCTTTCACGCTCGGATTTTGTTCCCACACGGCGTTCCATTTCGAAACAACGCGTCACTTCCTGTTACAATCCTCAACACAGCCGAACCATATAAGCTAATCAACTGTAGCTGCTTTTGGTGAACAAATGTTAATGTGTCGTAAATACTGATCAACAATAATGATTCCGTACACTGTCAACATCAAACTCGCGGCTCGGACGTTGACTGGCACTCTCAATTTACAGAATAAAACCGCCGTAGATTGGTGAGTACTGCATCTCTGCCCTTAGCATTATTTTGTAGTTAGCTGGTTCATTTAGTCAAATCGCGACGGACAGATGATGTTTACGACCTGCTAATTACATTGTCGTACATCGTTTCATTTCATTGTTCCCTTTCATTACTGCCTCAGTGGAGTTCATTGCTAATTAATGCTGAAAATGCAGATTTCTCCTTATGAAAACAGAAAAACCTGAAGGGTGTCTTGTGTCATGTGATGTGATGTGATGTGACATTTTGCTGGGCCTGATATATGGAAGCCTCAGTTTAACTCCGCATATATGGTGCTGACAATGATTAATTTATCACATATTTCAATGTGTACACATGAGACCTCTTACTTTGCATTAATCACCTCTGATAAAGACTTTCAGTGTAAATGTTCTGGATGTTGTTTACCTCAAGCAGGTGGAGAAAATGTGAATTATATGTTTGATGATATTTGTTGTGCATATTATAGTTGTAGTAGTTAATGGGTTTTGATTTTGATTTTTTAATTTTGATTTACAGTCACACAATGCTTTCAGCCGTGAATTATATCCTCATTTTGCATTAGGACTTTAAAGATGGATTGCAACAGTTATTTTTATTCTGTTGATTTTTTTCCCCCATTGATCAATCGCTATAAAAAAATCTATAAGAATATCTTTAAAATATCAATGACAATCAGTGTGTCCCCTAGCACAAGATAACATTTTCAAATATCTTGTTTTGTCCACAACCCAAATATGTTCAGATTATTGTAGTAGAGGAGTAAAGAAACCTGCTGGAAGCTTGAATCAGATGATTTGACTTTTTCTTGAAAAGTATAGTAACTGATTAATGTAATAGATGAAAACTAATCAATTAATCGTTGTGGCTGTCCTTGAAAGCACAGCCTGTATATGAGTTTCTAAATTAGGTGTGGAATTGATATTTCTGCAGTCTGGATGGGTCAGCATGCAGATGTTGTATCCACACTAAAATATGAAGATGGATATGGGCATGGAGTGGAAAGCAGGAATTTGCAATGTGGACACAGCTTTAAATTTATACCACATTCAATAGAAATATTATGCAAACCACTGCAAGAGCAAATGGGCACATTTATCGAAGTTGTGTCATAAGATGTTTAAGTTCACATCTGGAAAATGTGCTATATATAGTCTTGTGCATCACTTGGCTCAGTCTCCCACTTTCGTTCTGAAGTGGAAAGAACTTTCTGTTCTCTCACAGAATGATGGCCTCATCATTCACCTTCTTTATGTGTTACTCCTCTTCCCATCATTCTCCCTGGCTTTCATTTACTGTAGGGGTTGGCAGGGCCTGATAGCTCAAGGATGTCACTCCAGCATTCTCATCATCGATCCAAAGACGGCCCAGACCATCCAGGTGTTGGAGAAGCACAAAGCTAATGTTGTCAAGGTGAGTTTCCTAAGTTAACTTTTTTCTTCATGTGTTTGTTTATCTTCATAGTAGGGCTGCAACTAATGATTATTTTCATTTTTCGATCACAATAATAACTTTTTCATGGTTATTTTCTGGATAAAATTGTACATTATTTATATATAAAAACAAATTGAAAAATGGCCGTCACATTTCCCAGAGCCCAAAATGAGGTCCAACCATCCAAAGCAGTTTCAGTGAGAATCAAAGAGGTGGCAAATCCTCGAATTTGAGAGGCTGGAAACAGCAAATGTGTTGTTTTTGCCTGAAAAATTAGTGGAACAATCAATCAACTGTAATTATTGTTGGCAATTTCTTGTGTATTTATATTTGACTATTCAGTTAATTGACTAATAGCTGCAGCTGTGCTCCATAGGCTACAACAAATAATTTAATTTATTTCAAGGACAGCTGTAGGAGAAAAACAAGCATAAAAAGTCCAGAGAGAAGTTTAGGTTAAAGAATTAATGTGATAAGTTTATGTTGGATGAAAAAATTCTGTTTTGGGCACTTGTTTTTCTTTTTGCCTGTTTTGTTTACGTTCTCAATCACAGAAAGTGTGTATTGAATATGTGATGCCTCAAATCAAAAACACCAGTGTTCCTTGAAGCACCTTAAGTCAGCATGTTTGAAAGTGAAGTATGTAAGCTTTAATATCTTCAGTCCACTTACTGTACAGTATGTCATACTGTATGTCCTTTAAATGTACGTCCATTTCTTGCTTGATTTTGTGCTTTAAAATACAAACGCACAACTGCTAAAGAATAACATGTTATCACACAGTATATATGTTAGCATTGAATGACCTTGAGCTAAGCTGTTATCGTCACTCTCTGGCTGACAGATTCAACTCTGCTTCACTGTGTAAGCCAACACCAGAGCACCAATAAAGGTTGCCTCTGCTTTGACGGAGAGTCCTATCGAATCTTCGTGTGTGTGTGTTTGCTTGTGGGGTGTGTTTGTTTGCTTATGTGTGTGTGTATCTGTTTGTGTGTTTTGCAGAAGAGTAAATAATGGACAATAAATTCTACAGTGATTATCAGTGCCTCGGCTCAATCCGAGGCTCTCATTCCTCACTCTGAAGCACATTTTAATCTTGTAAAGCACCACAGCCACAGCAGTGGGCCATTCCTCACCACCACCCAGCCTGATATAAGAAAGCTTGCGGAATAAAAAAAAAAAAGACAAAAAAGAAAAAGTAGCCACTAGCCACAATAAAGCACGCCTATTCAGGAACAAATGCGTTAGAGACAGAATCAATTATTTAAACACCAACTTGTTCATACACTCATTTGTCTTTTTTAAGTCTAGAGCTAGCATTGGCTGCATTTCAATGCGGTCCCATAAACCCACATTTATATGCACTAGTCATTAGTTAAAATCTCTATAAGCACTAATAACGAACAAGACCTCCTCTGGATTGGTCTACAGTTAATGAGAAGATCTTTATATCTGTTGTGTAAGAAGGAATGCAGCTCAAAGTGCTTTACAACAAAGAACTTACATGCATCAGGTGCTTCACATGAAAAAGACATAGAATGTACATACAAACAGGGATATAATGGAATGATTAAAGGTCCCATATTTTAGAAAGTGAGATTTCCATGTCTTTTTTTATTATAAAGTCAGGTCTAGATGTTATAAGAACTGTAATCCATGGAGAGATGCACACAGCCCATATTTAGAAACTTTGCCTTCAAATGAGCTGTCAGGACTTCCTTAATGTTGTGATGTCACAACTATACAGTCACCACCCTCAGCCACGCCCCCAGCATTGCTATTGTTGCAAGAACTCCGACAAAGCTGATGTGGAAACATGGTTGGCTTTCAATAAAGGCATAAATACGTTTTTCAGCGTGTTTTTATTTATAAATAGTCGAACTTGCATTATGTTTCTGAGGTTAAAAAATTCTCGTTTCATCACCTTGTTAATGTGGAACTTGAAGCTTAGATCTAAATCAAGGATAACATTCTGATAAGACTCAATACCTCAAGTTTAACTGAGGGAGTTGATTTAGAGCTTACTAAACAGCATTTCTCTTTCTATTTTAGGGCCAACAAGACATGATTTCAGTTTTGTCCTTATTTAACTTTTTTAATTGCTCATCCATTTATTTATTGCCAAAAAGCAATGAGTAAAGAAGAAGTCTGCGGTGTTATTTTGTTCGGCAGAGATGTGCAGTTGTTTGTCATCTGCATAACTATGGAAACATACATTTTTCTCTCATATCATGGCACCAAGCTTCCTTGTGCAACCTAAAAAAAAAGTCTGGTTTCTCAGATATGTGATCAAGACCAAGACTGACCTAAAACTTCCTCCACTTGATGTATGTTTTCAACAACAGTCATAAAGACCAGCCAACTTTTGGCTTAATCAACAACTATTGATTAAGATATGAGGGTCAATTGTATCTATTACTGCACTAAGAGGACACGAATTGAGACCCTATTTTCATCATAATTAAGTGTGATAATTTTAGGGAGAGCAGTTCCAGTGCTGTGGTAAAGCCTTATTTAAATTCCTCAAGGATATTATTTTCCTTAAGAAAAGAGAGTATTTGCTCTGGAGCTAATTAGTGATGTTGTTCTCCTCAGCTCCTGTTTTTTACTTTATCCACACAAATGGCAACAAAATGTGGAAATCTTGCAGTGTTTCCATAGCGACTGCCAGATACTCAGCATGTGTTTTGCGTTTTTGTGTTTGCTAGGTGAAATGGTCCAGGGAAAACTACTACCACAATCTGAGCTCTCCCTACTGTCTGCGGCTGGCTTCGGGTGATGCCTCAGGAAAGATCATAGTGTGGGATGTGGTCAGCGGCACGGCTCACTGTGAGATCCAGGAACACTCCAAACCTATCCAGGGTATGAGATCGCCCCCCTTCCCCTCCTTGTAGGCTTGGATTGATTCTTTGTCTATCGGCTCTGTGCAGGAAGGGGAAATTTCCCTGGCAGCACTGCCGATGAGAAACTTTAGAGAATTGTTGCTCTGTTGTCTGCCATTTGTTTTCATTAAGATGCTCTTACCATCATTCTCTGTCTTTCTCCCTGGCGCATACTACGCCTCCATCCTCTTCGTTCCCACATTCTGCGCTCTGTCTTGCTGTCTTTCTCTGCCAGACTTGGAGTGGCTGTGGAATCAGGATGCGTCTCGCGATCTGCTCTTGGCAATCCACCCTCCCAACTACATCGTTCTGTGGAATGGAGACACAGGCACCAAGCTGTGGAAGAAGAGCTACGCCGAGAACATCCTCTCCTTTTCTTTTGACCCCTTTGACCCCTCCAACATGGCGTGTAGGTGAACAACATCTGACTCAGCCTAAGTTTATTCATGGTTTCACTTCTTTACTCTCTTGCCCACATATGCATGTCTCTATATTGTAGCTAGATTTATGGTTCTACAAGCTCAGTATGGAATGAACATCAATACTATTGCTGAATATATCAACACATATAAGAAACACTGTGCCACCTTTAGAAAGATGCATGGCATTCAGATATGCTAACCATTGAACCGTTGGTAACATCTCATTTTCAGAAAAAGCAGAGGTAAAAGAAAACAGACATTTTCTCAAGTGGCAGATGCACAGCTGCCAACACAACAGCTGTGACAACCAGATGCATCTTTTAATTTAATTTCTTTTTTTATCTTTCTTGGCAGTGCTGACCAGTGAAGGGATAGTCTTTATCACAGACTTTACCCACTCTAAACCACCAGGCAGTGCTGGCAAAAAGGTCTACATCGCCAGCCCCCATGCAAGCCCCGCCCACACCAAACCTGCGCCTGCTGCTGCTCCGGCCCCTACGGGCGCCAAGAAGGCCCTCAACAAGGTCAAAGTGCTCATCACCAATGAAAAACCCACGTAAGAGCCACTGTATTAGACTTTTACTTTCATAGTTGTATTTTAAAGAGACATTATGTAACTTTTTTACCTTAAAATAACAGCTTCAAAATCATGTTGATGCTACAGTGTCTTGAAATAAGGTGAATGGTGTCTCTGTCTCAGCCACTCTGCCCCCCTATCAGTTGTTTCTGCACTGTGTAACTTCAGTGAGAGGGTAGGATCACAGCGTTACATACATTTTAACTTCGACATACAAGTTGTCAACACATAACATTGTTATGACGTAATGAGTTCTGTTTGTAGTCAGCACCTACATTAATTCTGATAAATTGTTATTGACCTGGGACTTGTAATTTACAATAGTGGTGTTCCACTCAGAAACTGTGGGGGGCGCCAAATTGCACAAAAATGCCAAAATTGTACATAATGTTGCTTTAAAATGTATGAATATATTTTTTGCATATTTTAAACCATTTTTAAATTCGATAAATAAATCTTGCCCATATATTACAATAGTTTTATACAATATTACACCAAAATTTGCACGTATATGCATTTTTTAAATAAACCCATGAAATAAGCGATTGACTCCTTTCCCATTGCCTGGTAGGTGTGTCATGTTCAACTTCATGATCGCATTGGAAAACAGCAAACTGGATTCTTTTTTTTTTTCTTTAACTTCAGTCTCCCATTTAAGTGTAACGTCAACTGAACAATGCTGCTTGAACGGAGACGGGCATAAAAGTATTTTTATGTGCCAAAGACCCCTGACTACTACACAATCATTTGACCTGGGAATGAATGCCGATTGAATCTTTTCACATAGAAGACAAAAGCCAGGTGTTAGTGGGTGTTAGAGGGTTTTTTGTCCGGTGTGAAAGGCAATTTAGAATTCTCCCATAACCTCGTCTGCATTTCAAGTATGGTCCTTTTCAGTTTTGCTCTGGCAACTAGGACTGAAGGGCATCGCTATGGGTCAACTTAACAGAGGTTTATGCAAACGGAGTCCCATGAGATAATATTATCAGACAATTTATGAGGCTCAGGGCATCTTCAGCTACACTGTTTGTATGTGCCCGTGACCTGTACTGAATCTGCACCTGTCAGCATGCATTATGTCCTATTCTGCTGGACGACACATTCAGGCACTGTTTATGTCTTGCTTGAGTGTAAAAAGCAAAGTAAAAGATGTGTCTGTATCAGGATAATATAACAGGCTTCGATATCCAAGATCAATAATGGATTTATCATCTTTTCTGTTTTTCTTTCGTTTTGATCAACTAAGTGCAGAGTTTGATGTACAGCTAACCCTTTTTTCCATCATGGTTTGACGTTGATCAATTTGACCATGTTCAAATTTAAGCTTTTTTGGGATTGAAAGTGTCATATCAATTAACCTTACATCTGGTGATAAATCAAGATAAGTGTGGAAATGAAGGGCCTAGATTTCCCTGAAGAATAGTGAAAGATTTGATCATTTGGCAGATTTACTGCACTGCCGTCTAATACAGAGACACACAAGAATAAGCGGCTAACCTCATTTTTATGTCATTAAGTGACAAACTTAATAAATTGTGTAAGGCATTACTTTACAAAAGTTTAGACAGATCAGGAACCAAAGGCTTTTTTGATGTGCTGGCAGCTTCCTGCCTGAGCGGTTGTGACTGTCAGGCTTATTTATAGCGGCAGCACCCCTGCCTCTCTGTCCACCCACCCAACCAGCCGTAATAACAAACACTCCATTAATCTTACTTGCCTTTATTCTTTATCTTGCCTCCCTCGCGTGTCCGTTTCAGTCTTCATGTCTTCTGTTGGTAATTGACACCTTCTTCCCTCACCTTTCACACTGTGTATAATTGCTGTATTCCTTCAGTTGCCCCGTCTGTGTGTCGATTTTGGACGTTTATCATGTCCAGTGTTACAGTATCTCTCCTCTTTGGCTCTGTCTGGCTGTGGTTGATAGATGGGGGTTTAAACAAGAACCTCCTATACAAAACACAATCCTGCACATTAGTGTCTCATTAGGTAACTATTAGTCTAGATGTTCCTTTATCAAGAGATATTGGCTTCACGCTTACACTCACATATGCCTGGTCCTTACGCAAACACACATGGACAAACAAAATGCAATTTTTTTGAATTGTCAGAATTTTTTTATTTTTGATATTTATAAATTTAATATCACTAAACTAAACGAACATTCATTAATAAATAATAAATAAATAATTTAGAAAGACAATCGTAAAAGATTTTAGACAGCAGTTGTTACTGTTCTAACCACCATGTTAGGTTTAACTTTACAGATCCCAGAATTCTTGGGGAACAAAAACTCATTGAGCAGCTTGTTTGTTAGAAATACATCAGTGGCTCATTGCACCAGCTATAAAAAAAAAGCAACTTAACTCTGACATGGTGCAAAGACAGTCGACTGTAAACAGTGAGTTAGTAACAAAAACATTGGTAAAATACATGTGTCCTGTTCTGTGATTTGTTTGTTTGAAGGCCATTTGAATTCAGTGTGGGAATGGCGGACCCTGCCACTAAAGATGAAAACTACTATATTTAGAAGTATTTGCTGAATATAAATACATTGAATGGCTATTGTAGAAAAAATACCCTGACTATAGATGGTATCAAAAATGTGGTTTGATTTCATTAAACTATTAATGATAATAACTATAAATTAGAGAAATAGAAAATAGACTTTCTTTAGCAATGGTGGTTGTTTTAAAGGAATAGTTCACTCTAGAACGAAATTCAGTCATTATCGACTCACCCTCATGCTGATGAGAAGTCCGGTGTAGTTTCTTATTCTTCAAAGTGCAGCTGGAGACCCGCGGGGGTACCCTCCTGCAGCAAAAATCCATATAAACGGGCGTAAATGGTGTCCGAGATGAAAAGGTCCATAAAACTACATAAAAACTTTGTAATATTCCTCCATACTGCTCGTTCGCTGCAATCCAAGTGTCCTGAAGTGCCGACATCCAGAGTTTACTCGATACGATGTCATTTAGTACATTTTCTAGCCTAAACAGTCACTATACTATATTTGCCTGGAGGCACGCTCTCACGTTCACGCAAGTCTCCTTCACAGCGTTTGCACTACGGAAGCCGCGCCAGACAAGATCAACAGAACTCGAGATAGATACACACCGGTATTTACATCCTGCTGTGAGTTTTAAAGTTTCAAATCACTAGTGCAGGCAGATCCCTCTTGTGTTTGTGTGTCGCTTGGTCGCTCACAGCAGGATGTAAATACCGGTGTGTATCTATCGCGAGTTCTCGTTAATCTTGTCTGGCGTGGCTTCTGTAGTGCAAGCGGGTGCGAGGGAGACTCGCGTGCCTCCAGGCAGATATAGCATAGTGACTGTTTAGGCTAGAAAAATGTACTAAATGACGTCGTTTCGAGTAAACTCTGGATGTCGCCACTTCAGGACACTTGGATTGCAGCGGACGAGCAGTATGGAGGAATATTACAAAGTTTTTGTGTAGTTTTATGGACCTTTTCATCTCGGACACCATTAAGCCCGTTATATGGATTTTTGCTGCAGGAGGGTACCCCTGCGGGTCTCCAGCTGCACTTTGAGGAATAAGAAACTACACCGGACTTCTCATCAGCATGAGGGTGAGTCAATAATGACTGAATTTCGTTCTAGAGTGAACTATTCCTTTAATGAAGACAGCCACTCCCATGATCCCACACTACTTGAGTCTTTTGTTTTTTTTGATTGAGAGACACCTAGCAGCAGAAAGTACATACTCTGCATCTAAGGATTAGTGGATTAGTTTAAAATATTTATTAAAGGCTAGAAGTGCAAAGACAAGATAGAACCTAATGAACATTAAATTAAATATAATAATTAATAATTAACAGACATGTTCCCCCTCGAGATTAAATTGAAGCACTCAGTCCAACCCTGAAATGTACAAAGTTTTTTTAAATGGAAATCACAAGGGATCAGCTAGCTATAGATGAAGAAGGGCATGACCAACTGAAGTAGGCAAGTTTTATTTTGTTGAAACAATGTTTTGTGTGTTTTAGACAACTGATGATTTATGAGCGTTTGAAGCTTAGTGGTTTCTTTTTTTGTCCCCATTTCCATTTCCAGCTGCTGTTGGTCTTCTCTTAGCCAAGACTGCAGGGCCTCAGTTATAAAACCTAATTATGCACACATTTGGTGCTTGTGTACAAATCCAAGCCAAAGTCGTGATTTACGAACAACAGCCTGGCCGCCAGTTTCAAGTTGTATACGTTTATTCTGTATTGTCTAGACCTCAGGAGCCCAAGCTGAAGTGACTACGTAATGTATAAACACTGTATTTGATTTAAATGTCCTTTGGGGCATTTATGTTGAGATGATTAAATAATAGGAGGAGCAGTAAGTTCTTTGAAACTTGAGTCTTGAGTCCTCTGAGGTAGCCTCCTGTGCTATCAAACACACCTTATTCAACTCACACTCTCCGTAGGAGCGCATGTGTGCATGTGCCAATGTATAACTATGTATGATCCACTGACTGCTGTAGCCTTCACTCTTATTCAGCAAAGAGAGAGAGATGTGAGGACTGTGTGATGTTTTGGAAATTGGACAGCTGAATATTTTGGGAGGAATTTCAGTTACTTTTTTCCCTCTTATCTGGTTTCCTCTCTCTCTCTGAAGATCTTTCTTCTTCTTTTTTGAATCTAAGACACAGAAATCTCCTTTGCTGTTTCTTTCTGATGTTTTGCCTTTGGTGGCATCGATATTTCAGCCCCTATCTCCGCCTCGCCTGACTTCAGTAAGCAGTTACAGTGTGATTTAGCTCAGTAACTCCTAAGGGTTCCCCTTTTTGAGTCCATTTTATCTGTTACGCTATCCCCAAGGTGATAATGATCTCCATTGTGTTATAAAGTTACTCTCTCCTTTATTTGATCTCATGGTGACCTGAAGGAGTGAAGCCATAGAGATGAATTATGGCCACAGACCTGCTCATAGATTCAGTGAAAATCAGCCCCTCTGTTCCTTCTTGTGTGTGTCACTGCTTTGTTGTCATATGGAGAGATCAAGCTTGGCTGCTGCCTTGAATAATAGTAATAATTAATTTAAACGCACATGAAAGAAATTACAGCAAACAGGCTTTGTTGAATATTTCCAGGACTCTTATAATAATGGAAGGGAGTTTTGTCTGACACTGCCAATACCTGCTTAATTCATCAGCCTCCCATCCTTAGACCAATTTCAAATTCTGCCTAATTTGTCTGTGACTCACAGAGATCACAGCAGTAATAACTAATTTATTCATCCCACTGTATGGGAACACGAATAAAGATCAAGTTGATTTTAGAAATGAGACAGTTCTTATTAAACTTACTGAACTATTAAACTTTTTTAAAGACTTTCTTATCCATCATCTCGCTGGTGTTCATCATATTTGCATATTTCCTGTGCATGTGTTGTTACAGCAGAGTCTTATTATCTCTCTGGTGAAGTCCAAAGACTAAGGCTGGAAGTATATCCTGTTATCTGGACCTTCATTTCAAAATATATTTTTTTGCGCTTTGAGCGCCACAAGCTGAGTGCCATCTAGTTCTGTTATATCTGAGAGAAGGCAGACATCTCTACGACAGGTATCTCTAAAACTCATATCAAAACAATCTAGATGGATAAATAAGAAGAAAAGTGTGTATTTTTGATATTGAGGAGAACTCTCCCTTCAAAGAAAAAAAAGGTGACACTAAATCGTATTTCCTTTTCCTACTTTGTGTGCTTTCCCCACCTTCCTGTGCTTTATGGTGCTGTTAGTGCGGAGGCGGTGACGTTGAACGACTGTCTCCAGCTGTCCTACCTGCCATCCAAGAGGAACCACATGCTGCTGCTTTATCCCCGAGAGATCCTCATCCTGGACCTGGAGCTCAGCCAGACGGTGGGCGTGGTGGCCATCGAGCGCTCCGGGGTGCCCTTCATTCAGGTGAGGTGCTGCATACATGTATAGCAAATTCTCTTTAAATAGGAGCTCAGTAAAGCTTGATGGAATCTGTGGAAATTGCACACCTAAGAAAAGTTAATCTTGTTTTGGTGTAAATAAGGTGATTAATTTGCCAATTAGATACATTTTTCAAGGTGAAAATTTTGTCAGGGTTTCAATTTGATGCTTAGACACTCCCGCTGTCCATTTGAACGTTACAAAGAAAAGACAACTCGCACAATGTTAGTCCTGACGTCTCAGTTGGTCGAGGTGCGATAAATGAAAGCATTGCTGTGCTGTCTCTCTCTAACACGCTTCCTACATCACATTCTCCTCCTCCCCTCAAATGAACCCGGTGCAAAGTTTCTACTTTTATTGCATTATTCACAGGGCTTTACCAAAATCTGTCTCTTTTTATGGATTATTCTTCCAGGAAGCCAATTCCCCCTGCCATGAATGATAAAGTTCTCTACTTTTCTTCATCCCTCTCAGTGCTCACCTCATCAAGGTTTGACAACTGCACCGCAGAGCCACGCAGTCCTTAGTTACAGCAAAAAAAATCTCACCAGCACGACACGTCATTTGAATTCTTGTTCCTTTCTTTAGTTGCATTCACCTGTGACCTTTATGTGCCAATTCCCTTCTTTTGGAGTCTGGATTTGTAATTGAAAATTGATTAATGCTGTGGGGGTATTAGATAAAGGATTTGTCACAGCTGCAGAGCTAGTAATGGAGCAGAGACTGTCTCTTAATGTCACTCTGCTCACTCTGCTTTCATTCCCAGCTCCGTGTCTGTCTGTCTGTGAGGGAATGACCATTGTGGAGGCTTATCATTTCACTGAGTGGATCTTATGGTTTTCACAGTGGTGGCTCTTTTCTATTTGAGCCATAATATGCCCTTTAAAATATATAGCCTTGAAATTGTTCGTGCATGGACCAGTTTACTGCTCCTCAGTTTATCACTGCTGTCAGTTGACATTTTCTGTGTGCGTGAAGTGTGTTCTGTTCTATTTTATTTTACTTCCATAAATCATACTTTTTTGGGGTTGTCAGTGATCTTGTTTTAAATAATGGATCCATGGTTAAACAGTACAAAGACAGAGAACAAGCCTTTGTAGTCAGAGAGTAAGACCTGAAGTCACAGAGCAGGGGTAGAGGGGTATTACTCAGCCGTCCAGGCTCTGTCCAGCCAACGCCTCCCTTCTCTAAGTGTTATAAAGTGCTTGTCACGCAGCCAATTTGCATGACTGATGACACAGCTTCAGCAAAAGCCAGGCCAGAACAGGAACAACAGGGGAATAAAGACACATGAAATCTATACTGCACACTGTCGGATGTGGCACATACACAAAGCACAGAGTTGTGAGTTGATCAGGTACACATGCAGTAGCTGTACATCTAATGCAATCCAATATGAAATCTATCACTGTAATGCATGGGGTGGGGATCTGGGTTTAAAATGATTAGTAGAGAAAGAACACCAAAACTGATTCTGAAAAGAATGATCAATGCAAAATGCTCCACAGGTACTAAAACTGTCACCTTAAAATCTGAACCTCTGTTTGAAATTAGAAAATAAACTGAGTGTTGTCAGTCTTTTCACCTTCACAATGTTGCTGAGTATAGTTGATCCTCTTTGCACAAGCTTATCAAAATGAATGCTGTCTGCTTGTTTCATTCTTTGAAAGTTCAGTGAGCTGGATAAACTTAAAGTGAATCCTTTCATATTTTTGTATATGTTGTACAACAAAATACAAGTTGTAGTCCCTTTATGGCACTCAAAGTCAGCGTCCGGCTAGTATGTCAAACAGTACAAACACAGCTAAGGAGATAGGCAAATGCCTTAATTTAATTTTATAGTCATGCCATACATCTTTAGAAAGCTTCGAATCTTGGGATTCTATTCATGCAAACCATGTCAAGCTAAAACCACATCAGCAAAGTACTATCAACAAACAAACAAACAAGCAAGCTAACGAACTAGCATGTACAAAGTTTTGCCAACTCACCAATAAAATGTTGTTGTGTTTCAATATCTCACACAGTCTTCCCTTTTTCCCAAATGTCCACTAGACCCTTTTCAGTAACACATTTAGTCCAAAACACAGTATCCCATGATTAAATGGTGACAAAATGGCAGAAAAATGCAATTGTGGATGCCTTTTCATGCTTTTTTCTGTAAAAGACTCATCTCACAGCAGATGCCATTATCCCTCTACACAGGAGATCCTGAGATGGCTGTTGTTTGATTGGCAGCTCATTTGAGCATATATGAGTTTCTATGCCCGCCCTAGAGCCTATAACAGCCAATCAGTGATCGTGTAGACCAGTGACCCACTCTCTCTTCTTCATCCTCTTCCTCTGAGCCACTTAAATGCCGGCCTCCAGATGATTGATGCATCATGTAGCAATGAGATTTCAAAACCAGCATTATATAGTTTATATCAGTTTTTAAAGCCTTTTCTTTTGCAATAATGCAAGTTTATGTAGTTCAATGTGTTTTGCTGTTTTTTAGTTAGTGGAAATAAGGAAATAAAGAGCTATAATGAGTTTTTGCTCGTGTTACTCTCAAGCAGGGGTATCTTGATGTCACAAAATGCCATTTGTTTTGCCAGGTGCCTAAATGTTCATTTTCAGTGATATTGTTATTAAATCTGAACTTGGACCATATAAGACAATATTATGTGGACGCATTGTGTTTTCCAGCTAAAAGGGGCAGTTACAGGTCACCTGCAGGCTTATTTTTGCATTAAAACATTTAGTAAATGTCACACTCCTATAGATTAATGCCAGAAGCACTTGCAGAGCTTCTAAAAAATAACCTTTCAAAACAGCCCAAAACCATGCCTGTACTCCAAATGGTTCAACGATAGCTTTAAAATCCAGGATTAAGATGAGGCTAAGGAGTTTCAAGGCCTGAGGAAAGAAACTGCTTCGTAGTCTGGTGGTACAGCAGCAGACAATTCTGCATCTTTTGTCAGCTTTTGCTTATCAAGCAAAATCACCAAATGTTTCTTGGTTTCAGCTTCTTCAATTTGAGTTTTTGTCATTATGCCTCTGCACTGGCCATTGCCAGAGGTGTTATGTATTCAGGTTGTCCCTCCGTCCGTCCCATTATTGTGACCTAGATATCTCAAGAATGCCTGGAGGAATTTCTTCAAATTTGGCACAACTGTCCCGTTGGACTCAAGGATGAACTGATTATATGAACTGATGCTGGTCAAAAGTCACTCACAAAACATGTTTTTTCAGCCATAACTCACTGACTTAATAAGCTGACTTCGACAAACGATAACACAAATGTTTAATAGGATAAAAAGATGAGGGATGACAGTCTTATATCCGTAAGGTCCATGGTAAATTTCACTGTTACATTATAATGTCTTGTAAAAACATGTTTCTGGACATTATTGAATCACAATAAGTCAGGAACAGAAGGAGAGATTGTGATCATATTTCACATTTGGTTGGATACTGAGTTGGTGACACTTATCTTGGGTGCCCATCTTAAAACCTTGTTTATTGTATCCATCATTTCGCACTGTTTTTGTGTACGTTTTTTTTAAATTAGTTATGGATAAATTGACCATTATACATATTATTATTTTTGCAGCCCTTATTCTATCAATGTGTGATGTAATAAATAGAAGAAAGAAAACCCCCATCTTATTCAGATCAACATAAGGACTTATAGCTCAACTTGACTGAGCTCTTGCTTACATTTTTCTTTGTACGAAGTTAAACAGAATGCCATGAAGATGTTGTTATGTGATATGTGTTTTGACACATGGATGCAGTGCGAACGGCAAACTTAAGTACCAGCTGTTCACCAGTCTTCAAAAGACAGTTGGTTAACTTGAACACACACACATCATCACCTGTTTCTCTCACTATCTCTGTGTGTGTGTAGGTGATTCCCTGCGCTCAACGGGACGCTCTCTACTGTCTCCATGAGAATGGTTGTATCACTCTCCGAGTGTGTCGCTCCACTACCACTCTGGACGAAGCAGCAGGTATGAAAACTCTCCACGGAGATCTACACACACGCACGCATGCACGCACACACAGCACATGCTTATTGTACTTTACTCAGAAACCACTCTCACTCCCAGTCATCATCCATTCAGCCGAACTGCACTGCAGTCGGCCTGTAGTCTTTCTCTATGCTCCGATGGGCATTTAGCCTGTTACTCACTACACACATTTATCTTTGGCTTAGGCCAATGGGAGTTCACTGTCTGACTGAATCTCCCTCTCTTACTCTTCCTGCTATCTCTCCATGCTACTCTTTTCTTCCCTTTCTCCTGCCGTTTGCTTTTGTGAGCCTCTCACTCACTCGCTCTCATTTATTCACTGATTTCATTCTCATCTCTGTAAATCCTTCCCTGTATCTCTCTGTTCTCTGCTCCTCTACTTTTCTCTCACACTCTAAAAAATTGTCTCCCGCGATCTCCCAATCACACTTATTTATCTTATCTACTATCTTCTCTTTTTTTGTCTGTTTCCTTTACCATCAACTACTTAATGTTTTCTCCCACATGTTCTCTTTTCTGTTTCTCCTGGTGTGTCACCCCTTCCTTTCATGTGTTCACCAATTTGCTCTGATTCCTTCTAATTTTTCTCCCACCATTCTTCTTTCTTTTCTACTCTCCTACCTTCTTGAACTGTCTCCGCCCACCTTTTTTTTTTACCACTTTTATCTCCTTCTATTTCTCCACTGTCTTACTCCATCCCCTCCCCTCTCTCTCAGACCCTGAGCAGAGTGTCCACGAGCTAGTGTACGACCTGCGTTCTCAGTGCGATGCCATCCGAGTCACAAAGACAGTCCGGCCGTACCGCATGGTCGTCTGCCCTGTCAATGAAAACAACGCTGCGCTGATGGTCAGCGATGGCAGAGCCATGCTGTGGGAGCTCAAAGCCCACACCGGCAAGGCTGCTGTCAATCCTAGGTACACACACACACACACACACACACACACACACACACACACACACACACACAACCCTGCAAAGCTACATTAAAATATTGTAGGCGGTGGCTGAAATTGCAGGAAGAGGCAATAGTTAAAAGTTTGAATACTTTCTCAGGTAACTTAAAGAGACTTTAAACTACATAATCCTCTGAGCTAAATTTAGTCTTCAGTGACTAGTGCAGGTAAGGGGAGCAGGGAGTTAAGCTGTCGTTGATGAGCCCTGCTTCCCTTTGATGGAGCGCTCCCTCGCTGCTGTCGAGGAGACAGTTTTGTGTTTTTCTCTTAAGTCTTCTTCCTGTGTGAAGCAGAGAGAGGTTTGTCTGCCTGTGAGTGAACCAAAACCTGAATTTATTTTGGGCATTTATTGTTTGGAATTATTTGCTTCAGACAGGTAGATGTTTCAAGATAATGGCAGTTGTTGGTAACACTTCATTTTAAACATCATTGTACAGGTCCAGGAATTTCATGGTAATTACCAAGCAACAAATTTCAAAATTTTATTCATCTCCAGATTACCACACTAATTACTTCAAAATTCAACCCTAACCCCCTCATGATTTACATTTCAAGGAAACTTCCAACTGGTTTCTGCTGAAATTCTGCTCATTATGCCATTTTAATTTCCTATTAGTTTCTGTCTAAGCTCGGGCTTGTACCAAAGGATTACCTGTTAATGTGAAAGGTGTACAGATCCAGTCCCCCCCAAACTGTTCCAGACTCATCAGGGCCAATAAATATCGAACATGTTTGATATCTAGAAGTCAAAATCGGGATGACTGCAATTGTCATTAAATCAGTACTTTCACCACAGCCAATGAGAAGGATATGCCGAAGCAGCTGACAGTGTTGCTAGGCAAGGTTAAACAAAACTTGCCCTTGAGGCAAACATTAACTAGTATAATGCTGTTGACAGATAATAAAACCAACACTTAAAATCTCCCCTCCTGTTCTCCTTGAAGAATAGACAGCCCATGTTGACTGCATCTCACCGGATGTTCATAATATCCTGTAGTGTGTGACGTGCCATTTTTTTCAATTCTTGTAGTATGTGCAGGTTTGAGATAAGAGACAAGAACATCTGTGAAGATTCTCCTTATGTGTGTGATGCAAGTTGACTTTGCGATCTTAGGGTTAGGATTTTAAAAGTCCTGTAGTGTGAGCCCAGCCTTACTTCCCCCTCAGCAGACCCCTAAAATGAAGTGAGTTGTTGCAGCTTAATTTCCAACTATTTTCTGAGGGTCAGTAAGTTAAAGTTAATTGTTGTGGTTACTGGTGAGTAATTTCAAAGAAATTTCAAATATATTACTTGGTAATTACCACCTACATACCATGACATTTGCAGACCTCTAAAATGAAGTGTTATCCAGTTGTCCTTCACACTACACTGAATTAATAATCTGATGCTCCCTTTTGATTGTTGTTATCCTTGTGCTCAGTTTTCAATTTTAAAAGTCAAAACAAAACCTAAAAAGATTTTTTGGCTTGACTGACATGAATTATTATTCTAGAAGCATCCTCTTTGCAAGGTGGTGTTGTCACGGTGCGCTGAGCATGTAGAAACAAATTAATTTTTCACTGTGCCGTATCTGTTCGATTATAGGTCAAGCCCCGATTGTATAAGCTCAATCACAGTTTGTAGCAGTAATTAAAATATTTTCTTCACTGAATGATACCTGTGTTTTTATGGAGCAGCATCTAATCAATACAAGGAATTGTTGAACGTGTCATCCTCTACAAACGCTGCTTTCTCCCTCCGGTGTAGTAGATTCTGAAAAAGTGGATCACATTCATCACTGGCAAAAGCAATATTAATTTATCAGTCCCCATTCATTTGGTTTCATTAACAGATGTGTGCCATGATTTCAGACTGTATTTAATGAATGCTCTCTCTCACCCTTTGTGTCAGTTCGGGTCTGTCGCCGCTCTACTCCCCTGTGTCATTCTGTGGAGCTCCACTGGGTCCAAACCAGAAAAGGATTCAGGATCTCTCTCTCAACAGCATGATCGGTACGGCTCTACACATCACTGATACACCATCTAGAAAGCATCATTCGTGTTTGTGTCTAAAACGCTACCACGTTTGTATTTTCCAAGGCAATATACAACCCAAATTCCGAAAAAGGTGTGAGGCTGTGTCAAAAATAGATAAAACAGAATGTGATAATTTGCTAATCCTTTTTGACATATACTCAATTGAACACAAAATAAAGATACAAAAATGGAAAATAAATTTACAGTAGTTGTAGAAAGTGTGTACTGGAGATAATGAGACACTTTTGTACTGTGTCTGTGACTTAGGAGCTGACAGCAAATTCTCTGGTGTAACATGCATGAACTCGGCAGCAACAACACACGACACTCTACTTTCTCCAGCAGTTAACCTTGCCATAATGTCAACGACAGGGAAATAAGCCACATTAAAACACATTAATCTGCAGGCAGGATCGCTGCAAATAATCTTTGACGTCATTAACAATTTATGTGTGTGTGAATGTGGTTACATATATCCATGTTTGTTTGCATCAGGCTTCCTTGTACCTTTTATTGTACCTCAGTTAGTAGTGTGGGCCTCAGGCACCCCTCCACTTTCTGCTTTAATGTGTAACTCCTCCTCGCACTACACAGGCCACCGCTACTCCCCAGTCATTGCTGCTCTGCACAAAGACTCCCACGGGTGCTTGGCCCTTCCTCTCTGTCACTTTTGTCTCTTTACAATCTCATCCTTTTGCTTATGATGTGTTTCCATCTCGCTCTCTCTGGTCCACTCACCCTCTCTCTCTCTCTTCTCCCTGCTGATTTGGAACAGAGCTGCCTATCAAAAGTTGAATGTGGGTATAGAATAGTAATGAGACGCAGGACTATCTTTATTTTTTTATTTTTTATTTTTTGTTTTTATTGTTTTTTTTTGTTTTTTTTAAACGTTTGTCAGAGTTGAGCTGCCAGTGAGCAGGAGGCCTTGGGGAGATGGAGCAGCAGTAGTTATGCAGGCATAACAGGGAAGGATTTTGCTGCTGTCTATCCACAATCACACACACACACACACACACACACACATGGAGATTAGAGCAAGCTCCTGCCAGGAGCAATAGCTCTATCTGACAGTTGCTTCCTAAAGCTCTTGTTAAGAGTGAATGTCACTGGCCTGCAGGTTGCTGAAGTTCTGTAAAAAGCCTGCTTGTTGTTAAAATTTGATGCTGATTGGCTGACATAAGAAGAGCATCAGTTGGTCAAAGGCAAACTCACTATAGGACTAGAAAATTATTCGGGTCAAGTAAGCACTCAGTTGGAACGAGAATCTGGTACAGATAATGTACTTTTTATGAGTATCATCTGAGTACAGTGTGTCATAACTATATTCGTGATGAAAGAAAATCCCCATTGGTTAGCTGTCAAAAATGTGTACTGCATAAAAACTGTCGCAGCGATGTAGCAGTCCCATTGTTTAAGACTTGCTATCTTTCTTTGTTTTGGGCTGATTTTCAAAATCCCTCTGGACTAATTGCAGGGGATTCAGATCACCTGTGCGCAGGGTGGGGGGACTGACTCCTGATTGAGGAGTAGAAGCAGCTTGGGGCATTTCCCTCCCAGCCAATCATGGTGTGACGACGCCCTTTTTGTGAAGGCATAAAAGAGGTGGGGAATGGCACCCAGGTGGCTCTTACCCTCATTCTGAATCTGTCCCTGACTCACTGAGAACCTCATCCACTTAGATTGCCAGCCAGAAACTCTGGTCTGTTTAGGCCCTATTGTGTTTTCTTGGCTGCCCCACGTCATTCTAGTGAGGAAACTGTATTCATTCTTGAACCCCTTGAAACCCAAGCCCCTGTACACCTTCAGTTTTGACATTTTATTTCACTGGGGCTTGTAGAACCACATTTTTTTTTAATTATACCCTGAAGAGGCATTTGTTTGTTTGGTTTATTGTCCAAGCAGCTGACATTGGGCATCCCCTCTAGATTTACATGTTTTTTGTTTATATTTTTATGTAGTTTGGGCTGGCTTGTAAGCATTTTACTGCCAGTATTGCCACATAAATCTTTTTTTGAAAATAGTTCTTATACTCTGTGATTAAAAACATTGACCTGAAGCTCAATTCTGAGGCTGTTTTCTTATAATTAATAAATATAGGAACTTCTGATCAGTCCATATCAAATATAGGCTGAAGTGAAAAACCTCTGTTTAGTCCCACCCACTTTCTGTTTAAGCACCACTCACTTCCAGCGTAAGCCCCGTCTGTTCCAATTACAGATACAGATAAGTATAATGGTGTATTTGCCTTTGTTGCATGTTTTCGTTTGCTGTACATGGCAATATGTCGCATATACAGTTTGTTTTTATTGATGTATTGGTTTGTTTGGACTCACATCCTCATCTCATTTTATTACATCTTCAATGCACCGCGCTGACGCCCATTTAGAGAGACATTAAATTTCCAATGCAGAGAAGGTTATTATGGTGCATGAAATGAAAACCAAATGGATTTTTCAACAAGCGCCAATTATAACTTCAAGGTTGTTGCACCCTCAGAGGATGTCCTATAGCTCTGCAGCAAATACACAAGAGGTGACGATCGCCCATTTAGAACGTATAAAATGTTGTCATTAACTGTCTGATTGGGGCTTTGCCATCAAAAACCCATGCCTCAGTAAAAACAGGGTGTGTTTGAACCTGGGGCTTGTATTTATGGTGAAAACCAGTGTTAAATTCTATGACTGGCCGGTATTAGAAATCAGCATAGTAGTTTTAACTGAATGGAGCATATAGATAAAACATGGGTCTGTGGCTTAATTGTCTCAGCTCACCACTAAATCCTTCAGATTATAAAAACTGCCCAACTTGAAAAATTGAGGCCACAGCTTTATGACACCAACACTATAGGTTGTTTTCCATTGGCTCCAGCAGTCAGATTTTGTGAGCTTTCTACTTCAACCAAAGAACAGATTTAGATTTGATCTGTAAAAAAGTAATTATTATAAAAAAATGTTATTTGCTTATGAACAAATATGTGTATAGAATAGGAATGCATGATATTTATCAGGCCGATCATTTTTGGGAAATTTATATTATTGGCCATTTATTGGTATGGGTAAAATTTATAGGCAATAAATAGAGCAGATAACAATTAGCCAAATTGCTTTCATTAACTTAAAGAGTTACTAAACCCCAGAGGTTTTAGCTGTCTCTGCTCCCTGCAGCTGCAGTTGTCCCCTCTAGCCCCTCACCACCACCACAAGTATTCACATATAGACACAATACACACACACATACACAACAACATACTATTAGCTGGCATAATAGCAAGGGTTTGTAGCCAAAAAATACGCTGGAGACTGATGATGTGACTTCCTGGTCCAATGCAAAATTCAACTGCAATAGCCAGGTTTCAACCTGTAGAGTGCAGACGCTATGCGTATTCATGAGACAACATGTAGAATTCAAATACTTTGCACTAAATATCAAGATATGGACCTGAATCAATCAACAACACTACGATACCCATGTACATGGTTTTGGTTTATAGTTACTCTTTAACGAGCACAGCATCGATTCCCCCCCGATCCGGTAGATTGCACTATTCAACTGTTGGCTGAAAAAAAAATCCATACCGTGCATCTCTAGTCTGTAATATAACTTTTTTTTCTCCACACTACAAAATATTAGGTTTATTCCAACATGTTTCACCCCACACCTTCGTCAGGGTGCTGATGACATTGTGCCACAGAACTCGCACCTGCACAAAATTAGGACACACGTGTCTGTCTCATGTATATGCAGCGTCATCTGGAGCTGTGGAAGGAGCTACTTCGGGATGCTGTTCAATAGTTGATGTTGTTGCTGTCGGTGCATTGGGTAGCTTCAGTTGGTAGTTTATTAGTTTGTGTCTCACATTTTAATTCCTTTGCTTGTATTTAATTTTGTCTGATGTCTTTGTTTATAACTCACAATCTAACCGTTGAAATAGTGTGACCTGTTCCTAATGCACATTTTTGCATGCAAGTAAGCACTGGCAGGGACAAATACACTGCTGCCAGCAGTTTTAATGAACTATCCAAGCGGATGGTTGCTTCAGAGTAGCTGTCTAAATCCTGTCCAAACCTTCCTCCCCAAACATTTACAGACTAAAAAGTCTCTCTTCATAGATACTCTGTAGAACATGGTACAAAAAGTTATTGGGAGCCATTAAAGTAAAATTGTGGTGCAGGCTTTATTTTCAGCTGCCAAAAAAATATCATCTAAATTGGATCCACTTGACTAATTTTAATATATTAAAATGTTACATTGGACACAGTAATATCAACACTTTCACTTCATTAAAGTACTCTGATCGGGGAAAACAACCTCATCGAATGTTCTGAATTGGAGCTTCAATCACTTTAATTGTTTCTATGTACCGTAGTGAGCAGACGTCAAGTTGTAATTACAAAAATGGAAAGAAAGAACAACATTCAATAGACACTTCTAATGCTGCTAAAAAAGCTCTATTTACTGTTTTTAGTGTTTATAGATTGCTCCACTAATTAAGAGGATAATGTTGTGGTTTCATCTCTAGGTCAGACCTTGATTCCGGGGGAGGCTCCTCCTCCATCGTCCAACCAGCAAGAGGTCCAGTTGAAGTTCCTGCTGACTGGCCTGCTGTCTGGTCTGCCGCTGCCGCCATTTGCCATCCGCATGTGTCCACCTCTTACCACCAAAAACATCAACCACTACCAACCCCTGCTGGCTGTAGGTAGGTAATAATGCACCACTGACACACATTCACACACGCACGCACACGCACACGCACACACACACACACACACACACACACACACACACACACACACACACACACACACACACACACACACACACACACACACACACAGGGGCTTGCAAAAGTCAGAGAAGAGCAAGGAACTACCGCTGGCAGGGATGGGGGTTTCAAAAAACTCTGCATTTTTTTTCTCCAATATGTTGTTTTGTTTCATCATGATTTGACATTCTTTCAGATTAAAACCAGTTGCATCAGTGCTGCATTTCATAGAGAAAATCAATAATAAATGAACTGCTTTTGTGTTGTTATGACTTTTCTCTGTCACAGAAAACATTAGTAAATGTTGCATGATTGCTGTTTGCTGCAGCTTATTTAGAATAATGGCTATTACATCAAAAAATGCAGAATGGATTGTAAATGTGAACTCTCACACAATATAAGGCTGAGTTGAGTCTGAGTGAAATGCTTTGTTAAACACTTAGATTTCATATTCTGTATTTGTCTGCAGTTCCAAACAATTATAGTCTGGAAGGACAACATGCAGTCGATCTAGTTTTAGTAGATATGATGTGGGGAAGTTCTATTTGGTCCTCAGCCCATGGGAGAAAAATATTTTCAACTGTATAATATCCCAAAAAGGATTACTTTAATGTCCTTGTAACATTTTTATGTGAAAGTGTTGATGTAAAAAATACAGATGTTTAAAAAGCACATTTTTGTATGAAGGCTCTTATATAACATTTAGTTGTTTTACAGTTACAGCTTTTAATGGCTTGGTTTGTTGCATTTTAGATTTTAATATTAATTGAGCATGTTAGCGTGCTTTCATTGAACACAGAGTCATTAAGATGATGTTATGCAAATTCACTCCATGCAGCACATTTAGATATAGATAGAGATATTTCAGTCGGGACCAAAGTGGTGGACCAATGGAGCGACAGACTAACATTGTGACCCGGTGTGGCTAAAAATCCAGAGGCCTTACCAATGACAGCTTTTTCATTCCTTTCTGGGTTGAGAATAAACTAGAACTTCACCTAATAATATTTACTGGAGCGAAATCCGCTGCACATGTATAGAGGCTGTGTGCTCGCGGCAGCGGCCCAGGATTCAAATCTGTTCTGTGACCCCTTGCTACATGTCATCCCTCTTCTATCATCCTGCTTTCTGTCAAACTTCAAGCTGTCCTATACAATGAAGATATGAAAGGCCAGAACAATAATTCATAAAAATAAATAAATATATTTTAAAAAAGTAGCATGAAACAGAGATACCCAACTACAAGTTTGTCAAAATTCTAATCCATTACAGCACTTGAGTAAATTAACTTGATTACTTCCCCCTACTGACATAAATAAAATACATACAGTATATATTTGATATTTCAGTAACTGATGCATATATTAGTTGTTCTGTAGGAATACTATTGGCCAGACCTTGTGTTGAGTGTGTGGTATAGTTCTGTCATCTGTCATGGTCATGCAGTATCTGTTTTTTAAGACTGTAGTTGTCCAAATGTACCCTTTCTTAGTTGCTATCATTCATCATGCCTTCACTGTAACAACCACAGATTTGAGTGTTGAGAAGAAAAAGCTTGTCCAGTTTGATTGATGAAATGTTGCTGCCCAGTGATGAAAGCACAAAACATCCAGTGAGACAGGAGGGCATAGGGCTGAATGATTATGCAGCTGCAGCGACACATTTTAATTGCTTGCACGTCTAGGCCCTTTTATCAGTGTGCCGTTGTGGTTTGGGTCCAAAAAATAAGACATAATAATAAGCACCGGTAATAACTAGCAGCAGAGCAAGACCTCAAACACTGTTTCATCTCAAAACAGGAAATTAACAGCGACTGATATGAAGCATTAAGTCAAGCAGGTGTTTACCTCAGAACAGCAAAACATTTATCACATACATTCATTAATTTGCTCTGCCTGAGGTGCCTGTCAATGGAAATGAATCTGTTCAAAACATCCAGGTCAGCAATTCCCAGTTTTACTTGAAGTAGGTTTTATTCAAATTTAGCTTTAAATGTTGTCCTGCTCTTTGTAGTCAACCTTATGTGAACTACTAAGTTTGCAACATTTTTCGAGTTGCAAAATGTTCTTGGATTTGCTGACACTTTTGTTGAACCCTCTTGACACTTTGGAAATTATCATCTTTGAATTAAAAAGGCTATGTCTGAATATTCAAATCATTGCTGTGAATTTGACTCATTGGGGCAGAAAGTGAGCAAGTAGTAGTCCACCAAGTCTGACTGTGCAGTCTCAGCAAATGATGCAGAAGGCATAGAGTTAAACTGAAATATCAGCCTTGGTTATTACTCCCCCGGGACAGCTGCTAGGCGAGAGAGAGAGAGAGAGAGGCAGCAAAAGTTTGGATTTATTTGTTTTAGATCAGCATAGCAATTTTCTTCAAAAGCATTTCCCTTATCTCCCCCACAGTAATGATGCATACCGTTATGAAAGTCTCAATTTAAATTGGAAATTAAGAGCAGAATCATGTATTTAATGCGACTCTGTTTTTGTATGTCTGCTGCTTTATGATGGTGTGTGTGTGTGTGTGTGTGCCTGTGTGTGTGTGTGTGTGTGTGTGTACACACTCCTGGCTGTGCACCAAATTCCATTTAGGGCCCAGGCGTGCTGCTGTTCCCTCCCCAACGCAGCAAACCTTCAGTTTAGTTGTCAGGCTGAAAAATAGGCTACGCTCAGTCCCCTGACATAGCCCACATAAATTAATCATACCTCAAAGATACATTGCCTCCCTCAGACCCACAGACAGGCAGATGAATAATAACACCTTCAACCTACACAACTTACAACCATTTTCACTGGGTGTCTTTGTCTCTCTGATATGTGCCTCACATCCACAATGGTGGGACACAGAGATCTCTTAAGTTCACAGCACATTATTACTTAATGACTGCAATAGTTCTAAAAGGCCGAGAGGGACTACCACTGATGTTCTCCATCTGTTACTTACCGGTTAGTCTCGGGTGTGTTTGTTCGAAGTGGAAGGGCATCTCTACCAAAAGAACTACCACCACCAATCTCTCAAGAGCAGCAATCTCAGAGCCACTTTTCAGCCAGAGACCTGTAATCTTTTTTCACTTAGTTTGTGAATTCTGGAGGGGGTCCAGTACGAGCCGATCACACCGCAGATGGTGTGGGGTTGACTGGCACAGCTGGTTCCCAGCGGCGTTGTGAATCTAAAACTAGAATAAGGCGATTGAGTTTTCTGTGCACACCATTTGTCTGGTCCCCATAGTCATCTTGCAGAGTCAAGTAGTTAAACAGTCTCTAGCTGCATTATTGAAATGTGCCTTTTGTTCCACTTCCCTGAACTGGCTTGTGAATAGTAAGTTTTGGGGACTAGATAATTACAGTGGGGATTTAGATGGAGGACATATCAACTGAAAGGTGGAAGCAATGTCCAGGTGATTCAAAAGCTGGCATGTGTTTAATTAAAATGGTATCTTGAGGCAAGTATATTTCATTTATAGCCAGTTTATTTTATAGCACAGTTAGTCAAGTCAAGTAGATTTTATTTATAGCGCAAAATCATAAATCACATTGCCTCAGTGGGCTTTACAATCTGTACAATGTAAGACTTTGTCCTTAGACCCTCAATTCAAGTAAGAAAAAACCCTTATAGCAGGGAATACAATGGAAAAAACCTCAGGAAGAGCCACAGAAGAAAGACAGGCAGTCAATACAGATTACATTGACAAAATATGATAGAAGTAGATTAAGAATGGAGAATGTGGAGCCAGGAGGACGACTGAGCAGGCAGGCCACGTGACCTTCTCTCCACCATGGGGACCTGGAAGAGGACAGGCCACACAAGATAATTAGCAATGAAAAAATATTAGAATGTATACAGATTTTGATTTAAAGAAGTAAAAAGTACAGATGTAAGAAGACTGTCGAACAGAAGTGAGCACTGATCCATAACGGGCATGCAAGTGCTGTCCACACTGAATCTGTTAAATATGCATTCCTTTACATCATGTAAACAAAGCATGTAGCCATCAGGTGTTCACTGGAGATCAGATTCGAAAATTTGCAATATTTAGATCTTTCTTTTCTTGGAAGCAAATACAATATAGCCAACGGCAAGTAGAAATGGAGTGTTTTCTGACCGGAAACTTTCAGCTCCATAGCAATTGCCCTCTAGCCAGCTGCCAACTTATTTGGGGTTTTTGAAGTAAAAGTAAAAAATATTGTTTACTCCTCATTTCAACTTCATGAATCAACTGTACGTCGACCGTGTCGTGGTTTTACCACAAGCATCAGAAAGCAATAGGAATATAAACAGCGCGCTGTGCAGTAGCGGCAAGTTAGGACAATCCAATAGGAAACAATGTAATTAAGCTGACTTTGTCATTACTGCTCACTCGTATGCAGTTAGGACACCGTGTGAGGCTATGATGATCCAGATTTGGCATATATGTGAGTCACCGACAACTAGGAGAGAGAGAGATTCCCGGGCTGTCGATGGTAAGGCAGGGAGGAGTAAAAAGAGAGAGAGAAGAAAGAGGAGGGAGAGAGACACACACAGCTCGCACCTTGAGGGAACCAGAGACAAAATCCGAAGTCAGAGACATGCAGTGTTTATAAGAAGTTGTGTTTTCGTCAGCAGGACAAACATGAACTATAGGGTGACCCGATTCAAAAGACTGCAACCGACCCACCAAAAAGGTAATAGTAAAAGGCGCGAGGGCTGAGCTAATCGAAGAATAAGGATTAATTCAAAGTAAAGGCAAGGAAATGAGTTTAAATTTGGATTTAAAGGCCTCAATAGAGTCAGATTGTCAGATGTCAGCAGGGAGGTTCATCTACAGGAGAGGGCATGATAGGAAAAGGCCCTGCAGCCAGCTGACTTCATTTACACTCTGGGGACAGACAGGAATCCTGTATTCTAAGAGCGTAATGCAAGAGATGGCATATAAGGTCGGACAGGTATGAAGGGTCATTAGAAGCACCTTACAGTCTGATCTGACGTGAATAGGAAGCCAATGAAGTGAAGCTAAGATTGGTGTATTATGATCAAATTGGTACCATAGTTAGGAACAATATATTCTATTGCATTAAGGTTGAAGTACAAAAAGTGCAAAAAGGTAGGTCACTGTCATGCTTTATAAATTGAAAACATTACTCAGTAATGATGTGCTGATTGGTGCTGCGACAGGTGTTCTGGCAGGCGTTGGCATCTGTCACCTCTCCTGTTTACCATGAGCCAGAGAATACACCTGATCACTAAATCCAGAGCGATCCATGGATTAGTCCTTGGCAGATACAGCTCAGTCTCTTTCTTGGCCTCTGTTCCAGTCTACATTAGCTAAGTCGTAAGGGGGACTCATTGAATCTCAGTGATGCGACACCAGTCAGAGGAACAGCCAAGGGAAACCAAGTTTTTTCACCTTGCACTAGATGCAAATAAAGCAAAAGATGAGCTAGCTGCTGATGGCTCGAAAGCACTCATGGTTGAAATTGCCATCCACAGTTCATTACAGTGAGACAGAAGGCAGGGATTCCCGCCTCTGTTTGCGCCATTTCCATTTCTCACTTTTCCCCTCTGCCAGTCTCTCTTGGTCTTTGCTTTTAAAGGAAGGGCTGCAAAAGCTGTGCAGCCAACCTCACTACCCAGAAGCAAGGCTTTCTGGTATCCTGTCTAAAAAGCTGTAATCTGTGTGAGACTTGACAGCTCCATTACAGATAGGTCCCAGGCCCGGAGCCTTCCTTTTCAGTGACATTTACACAAACACTGAGAAGCTGACATCCATTTCTAATCATTTGATAGTGGCATGCCTAATTTATATATCTGTGCTTGCCCAACAGCTATTCTTTGCTGCATTGTTTGGATCTTCAAAGTGAAACTGCATTAAGAGCAGAATAAACTATCAACACAGCAAAAACATACATTTTTCAGTTGCAAAATGTGAGAAATAAACATTCATGTACTGATATGAAGGCAGCCACTGAGGCATGCGCCTCCGAAAAGCAAAACAATTATCAGATGGACTGATTCTCATTCTCAGCTCCAGCGGTCTGTCAAAAAGAATATAAATTGGGTTTGCAGTCCTGAAAAGAGTCTTTTCAAAGAGTTCACATCATCGTCTGCCATCCTACAGTTATTTGGAGAGTTGGGTTCATCGGAGGACAGTCCAGCTCAGTCATCAGCTGCACTTAGTGTTGAAACAGATTGTGGATTCCTATCAAATTTAATTTTAATGAACCAAATGATCCAAGGAAAAGATTCTATTTATTTAGAGAAGGATTGCTGCTTCTTTAGAGGAATTCATTAAGACAGTCATTTAATCAGGGACTGTGAGATGAAATCAGACTGCATGTATAAGAAATAAGCAAAAATAATGTAATTAGTTTCAGACTTGTAAGTGCTTTACTATTATTGAACAAGTACTACAGATATACAAAACAACACAGATATACAAAACAAGACTTTTTTGCAGAGAGTTAGGTGAGAAGATTGAAACCAATCTCATGTCTCTACAGTAAATGTGAAGTTACACCCAAGGGTCGGTTAGCTTAGCTCAGCACACAGACTGGAAACAGACTCAAAATTCACCTACCGGCACCTCTTAGGCTCACTAATGCATTTTTTGGACAGGCGCAGTGACTTCCTTCAACCCTGTGGTGACTGTAACTGTGCCAGATAACCAGCAGAAACTCTTGAGGAGCCAGACCTAGAATAATTCCAGCGCAAAAAAAAACCCTTGTTAAAACAGCAACTTGCAATTTTTACATTTAGAAGTATAATATGTAAGAATTCTGCATTAAAATTTCTAAAAATGACTTGATCTTCGTTATATTTTGTCAAATTGTGTCCTTACATTATCCCAAATGTTTTCAACAGTGTTCAAACCCAGAGAAATCCACAAGTTTACTCAAGCTAACGATGCGTTTCATTAAAACTTTAAAACATAACTTCATCTGTGAACATTTGTGCCTAAGTCACATCAGATAGATTTTGATCAGCAGTGGTGGTTGTTTAATGGTCTATACATCAACAATGAAACGAGTTTGAGGGCAGGAACATTTGTGTTTATTTGCGTTACTCATACAGTGTTTATCTACCCCAAACAGCTAGTTTATTTTATTGTAAACTAGCAGTAAGCTAATGTTAGCAAGCAGCGACACTCTGGGTGTGTTTGTCTGTGTGGTTAAATTCAGGACAACTCTCAGTGAAATTAGTAGCCTAGCACTACTCAGTTCCGCCAGAAAAACGCGATTATGCGATAGCATAATTCAACGCATAATCAGCCAAAGTCCGCACATTTATGTGGGGGCCACATTTTTTCAAAGACGCCGCACTTTGGCTGCATAAATCGCCGATTTCCGCGCAAAATGCGCGAAATATGCGGGGCTTGCATTATTTCATAATCCCCGCATTTTCATTGCAAAAAAGTTGCATATATCTTCGCAGAAAGTTGAAAAATGTTGCGTTTACTTCACACAAGAGCAGCCATTTTCCTCCTGTTGCCTTGGGAACATTATGAAGTGACGTCATCGGAAAGCTGAGAACTTAATTATTCCCAGCACTTTCTGTGATGTAGTATGCTTGCTTATCATAGGAAGTCATTAGACATGACTCTTTACATTAAGGTAGTAGCCTAGTGAGCCTAGTAACAGAGTGTTGGGGGAATCACTTTTTTTTTCTTATTCATCAAACCGCAGTTTTTGCAAGTTCCCGCAATTTTTGCAAATTCCCGCAATTTCATCGCATAAAATTGCATAAATATCCCGCATATTCCATCGCATTTTTTAAGAAAACGTGCCGCATAATCAAGGATTTTTGCCCGCAACAATCACAAAAAAACTCTGCATTTTTCTGGAAGGACTGACTACTTGCTTCTCTCTCTTCTTTTTCCCTTCTCCTCTCTGTTATGTTGTTCATGACGTAAGGTACATTTCCCCTCCAGCTCCAGTAAGCAGTCAACATTACAGAACATAAACACCTGCAAACAGAGGTCACTCGCTGCAGTCAGGTTGATAAACAGAAGTGAAGATAAATTCACCAAAAGGATTGAGAAAGTGAGAAGTAAAGGCATTTTTAAGCCTGGTTTGTTATGAAACCGATTTGCCTGACTGAAAAACAGTAAAAAAAACAAAACATTAAAGCATCAAAGTGACAGACTACTGTTTTGCTTTCATCATGGAAAAAACTATGGCGGGACAAGTGAACAACTGACAACACTGAGCAGCATCCACAATGCCAACCATAAATTGGATATTTTTGATGTGTCTGTCTGATGACAGACTAACCCAAATCTGGCTTTTGATTCTTATGTCCTGTGTTGTGCGTCAAGAGGCCAATTTTTATTTGCTGTCGTAATGAAAGTGTCTGTCCCAGAATGAGAATCAAGTATTTTCAGCAATTTTCATCTCTCACCTCACCAGGCCATATGGAAGGGCAGGATCTTGATTAAAGTAAACAAACCTTGGCTGTGAGGCGACTCTGGGATCTGTTTATCTCTATCCACCTACTTCCTGATTGCCCGACTTCCTGCTGAAACATCCTACAGTCTCACCCTACATACCATCTATCAGCTACACAGGGAGCAGTAGGGGAACACACACACATACACAAACAGATGCCGATGTGGCACTGCCTATCGCCACCTCCAGATGTTGTGTCAGCATGTGGTTGTCCCGCTGAAGCCCAGTGCAGACTGAGCAGTCCTTTGCAGAGGGACTGGGCACAGCAGCCCAGCTCCATCACACTCAGGATAATTATAGAAGTAAATGTGCTCCTGCACCTGTCCATGTTCACCACAAAAATAAAATAAAATCCTCCAATCTTTGTTAAACACTTTCCAAACATTACCAGAATGGACTTTTGATTTGCTTTTATATCTGCTGCAGTTTTATGTTTATTCTGTCATTCTCTAGAATTAAGTAATTATTTTAATTGCTGTGTCTTCCAGCTTTGTTGCTGAGGTTATAACCTCAATTGTTTTGTGCCTTTTACAGCTGCTTGTTTTTCCCATCAGTGTAAAATCAGCCCATGGCATTCTATAAAATCATGTATAAACTGTTTTAATCATCTAAAGGACATATAGTAGAAACTAGTATATACGATGTTGGCTTGGATTCAAAGCTGAAAATGTAAATAATGTCTTTTATTACTTGTATTGTTGAAATAAAAACAAAAAAAAAGTATAAAATAAAAATAATTAGAGCCCGGCCAATACAACATTTTTCAGGCCAGTGCCTATACCGATATTAAGGAGTGAAATATTCAGATTTTTAATGTATCAGACCAAGCACTTGTGACAAAGATATGTATGGAGAAAGCATATTTTATAGTTTAACAATAAACTTTGTTGTCTAAAATGACATCAGTCCACTGAAACAGTAAACTTTTCTATGAATTTGATTTAATTTTTAATTATCCCAAGCATCCCAAATTTACCTCGATTTACCAGCCTAACATTGGTATCGGCCAAAAGTTGACTGACATTGGCCTATCGGCATATTAGATGGCATTTACCGATGCCAGTAGCTGATATTGATCTGTTGCGTCTCAACTATTTTGCACTGGGTGCACGTGCTGTCCAGCCCCGCCTTCCTACTGACCGCAGCCATTACTTTCCCCACGCTCCATGCGCATGTGCCAAACATTTGTGTGACATTTGCTGACATGATCTCCTCAGTGAGAGCCCTGAGACTTCTTTTAAGTGGAGGCTGACACAGATCGTGGTGTTGAAACAACGCTTTGCTCTAATGGAGTCGATCCCCCATGTTCTGCACCGGGATTTCGCTGGATCCCAGATAAGCTATAAAGACCACTACTTTGATGTGGATTTTTAACAAGGCGGGCCAGCAATTGATGCAAAACTGATAGAAAGAATGACTTAAAAGACAGTTCAGTTATTCTTCTATGAAGAGGATTTCTTTGTTTCCTTGATGCAAAAGGTAGAATAAATAACCAAAAAAAAAAAAAAAAAAAACTTTAATCATTATCGGTTGTCGGCCAAATTGTTATTTACATCGGTATCAGCCAAGAAGAAAAATGTGTCACAACTTTGTAAGTTGATTTTAACAGTGAGAAACTTTGTACCCCCCCAAAATTGTAAACATCAAAAAGAACTTTTAACTAGATGTTTGTTTGTCTCAGTGTGAACAAATGTGGGAAAACACCACTTTGTCTTTGTCAAACCGCCTCAGAGTTTCTGATCTCAGTGTCAAATGTCACCTGCAGTATTTTATCGTGTGGATTTCGGGGAGGGATGCAGTTGTTTTGCTATTTTCCCAGCAGCATATGAAACAGTGCTGTGAGTTGAGTGACACAGGGTTTGATGTGCTGCGTATATCCACATCCACTGCTGTGACAGGGAACACACAGGGGTGTCACACTGACACACTGTCTCTCTGATCCTGCTGGAGGGTAGATGCTGCTAAGATAAGTAACGGTATCACTTGTGACCTCTTGTCTCTCTGTTTCTCTGTCTCAAACATTTCCTCTGTCTCCTCTTCTCAGGCACCAGTAACGGCTCTGTACTGGTCTATAACCTTACCAGTGGTCTTCTGCACAAAGAGCTCAGTGTCCACTCTTGTGAAGTCAGGTAAGATTTGTGTGTCTGTGTGGTGGAACTTGTACAACAAGGCAGAATATTTCCAGGCTCAGCAGTTCAGTTCCCACTGGTGCACTCAGTGTACCCTTTGGATAAAATATCTGTAAAATGACACGTTAGATGAACCCCAGTGGCTGGTCAGTCAGCTCGAGGTGGATTGATTTTCTGTTGATTGTTTTCAGGCTCATTAGAGTTTGTGGAGGCAATTGGCAATCAGATAATTAGAGTGCTATGTCAGCTCTTGTGAGGTAGAGAGCATTAATTATTTAGCTATGCTTTATGGGAGTTGTATCTGCATATCTTTTAGGAGTGCTTCAGCTGAGTATGGCACTCTTGGCTTGAAGAAATAAAGACTGCAACAAGCAAAATAGAAGATCTGGATTTTTCACCACATTTTAGTCCAAACACCAAGATGGTAGAAATTGCATTGCTATTACAGGCAAATGAAAACATGAAATCCATAAATAAATTTGCTTGCAAGTGGCAATCAGGTATGTACAGTGGGGAAGGTAGCAGAAAAATCCTGGCACTGCAAACTTTGTGATCAAGCCATAGCTTATTTAAAAAAACACCACACAGTCTCGAGGAGCTGACAAAAATACTGCGGAGCTGCTTTGGTACGTTTATCCCAACAAGTAACTGAATTGTGAGTTTGTTTCCTGAAGTGTGGGTGAACGCAGAGGGAGCTCAGATGTGCTCGGAAAATGGGACCAGCTTCGTGTACCGTGCAAATCAATTCATCATGACAAGCCAGTAAATGGTCTTACAAGGCCTATATTTACTCTGTATGTGTGGTGTGTTTGTGGTAGACAGAAGAAGACGGTGTGTTAGTGATGTTGATGTTACATATCTACCCAAAGCAGCTGATGTAACTTTTATACAGTCAGTGTGTATTTGTGCATTACACAGTCACAAATATATTCTGCCAATTTGCAAGAAGTTTTAAAGTTAAGTCAAGTCAAATTATACAGCCCGTTAGGACAAATCACAATTTCCCTAAGTGGGCCTTACAATATGAACAGTATACGACACCCTCTATCCTCAGACCCTCAATTTGGATATGGAAAAACTCACCAAAACACCCCAAGGGAAACAGGAGAAATGGTATCCCTCTTTCAAGGTAGATAGATATGCAGTAGATGTTGTGACAAAGAAACTCCACAGTATATAAAAACTATGATGACAAATTTAAAGATGCATATAGATTGCAAAAAGTGCAGAATATGGTAGAATATGTAAGAAATCACTTGTTACTGATCTCCACAAAAAGACAAAAGCAGAAACACAGATTGTGCTATATACTACTTTCTCACAGTGGACGTTTCAACTTGTTATAGCAGGAAAAACGCAGACGTTACTAATAGCATTAACGAGGGCACAGGGATTATTATTCCCTACATAATTGACTCAGAGTATCCCACAATGCATCGAGAAAAGTAGTGTACAACTGATGGTCACTAACAAACATTATATACATCATGCATTGCGCTAGAGGGGGAAAAAAAAGACCCAAATGCTGTCCAAAATAGTTTTTTCACTTGATCGATGACCTCACTATATAGTCCACTATGTAGAAGTACCTAGGTAGTGCGTAGGGAGTGATCACTTTCCATTGTCACTTGGAATAAATAACTCCCTTTTTATGTCAGAAATTGAGCCAAATGTTCAGGCTTCTTTTAAACTCAAAGGACTAGATAACTCCCTCAAGCTTAAGTAGCTAATTAATGAACCTGTCAATAACACATCAAAGGGGCCAGTCAGAGGAGAGCAGTATTCTACATTAAGAAGCTTCTTCCTGCTGTTCTTAAACAAGCATTTAAACCAGGAATTAAAAAGTTAAATACATCTGTGTCTATATATGGACTATGAATTATCTATTTATTCTACTTGCATACTTCTACAAAATGAATTTGCTTTTTAATTATGTTCCTTTTAAAGTTGACTGTTAAATGTTTTTTGTAGAGCCCGACAGATGCTTGATTTTTGGGGCTTATGCCAATACAAATGTTAGGAAATAAAAAATTCCTCGTATCCAACAAAGTTCTTTTGGTATAGTACTCTTTGAATCCATCTGAAACCCGTGGTAACCGTACCTACACATGAGATCTGTTTTGTGGTTCACCATGGTCAGTGCTCTTCAAAGTACGTGAGGTTGTTTCGGCCGGCCTTTCCATTTTTCCAACAGTTGGAAATCAACATTAGGGACTGGTCTTAACTTTTGAGAAGCTGATGCATTTATTAACTGACACACTGTGACCTGTACATAAGTGCCAGATTGACCGCATGTACAAACTGTATCCTTTTTTCGCTCTACTCCGCTTGCATTCACCGTCTCTTCTCTGCCACTCTCTCTCTTGCTCAACACTTGCCATGCACAGCGAACGTGTGTGGTTGTTTATTACAATACGGAAACCAGTTGTTCTTTGGAAAATTCTGCATGCAGCAAGACAAAAGACTGCTGAAGAAACAGGAGTTTGGGAAATTCTACATCAGAGCACAGACGACTAGACAACTCTGGTTGACCAATCAGTGGTCTGCTGTGCTGTGTCAGTGTGCTGGGTACCTCAACAGAAGGGTAATGAGAAAACAGGATGGCATGGAGTGGTTCTTTTGGTATCGTACACAGCTTTTCATAATGTAAAGGCACAAATAACCATTCTAATGTGTAACAAACTCAACCAAACCAGACTGCTTGGTGTTATTTGCCTTACTTAACATCACATATCAAGTTGCATATTTCCAACAGAACTGCATTCAATATTTTACCTGTTGAGCATGCAAAATGAAAATTCTAATATATATTGTTTTTTGTAGGGACAAGATAAATGCTTGCCTTAGAGCTAGCTTTGTTTCAGTGCAGTTTTGTGACACTTTAAACTCTGTTGTCCTGCTGTGCTTCCTCACAATATATTGCTTAATTATGGTCTGTGCCAGGCCACACAGAAAGGGGATGATTTCAGAACGCTGCACCACCTTCTGAGTGCCCCACAATGCAACAGCCAAACATCAACAAAGAGCAGGCTGTGCTTCATTAGTTAGTATTCTCTAATGAGCAGCAAAACTATTTCACCAGGATTAATTAAGCACGAGATTGAATCAATTAATGCTGTTAAGAGATTGATTGGGAGCTAACACCATCCGTTCAAGCAGAGCCAGGCTTTCTTTAATGAGAGAAGTTGGTGTCCAAAAATGCAAAATTCCAACAAACTTTAATGAGATATGTAACGTAAGCACAAGTTACTAACATATCCGTAGCTCCCTCTGCCTGTAAAACGGATGAAAGTAAGGGATTAGCAGGGGTTTGCTCTGCCTGCTTTCTTTCTGTGGCCTGTTTGTCACTGTGAATTTGCTCGACTGTCCTGATACTCAACAGCTGTCTATTCATCAGGGGTGTAGATCGCAAGTTTTATCACGATATGATATTCTTTGGATTTTAACAATGGCAGCGATATGAATCGATGCTATTGGATCGTTGATTACTGAATCGATATATCGATCCGGATCGATGTATCATTACACCCCTACTATTCATCTGCTCGTCATCTCTCACTCAACACTGCTGTACCTTGAGCTCACACACTACTTATGATATGTAACATTTTCAAGCACTTACACATTGTTTACTTGTCTAATGTTGCACACTGCTCATGTTTTTTGAACGTCCATGAACAAAGTAGAGCACAAAAAGTACCAACATTTAAAAAATAGATGAACAACACAGTCATACAAGAACCATTCAACCACACATTCACATCAAAGTAGTGCCATCAGATCAGGGCTTTGTCTTAAAAACACCTCCATCTGGTCTTCTCTCCTCCTGCACAGACACATGTGGAGTGCTGCTGTGATGTTTATGTTCAAAACTGAACGTTTTCTGTGGTGGCGAGAGCAGAGGTGCTTTATGGAAATGAGCTGAGCATCCCTTGCCCCAACGCAGCCAGGCCAAGGAAGCCTGGCTGCTTAGCATCTCATTTACATTTAGTGGGGAAATCGACTAATTAATCATGTGGCTATTTACCATCTCATTACAGTCGAGTTTGTGCTCCCCGAGCTGGGCCTGCTTCTAAAATATATTCATATCTGGCACTCAGCTTCATTTCGTGTGCATGTTTTTACTCTTTCCGAATGGATTTGTTGAAGTTTTAGGTGTCTCATTTACCTTACTTCTTAGCAGATGAATACTTTTCAGCTCTTCTGCAGGTATGAGATAGAAATATTATAAATTTAACTAAAAACTCGTTTGTGCTCATTTTTCACAGGGGGATTGAATGGGTGAGTCTCACCAGTTTCCTCTCTTTTGCCACTTCTTCTCCGAACAACATGGGCCTGGTGCGAAATGAGCTGCAGCATGTCGACCTTCCTACTGGTGAGCCTGCACTTACACACACACACACACACACACACACACACACACACACACACACACACACACACACACACACACACACACATTGTATACTATTGCCTGTACCTGAGGGGTACCAGGACTTATACATTGGCCTCTGTTCTCAAGGTTTCTGTTTTGCTCAGGGTTCCTGCAGCCTTAAAAACAAAGAAAATAGACACTTCAGTCTCTCTTTTTTCTCTTTTAGTGTCTCTGTAGTTTTGAAGAGACTCTTCTCGTCCTCCTCCAGGGGATACTTACACTCTCCTCCAAATTAGGTCCAAACTAAACAGTGTTAAGGTACCACCAAGGGGTGGCTGGCTCTGAAAATGAGATCCTATCGTGCCTTCCTGCAGAGCGACTTATATCCCCGCCTGAGTTCATTGACGGGTCTATAGAATTACTGCACCAGCAGTGACAATTGTGTGTTTCTACCTCCTCCAGGGGGTGGAAAGTCTACAGTGCTACATTTTCAAGACAGTTGAAAAGTAGTAAGTGGTCAGGAGTAGATAGTTGTTTCCGTGGGAAAAAAAAAGCTTTTCTTTTAGCAAATGAATATGAATTTACATTAATAATATATCTCCTTGAGAATAATATATTGGCAATCTTGGATATGAATGATTAATGAGGTATTATCATTTTCACAAATTGTCCCTGTTTTTGTCACGTGGGTCTGCTTCATATGTTTTAAACTTAATGTCTTCGGCTTTAGAAATTTGCTAAAAACTTATGGTCACTGTAATGGTTGTGTCTGAAAGACTTTTCCCCCCAATTCATTCAGGACAATGGAGACGGTAATTCACTTTTTTAACAACTCTCTCTTAAGCACCAGAGTCATCAAAGTTAACAGTCCACGGCATTAGCTTTGGTTACAGTCCCTCACACTTCCCAGCACATATACTTAAGTGTTTTTTTCTTGCAAGTTCAAGTGACAGAGATCCTCCAAGGTGTCCTTGACTGCAAATATAGCTCCTGGGGATCTCACTGTCATATATCTCTGAAGCATGCACAAATGTGTGTGTGTTTGTTTGCTACGGTCACAGCATTTTGGAAAATACACTTTTTTATTTACTCTCTTACCAAGAGCTAGATGGAAAAGATCAATATCAATTCAATCTGTGTGTATTCAGTACAGAGATACAATAGGCCTGGGACGTGTTTAGCCTAGCATAGCGCCGAGATGACAAGAGAAGAAAGGGGAAACAGCTCACTAAGGTACATCTAAACAGAAAAATACACCTCTCAAGATGTCTTTCTTTAGAGGTATTAATACTATACATGCAACAAAACAAACAAGACATTGTGATTTAATGTTAATGATGAGACTTTTTTATGTATTTATTTATTTATTTTATGTTAAATAATGTTAAATGATAATTATACCATCCAGCATTGCAGTTGCGGCCACACTAACATCCTGGACCAGATTCAGAAAGACAGCAGGCAGATCTTAACAATTTTGTTTCTGTTCTGTTGTTTTTTATTCAGGGAGAGTCAGCATACCTTTTTGCATAAACAAGTCCTCAAATAGAGCAGCAGAGCAAGTTTTGTATTCAAAGGCATACTATGCAGGATTTGTCGGTTGCTGTTTGTAAACACATCATTCAAAGGTGCAATAAGCGATTCTGGAGAAACATGGTTTATTGAGTTGTTTTTTCCAGGTCATCTTAAACCAACACTTTGGGTTGGAACTCAAAGTGTCAGTATTTGTCGACCTCGACATGAAACTCAACAATCAGCCATCTTTCTACTGAATCGCCGACACTCTTAAACACAGCAAGATGATTTCAAAAATAGAAGAAAATACAGGCAGATGCAGACTCCGCCACACACTTCCATTGGGTCATAAGTGAGGATTGAGAGGGATTTCTTTTTCTGGACATTGTTTTATAGGAAAATCCTGTAGAGAAAACCTTTTCAAGATTCTGCATTGCACTTGTAAGACTAATTCACCAAGAGAGCAGCTGTGGCCTTTACAGCTTGAGCACTTTCTGATAAGATTTTGAGACCCTAGGATAAAAATCCTCTTCCCTCGCTCGCCTTACTCAATTGTGGTAATACCTGGTTTCTGCAGCAATGAGAGCAGATGGGTGTATTCTTTGTCTAAGAAAGGATTTTTAGTCCTGCAGTGACTGTGGAAAGTTGGTATTAAGAAGTTGGAGTTAACTCAGTTGGCTTTGCTTCACACACAGTATAAATATTTATAATGTGTATAGATAATAATTACACGTAAGAATTACATTATCATTTATTAATGCAGGATCGTGGCAGGTGTCGTCTGCGCAGCGCTTTGAGGTGTCTCTCCAATAATCAACATCATCTGTGTGTTTCCGTGATTGCACATTTGACACATGTCATTAGAGCCTGCAGGCTGATCATCTGCAGAGTGAGAAACCATCATTGACACTTTGCAATCATGCGACCCCTCCTGCTGAGGAAACAAAAGTGGAAATTCTGAAGAGGGCTTCATTAGGCTCCAGTGCACCACAGGTCTCCAAAGTTTGCCCTACACCATATGCTTTGCTATTTCGTCTCCTCTGGTGTACAAAACTACCTCAGTCTCAACACAACTGTCGGAAGTCAGCCCCCCCCCCCCCCCCCCCCTTCCTCCAAACCACCACAGGCACCTCTATGACTCGTACATTTTAAACAGGCCAACTTCCTAAGTGTCCTCTGCAAAATCAGATCAGCACTTCCTTGGGCAAATGTGATAGCATACAGCTGAAGGGCATTCTTGTTTTGTTTAAAAGGGCACCTTGATGCTATGCATAATGTCTGCTTCACTAAAAAAGTTGCAAATGAAAAGCAGGGATCAGCGCAGGTGGTGAGAAGAAGTTGTCGGCAGTCTGCTCGTCCTGCTCTGGCGAAACAGATGAAACCAGGATGCCCTGGCACTAAAATGAAATGAGATGAATCACTCTCTTCACAGGTGCAAGGAAAGACACTGTCTTCTGCCTCCCATCATCACCTCATCTCCCTCACACTCACATGCTCTCTGTCTCTCTCTCTCTCTCTCCATGTCTGTTGTGTCTTTCAGGCAGATGCTTTGCATTCAGGGGCGAGCGAGGCAACGATGAGCCACCCATTGAGATGATTAAAGTGTCGCATCTCAAGTGAGTTTTCCAAAACCATATACCAAAAACATCACACAGACGCACACACTTAAACTGTACATTTACATATACACCATTTCACACCCACACATGTCCTCACCTCATCTGCCTGGAGCCATCTCACCTTTATTTCTCTCTTTCTCAGTCTGTCTCTGAACATTTAATTCCTATTATTTTTCAAGGTTGCGTTGCTTTTGCTTACTTTTTTCAAAGGTGTTATAATAGCCAGACTTGAATCCCAGTGACAGTCTGCACAAAGACCTGACAAGCGCAGATCAACCATTGATTGTGTTCTGTATTATTACTGTCCCCAGAAACCTTCATGTATTCATTTTGTGCAGTTTTGGATTATCAGTTTTCTATTCAAGTATTTATCATCGCCACATCTTTTAATTAGACTGTGATATTCAGAAAGATAAAAGGGCATGCAGTTATAGCCACCCTACATTTTTTGAGCTAAACAATACACAAGGTTATCAGATTGCAGCTGTCATAAATATAAGCAGTTGCTCTCAATGTGTTTGACACTGTAAGAGCCCCATGTTTTTCTAAGCCATCTTGTGAATTCTTAGCCTTGTTGTGGAGTATGAGTAGGTGGTTAATGTATTATACTAGAAACTGAAGACTTGGGTAATTGTAGATACACTCGCCTTTTGGCACTTTTGCTTACTGCAACAAGTGCCTTCTCTAGAGTGGAATAAGTAGGCTGCTCTGGAGGCAGTGAACACATACAGGGTCAGTACACAGCCGTGGCCATAAAAATATTATGAATGACATCACATAGAAGCCGCTGAACAACTGCAGTTAATTGATGTACTGCTTGGATAGTCAGAATGGTTACCATTTTGCACCCGACTTGGTTCAATTTCACACCAAATAAAAACTTCTATCTTCTGGTCTTTTTACTTAAACTACTTTCAGAGTATTACATTTGCCTCAGTCTAAACTGAACGACAGTACACAGCCATAAAACCGTGATCTCGTTTGATTTAAAAAATATCTTAGCCCTCCTTTTTACTGACATTTTGTCACCTCTTTCCATAATTTTTAGCTTGTCCAGCTATAGAGCCTTACAAATAAAAAGCTGAATTAATAAGTGATAAAACAAACTGTTGCGCAGGAGTTTTACTGCTACAGCCTTACACGGCATGGTATGACTACTAGCTTACCATTGGCTAATTTTGGCAAACTTTATATAGCAGGTGAATGGTGAATGGTGTCTCTGTCTCAGCCACTCTGTTGCTGCTCAGTGGCACATGAAGCCAAAAAAATCCCATTTCTTGGATAGCCGGATCTTCCGCATTGTGCGACCCATAGAGGTAGAGTCTGCACAATAGAGACTTCTGCCGACCGGGCCAGCTAACTTTTTTTTATCTTGTGGCTCTTTCAGACACCAAATGTTATCAGACCGGATGTCTCAAATTATGATTTGAGCCATCAAACTAGTTATTTCACAGGGGTTGTGATGCTCAAAAGAATTACACATGCGACACTTGCAATGTAAGCTTATGGGAAAAAGTCTTTTTGGGCCCCAGTGCATCACCTGACGTTGTAATTACATGGTTAGGCCACTACAGAAGTTGGCTTCAAAGCCTGTCGCACATCCTGGGGACTTGCCCGCTCTCTGTGTAGATAAAGAAGGCTCATTCTAAGGTAACAAATTAAAACATATTATTAGTGTTATATTCCATTTTTTCCAAATGGTCCCCCTAAATCCTCTACACTGGATCATCGAGGTGCAAATGAGGTGCTTCACTCTACACACCACATCATGGGGGAAAATGAGGTGAAATGTAATTACTGGATAGTGCATCATATCAATCTTTTCATCCACCAGTATATTATCTTGGCTGCCACAGATCGCAATCCCATAATAACAAAGACCTGAGGGTTGTAGTTACAGGAAGAGAGAGGGCAACATGCTTTCATATGCTGGAGCTCTCTGAAGAGCTGCCGGGTGCTGCAGTGTGTTTGCACTTTTGAACTCTGTTGTGCTCCAATACAGCAGCTAAAGGTTAGATATTTGCTCTTGAGCAGTTGCATGGTACCTTTTTTAAGAATGGCAGCCTCTTATCTGGCCAAATTGAGTAAGCTGGGGGATTTAGACTGCTAACTTCAGGCCACAAGTCTTAATATTAAATAAGTCATACAGTATGTGAAAGAAAATTCATGCTGCTCATTTAATTTGTTTGTTGATGTAAACAGCTGTGTACCTACAGTAAGGCCTGATGATTAAGGAGTTACACTTAAAGGTCATATTGATTAAAAAAAATTGTTGTCAAATCATTAAAAAAAAAAAAAAATCTACAGAGATTGTATAAAGGTGCAGAATAAAAGTATATATTTTCCTTAAAAACATTATGATTGTGAATCAGTGATTTTAAAATGTTTGTCTTGTCTCTGTGTAAGAATCCTGACTGCTGTTTCTAAGGTTTGTGAGTCAATAGTATGACGTCGTGGAAAAACATCTAAAAAATGGCTGACTTCTACAATATGCACCCAACATACTGTACTGCCCTAATGTTTTCCAGGTAGCGTTAGCAACTTTAACATTAGCTAACTTTTATCAACATTAAGGTTTTCTAACATTAGCTAATGTAATGCAACAAACTGGCAACCACTTGAGGGGCAGATCATTCAAAAACAGTGGTGCTGTCACTTGAGTATTATCAATTGCAGCTTTAAAGCTCATCCTGAAAACTCATCCTTGATGCATTTAGGCTCCTATGGGAAGGTTAAACATTCATTGCTCCAAAACTTTATTGTATTTCATGAACACAAAAAAACAACTTTCTGAAACATGATGAGATAAAAAACAGAAACTGTTTTTGTTGGTAGCAGGACACATTACCTGCTTACCAGGTGGTAGTCTCAGCATCCGATGTCTAGATTTCCAGGCCACATGGTAACCGCTTTTTGTCCCTTTTTGAATACAAAAAAACACAAGAACCTTTATAGTGGGGTAGTGGGCGGTGTTTTTTTTTGAGACTGAATGTGTGTATTTGTGATTTCCATCCTCAGACAGTACCTGGTGGTGGTGTTCAGAGACAAACCCCTGGAGCTGTGGGACATCAGGACGGGGACGCTTCTCCGGGAGATGGCTAAGAACTTCCCCACTGTTACTGCTCTGGTACAGACAAATCTACATACTACCGAAACACATGAGAAAAAAATACAATAAATGCTGCACTGCTGTGTTTCGATATACTTATGTAAATTTACAGCTCCTAACATCTCCAATTTATATATTTACTTAACAAAACACACAGTACGTGCTGTAATAACACCCATTGTTGACTCTTCCCCTTGTTAATAGTCTCTTATACTTTTTGACCCCTTTCCCTTCTTGTGTTTGTGCGGGCCATTTGAAAGATTAGTCTGAAGATTTTCCCCAAGCTCAGCAAAGAACAGAGGCTTCATTAGGCCAGAGAAATGCTCATAAAAGAAGAGTTATGGTGGACAAACTTTACAGTGTGGCTGTAAAAATCCTGCACAGTGCGAATAAAAACGCCAGTAACCTTAATAATACATGCTGGCTCCCCCAGCCACATATTGCTGTCTCATTTCCATATTGATTACAATTTCAAGTCAGCCAGACTACAGCCACAGTGCTCCTGCAGTTGGAAAGGAAGGCAGGGGAAAACAGCTCTCCTGTGTGTCTTAGTTTAATTTAACTGAGCATCTACTGTACATGCAAATCACTTTCCTGATCCCTTTGTCTCTATGTGTCTGGGTCTTGGTCTGCATCTGTCTCTGTAACGGCAACCCTGTGTCTCTGTGGAAACAGGAGTGGTCCCCGTCCCACAACCTGAAGAGCCTAAAGAAGAAGCAGATGGCAGCGAGGGAGGCCATGGCTCGGCAGACGGTGTCAGATGCCGAGCAGAGCAGCGTTGAATCCTCAGTCATAAGGTCAGCATTATAAATGTTGTTCTTGGAAGCCTTTTGCCAGGATAGAAATCCCAAAAGCAGAGTGTGAAAGTTTTTCAGACCTTATGAATAAAATCCTCCAACACCAGACTGAGAATACATGTATATTTTACTAATACTGTAGCTGTGTTCAGGGTAGAAATTGTATCATACCTGATATTCTGGTTGACAAGGTATTGGCAAAAGCCAAATAGAGGTCCTTTTTATTAGCAAAACAATGTATTATTTTAAGTCAATTAATACATTCAGTTAAACTGGAGACCCAATGTACAGGTGCATCTCAAAAAATTAGAATATCATGGAAAAGTTCATTTTTTTTCTGCAATGCTATACAGTATGGAGATGCTGATTTCCTTTTCCAGCAGGACTTGGCACCAGTGCCAAAACTACTAGTAACGGGTTTGCTGACCATGGTATGAGTGCACAAATGAACATACGTTTCAGAAGGTCGACATTTTTGTATTTTTGATTGGTCTTATGTAATATTCTAATATTTTGAGATACTGGATTTTTAAATCAGTACTCCTGTATTGTTAAACTCTCACGTACCTCAGCACCCCTGTCAGATGACTGACATGTTCCAAACATGTTGATTTGAATTTAAACTGAATGACATTTAAAACCATTAATTATATACATGTGGATATTGTTGCAATAATTTTCATACAGTTGAATTGTTCATTTCTATGTCAGTTTGCAGTTGCACTACTGGGTTACTACCTGGAGTGACAGAAGATGGATTTTTCAACGATTTATCCATTTCTGTTAGCTAACTATTTGAACTGTTTGTTCATTACTTTCATGTAACTATTTCAACCATTTAGGCTATCCATTATTTTGTAGATAACTATTTGAACCATTTATCCATTACTTTTAGCTGAGTATTTGGGCCTTTTAACTATTACTTTTACTGTATTATTTCTGTCAAAACGGTTCTGGTGACTTGCTAACTAGTTTCCACACACTCAATCACAGCACATAGCATTATAGCCATTTTTTTTTTTTTTACTTAGCTGAAAAGCTTGTCTACAATCTTTCCATGTTCCCCCTGGCAGCAGCACAAGTACCTACTGGGATACAACTACTACTGGTTGGCCTTGTCACTGTCAGCAGCAGAATACCAAAATGTCCAGACAAACATTTCTCAGAAAAAGAGAAAAAAAAATCTGACATGTTTTTCCACTACAGTCTCTTGCAGGATGCAGAGAGCAAGTCAGAGACCAGCCAGGCCATCTCAGCCAGGGAGCATTTTGTATTCACCGACACAGACGGGCAGGTCTACCACATCACCGTCGAGGGCAACACAGTCAAAGATGGTGCACGAATTCCCCCTGATGTGAGTCCAGAGACTTCGTGTCTTTTTTATGTCTATTTTTTACTTCATATCCACCTGAGCTACTCCAAGGTCATCCACACTGATCCTTGCACAAAGTTATTCTTCCCCGTTTCATATCTCTCCCTCTCTATTAACTTTCATATTGTGTTAATCCTTTTTGTACGCAAAGATTGTCACATTGTCCTCCTCTATAACGTAAAAAACATTACTCTCGCTCTATGTCCTTTAGGTTTTTTGTGTGGCTTTTATGGGGGATGATATACGGTAGATGCTGGCTCTGCAGCAGAAAGTGACCAGCCCAATGTGGCACACCTCCTAGTACAATAATAAACTGCATGCAGTCAAGGTGAATGTTTTTCAGCTAAATTCTGCAGCTTTATGTTTTGTTGCCAGATTAAACCTTTATTTGGCTAGATTGCACACAGCCAGCTGAAGCTGTGATTTTGAGTGTGTCACCAGTGTGTCATCAGTTTGTCCCAGATAACGTTCTGCATGTGTTCCCTCCACTGGTTTAGAAAGCAACTCAGGCTCAGGAGAAGAGGGGCTGTTACTGTATTTACCTGTAAAGCATCGGACAGTAATCTAGCCTTTAATTTGCTTTGATGGCAAAATTGCCAGGCTGGTAAAGAGAAACGAGCAGCCGGATGTTTTAAATACTTTACAAGTCATCGTGTCACCACCAAATGCCTTGAAATTTAAGCTATTGTTTGTGAAGACTTTGGCTTCAGGAACTTGCTGTCCTCATTATACTTGTAATTGTGTCGAGCTGAGTCATGCTATAGCACCTTCTGTTGTTTGTTGTTGATTGCCCACATCTGTCAACAACAACAACAGCACAGTTTTATACCTCATCACTAACACATATCCTTTTTTTTTTTCCATTCTAGATAGCAAAATTCATCTTGCTCTGTACTGTTTTTCTAAAGGAAAGCCACTATAGGTTATCAAATTCTCAAGTCCATTTAAGAGCAGCAGATTGGATTGTTAGACGGTCTCTGTTTTGCCCACTCACTACCTGCATCTATTCACAGCAGACAGACAGACACTGGAGCTTTACCTGGGGATTTTTTAAAGCTTTATCTTCTAGACGGCTGCAGATTCATTGCTCACAGATTTGCATACCCCAAAAGGTTTTACAGTCCTTTCAGGATGATAGAAGATCTTCATATCTCTGTCAGGAAACTGACGGAAACTCTCCTAAAAAGTTTTGTCCTATCATCCGCTGGGTACACAGTGAAGGTGAGCTGACACATAATGTCTTCACATCAGCACTCTGTCTTCTGGCACAGCCTTATTTAAACTCGGATGTTGTGCTTGTTCACAACTTGGCTGCCACAGATATTTAAAATGTATTTTCCTGTATAGATTCACGCTCAGACATAGGTGCCAGAAAATATGATGTTTTTATAGAGGAGGTAGAGTATGTTCTTTATGCTGTGGGGATTGCACTTTGTAACTTGCATCTTACAGTATTATCACCACAACGTTATTGTTTTTATTATTGAGACCATAAAAAGAAGCAAGAAAAGTCAGACTTTACTTTGTTATCAGTAGGTCATAAAAAAACTACAAATGCACACTGATTTGTAAAAATTCAAAAATCCTTTAATAAATGGGCTTAGCACCTACGCGTTTCAACTCACCATCTTCCTCAGGGCATGTTAAACTAAGCAGCAGCTCACAGATATACCAAAGCTGTTATTAGCAGCCAGGCAACCAGAGTAAGACTGAATAATTTTTCAGAGGTGCAGCTAGAAAAGTGGGTGTGTACATAATAATGTGAATTTCAACAAGGGTTGATATCTTTAGGATTACCAGATTTATCATAAATCAATAGCATCATCTGTAGCTATTTGTTTTTACATGCCCTGAGGAAGACTGTGAGCTGAAATTTGTAGGCGGTAGGCTTACTTATTAAGGCTTTTAACATTTTTTGCAAAGCTGTATTTTTTGGTTGATACTTATTTATAACAAAGTAAAGAATAAGTCTAACTTCTCTCTTCTCTTTTCTTTCTCATGATATGTCTCTGGATCCAAAGAGCTATTTTTTTGATACCTGCATTTGCGAAGCAGCTTTCCTCAGCCAATCTACTCGGATTTTCTTTCTTTACAGATCATTGTTTTTATTGTATGTGAATCATCTAATCATACGGAAGATGTTAATGGACTTCTGATGATTTTTTAGGATTTACTTATTATTATGTTCTCTCTCTTTAAGAGTGCAATTACAGAAACTCAGTGGTGACACAAGTAGTGGTACTGGAAATAAAAATAATCCATACAGACAAGATGCTTAAAACAAAGACATATATTTCTAGGTTTACTTACTTCTAGTCAATACATGACTTAATAAGTCGGCGGACAAATTCAGCTGTCCTTCCTTATTTTTCCTCTTGTTTCTCTCACTTAAACACATGCCTTGCCTTCCTCTCCTGTGTTGCAGGGTAGTATGGGCAGTATCGCCTGCATTGCCTGGAAAGGTGACACCCTGGTGCTTGGGGATGTAGATGGCAATCTCAATTTCTGGGACCTGAAAGCTCGTTTGTCTAGGTAACGGCTATATGTCATAGGCCACTTACTACACAGTAGCTACAGTATTCTTTTATCACTGCCTACAATTCTCCTAAGCATGTAATTGGGTTTTTATTTATTCATTTAACTTTTATATTTTTATGAGATAAACCTCAAGTATTTGTGCTGTGCAGGCTAAAATCTATGCTTGGAACTTGACATGTGTGATGAAAAAAATCAGCCTGCTCAGAATATTCATGATGACATTACGGGGAATAAATGACCGTGGGATAGGACAGAGAAATTCTCCCAAAACAACCAACAATGTTGATGTTTTCAGGGGAATACCAACACATCGTGGCTGGGTGAAGAAGATTCGCTTCGCCCCGGGGAAAGGCAACCAAAAGCTGCTGGTCATGTACACAGACGGAGCAGAGGTCTGGGACACCAAAGAGGTGAGCCTTCACAATATTATGTTATTGTGACAAAAAGTGAATTTATCGATTAGTTTGTTGTTACACGTTATAAACTCCCAGCATGCATCACCTGACTGCTCTGCATAACTCAGATAAAAAGGAAGAATGTGCAGTGGTCTGCAGGTTCTTACTGTCGCTGTACTTTGCAGTTAAACAGATTTACTATGGCAGAATTAATGTTTCCCGAGCACTGTAATCACTGAGGCACTACAATATTGTGGAGGGGTATATTTAACTAATGTCCTCTCTCAGAAAGGCTGTGGTAATAGCATATCCACTGTAATTGTCCTGCTTTATTAAAGAATCATTACAATGCACAATATAAGTACACGTACACAGGCCTTAAAAGCTTTCCACTGACATGTATAAGCTCAGCAGTAGCAGGATGGATGATGTTGATTCCTGTAAGAGGCATGTATCCTCGCTTCCACTTTAACTTTGTTTACTGAAGTCGTGCTCATCCAGAAAGTCCTCTCTCTGCAGTCTTCATTTCACCTAATCTGTGGATCTTTGCGGCTAGTTTGCGCTCCAGTTCATCATTAGATCTGATGTCATGGACCAGACTGTTTTTGTTTGTTTTCTGTATCCATGCCACAGTGTTTGTTAGCTTACCCAGCAGCAACATGTTAAAAAATGGAAAAGCAGATGAATGTGGACACAGTAGATGCTCTGCTGTATTAAGCAGCATGGGCTGGAGGGGTGGAGGGATGGAGGGAGGGGCTCCCACTGAAGCACTATTGTCTGGGGGTAGGGATGTATTTTCTGGAGGGGAGACGAGATAAGACACAGTTTTCGGTCCTCAATTCTAAAATCCAGACAACAGATGGATCATGCTGCAGAGGGAAACAAGCAACAAAGCTAAGGGGTTTGGGAGAAAAAGAGGGGTAGAGAGAATAAGGGAGGAGCTGGCGAGGAGGTTCGGGAGAGATCTCCGAAATGCTTCAGTGCACTGCTGACAGCTTGGTTGCACTGACTCCCATACAGCCACATAAAAAGCCAGAGGGAGGGAGGTTTTGGAAAACACTTTCTCAAAAGGCTGTTTGTCCACTGTGCCTTCCATTCTGTGTCCTGTTACACTCAACATAAATTAGTTTATAGTTGCCTGACACCTAGGCCGTCTTCTGTTGATACAGGTTTTTTATTGAATCCAAAAAGCATCCTGTATTGTGTCTTTCTCCTTCTGAATTTTGCAGAGAAATAATATTTTCCCACCATCCCCTGGGAGTTGTTGCAAATGCTTTAAAAGAAGGTTTAAGGGGACAGTTTGAGATGAACTACCTCCTCTCTTGCAGGTCCAGATGGTCAGCAGCATGCGGATCGGTCGCAACGTGAACTACCGCATCCTAGACATTGACTGGTGCACGTCAGACAAGGTCGTGCTGGCCTCTGACGACGGCTGCATCCGAGTGCTGGAGATGGCCATGAAGTCTGCCAGCTACCGCATGGATGAGCAAGACCTGACTGGTGAGCCAGGGAACGAAGAGTGTGAAGGAGTGAAAGAAAAGTTGCATCTAAAGGTTTAAGGAGAAATTTGGATCGGACAAAGGATTGATTCTTAAGAAATGATATGATTTTTAAATTGATACTACTTATGATGACCTCATCAGCAGTAGCCTAATATTTGTTCCCTCTGATGTTTAGATCCAGTGTGGTGTCCTTACCTGCTGGTGCCCCGAGCTGCCCTCACTCTCAAGACTTTCCTCCTGCTGCAGCCCTGGTCAGGAACCTTCACCATGGACATCACTCAGGTGTAAGTCTCAACCTGAATAAGTCACCATAACTGTGTCCAACCACTCTAATGAGGTCAGGAGTTTTAGTAGGGCTAACACAGAGACAGAATATCTTATATTCAACTTCACCTGACCTGCATGTCTTTGGACTGTGTGATGAACCCAAGAGCTCCCAGAAAAACAAGGATAAACGCACACTGAAAGGATCAAAGCTGAAAATCTCAGTCATGACCTCGTTAAGATCCTTTTTAAGTTAAGCCCTCATTTTCATTCTTGCACTGTGTGTACACAGAGAAATTTAGTCAAAACAAGTTTGTAAGCATAGATATGTAAAGACTGTAGAGGAATAAAACAAAACTGCATTAGCAAACTTTATTTACTGCTTGATGCTCCTTAGCCTATCTGCAAAATTAGTATCAGAGCTGGCCAGTGTGGTTATTAATTATTTTTATCAGCTTTGAGAAGCCTCATCCAATTCCAATCCTCTGTTTCTTATACCAAATTATAGTTGGGTGCAACAGCTATAAAAACCCAAATACTGCTAACTCCTTGGATTTATAAAACAAGCCACTGCGAGCAAGTAAGCAATTCAGCACATTAATAGTATGGTTGGGAGTTTCAATTATTAATATCCACACAGCGTGCATCAGTGGTTTAGCAGTGCTGCTTTAGGTTAAACCTCATTTAAACTTGCGTAGTATACATTGTTGAGCTCAGGGAACTCTGGGATAAGGACAGGCTGTCAATCTGAAATGTTTTCTGTTTTGGCTGTAAAACTTCAATCCAAAAAGTTACCTAACTATTTAAACTCTTCAACAGGCTGATCAATAATCAAAACAGGTGGGAAATATTGACAGGCATTGTGTTGACTCACAACAACCAGCTCCTTAGTCATAGTTTTGTTAATAAAAAGTGCACTGTTTTTAGGCTGAATAGTCTCAGTTTAAGTAAAAACATGATTTACTGGAATTAAGAACTTTGTCAAAACTTGATCGTGCTCTTGCTGATTAAAAAAAGTTTCAGTTTTAAGTGACAAGATTAGTTGTGAGCAGGGATGGTACCTTTTAGCAGTATAAGAAACAGAAACTTGTTTGTCAGTAGATCAGATTTGAGTTGTCCTTCAGAATAAGGGTCGATAAATTTCATTATTTTATTGAATTACCTACCTTCCAGGGATAAGACTTTGCTTGATGTATTCTTTTATACCGCTATACCATCTGCCAACCACTCAAGTGTTTAGTTTATTACCTTCATAAAGAAAAGAACCAATTTGCCGGTGTAAGCAACTCACCTTTGTAAACAAGTCAACGTAGGAGTCAATAGAGGCTGTCCTGAGAGAGGAGCTTTATTTTTGTTCAGGCTGCTACATCTGTGTTGAACTACAGCGTGTTGTAATTATGCCCCAGATAACCTGAGTCCTTGGTGTAACACTGCTTTCGTCTATTAAACACACACAGCTGTCTTATCAGAAGTCAGGCAGCTACAGTATATTAACAGCGCTCACAGGGCACTACCTGACCTCAGCATAAATGTTAGAATAGAGTTATCTATTACTGCCTGACACCACACATCGACTTCTGCAGGTTCTGAGCTTCCCATTTAATATTTGGCCAGGCTTTATTTTTAGGGAGACGTAAGCGGAGCCATTTGACTGAGTTTGATCCCTCCATTTCAGAGACTACAATGAGAAAGGTGAGATAAAAGGCTTGATCCAGGAACAGCTCAACTCCTTGTCAAAGTGAGTTCTTACACTTTCTAATGGTAATGATCACACGCTGTGGCTCCGATTTCACTATTTCCTGTTGATTTCATGATGCAAACATGATGCATGTGTGTGTGTATGAGAGTGTATCTGTGCCAAGTGTCAGTTTTTGTTTACCTACTTTTGTCTTGCAGTCGAGTCCCAGGATCCTTTGTGTTTAGACAGTGTGCCCAAAGAGCATGTAGTCTGTGGGCTGGCAGATAAGAGAGATCTCCAGTAACAGCCACACTGGGCCTGCTGTGTTTGAGAAGTGTAATTGGCTCTCACTGTGTTCTGATTGTCTGTTTCTGATTGGCTCCCCAGTGATATGAAGAGTGTGCTGCAAGACCCGGAGCTCAGCCTGCTACAGCGCTGCCTCCTGGTCTCACGGTGAGTTAAAAGTCAGCATGGAGTTGCTGCTGTTTTGATGTCTGCACAGACTGTACTGTGTTACGAGGGTCTACGGGACTCATAGCATGATTATTTTGTTAACTTTCCGACAGTGCACCTGTGTAAAAACTACAGTTCAGCGGCATTTCTATAAGCTGCTAACCTGGAAGTGTGGTGACACTCTTCCACTCTACACTATAGAATAATACAACTGTAAAAAATGAACTTTACATTAACAGAACACATGTTAAACTTGTCTTTGACTCAATATGTTTGCTTCTACTAACGTCTCCCTTTCTGTGTGTATGATTGTTAAGTTCAGGCAGGAGATTGGGTCTGTTTGTTACAATGATCTAAAGCCGAACTGGATTTGCAATCAAGCTGCTTGTTAGCCTTGTTGTTGTTCACTGATTGCACAGGATATAATTCAAGCGTGCAAGACACAATTGCACTGATCACCATCAATTTCTCTCCAGACATCTGTGCTTAATGGCATACTTTATCATCATTTAAGCTTTCACTGCCTTTATTGATATTTATTTTTCACTTTTTACTTACTTCAGCATATGTTATACAAGTGAGAAAGATAAACAAGATATTGTAATATTCTGAGTCGAATAATTTGCTTTAATTATTTGGAAAAATAACGTTTTTGTCTTTTTTCCCTTTTTCTGCTGTAACTATACAGTTGTGATTCTGTATCTCCACAACAAAGCCTGACATGAGAGCTGGTGTCAGCAACTCTGATCTCGTCTCTGCTCCAGTTCTCATTTCCCTTGAGCATCTGACAAATCTAGAGCAGCCAGTCAGAGCAGAAATGCAATATCCATCCCTTCCCCGTTTACATCCTGTTATTAAAGCCATGATTTACCTGGAAAGTCCCAAGGACTCTGCTCGATGAATGCTGTTACTCTAAAAGCTCACCGTAGTGTCCCTGCATCCGTCCATCCCAAGTTTTCATGCCACTGATAATGTGGCATGGTAACCTAGCAACAGCTGTGTGCCTGTGTAGATATGTTAAAAGAAGGCTGGAAAAAAAAGGCAGAAGGATGCGGAGAGGGGGTGGAGGGGATCTTGGTGAAAGAGCGAGGCGTGGGCTGGAAGATACAGGCACTATGACCATTAGTGAGCAAACTGTTGCACGTTGATTCGGACTGCAGAAGTTGACCAACCACTCCAGAGAGAACGTTATTCTCTCTGGACACAGCTGACCGGTTGTTGTGGTAAACTGCAGGCTCTTTGGGGATGAGTCAGATCTTCACTTCTGGACGGTGGCGTCCCACTACCTCCAGGCGTTTGCCCAGGCTCGTCAGCTGAGTGTATCGAGTGCAGAGGGACAGACACAAAGTGATGCAACCCAGCCACCACCTCAGAACCACCTGGACATCTGCCATGACGTCCTGTGTGAGAGCTCTTACTTCCAGGTCAGTGAAACAAGAGAAGAAGACAAAGTGTTGTCCTCTTTTTGCCATTGAAACTGAGACAATGGAGACAAATACATGATCCCAGCTGTCAACATTTAAACATTCCCCTCGGACTCAGCCAGAGACACTTACAATCCTCAAGTCAGGCAACGCACAAACAAACACGTCCTGTCCCTTGTCATCCTCAGTGTCAACACCATCGCCCCGGTCACACAATACATTTCATTATTAATGACATTTTGTCTCTCCTCTGTTATCTCACTAAGTCCCGCTCTCACAGCTCACACTTTTAAATCTTTGAGGTCAAACCTTTCTTTCACTTCACCCTCGCTACATTTAATTCCCTTCACATTTCCGGGATAGGCTCAATTAAAAAAAATCCCCTCTCTTGTTTGCGCCGTGTCATTGCTCGGATCAATGCATCTGGCTGATGACATAGTTGAATCTGCTTGCAGGGCCCATGTAAACAAGACCCTGAATCTTCTCTCTTTTTTTTCTCCCAACTTTTTAATTATCGACCTAGTCTGTTTTAAAGAGTATTGGAAAAGTTTCTGCAGAAGATGCCCATTGATTGGTCCGCTGTGTCCGCTCGCATCATTCTGGTCGGCATGGCAGCCCAGTGAACAAAAACATCCACCATCATGTTGCTGTTGTGAATTCAAAGGTTTTTCATTAAAGCTTATGTTTTTTTGTGTTCTGGATGTTCCACACATTGGTTTTGTGTCCAGACTGCAGAAATTACTTCCGTGGACCTTACTTTAGAGGAAAAGTGTGGATAGTAATTAAAAAGTTGGCACACTGTGCAAGAGTCGACAAACCTTCTCTGTTTTTTGTTAGATTCGTTCTTTTTTTCCCCACAAGGCTACATAACTATACTCAAGAAAGCAGTGGAGTAAAGAGGAGAGAGGAGATGTTCCTTTTTTGATTAAATATCAGCCAGTTCTGAAAAATGTCAAGTATCTCTCAGCTAGCATTGAAGTTTGAAGCAGCAGAATGTAAATGGACTATCTAATTCCAGTCAAAATAGGTCGTATTGAAAAGCCTCAAATAAGCCAGTAATTTATTTTTTCAGGTTATTTTTTATGGCTTATGCACCATTCTGTTTTTGAGAAACTTCTGCTCCCTGTGTTAATGAGGGACCACACAGTGATCACAAAGTTACGACTTTCAAAGAGCAACCCAGACTAACTGCAGCTGCATTTGGCTGCTGTTGTCATAAAACAGCTTCAGTGGCAGAAGTCTGACTGTAATTACTAATATCCAAGACTCCAATACAGAGCACACTGTTGCTAAACTCATTTGGTATCTCTGCGAGGATTTATGCCCATGGCTGTGACTCACAGAAGGATTCATCATAATAAAGTGCAAAAAACAGTGTGTGTTAGATATAGTGTGCGCACACACAGCACATGTATCTAATATTCTACTATGCCGCTATCTCTCCCCTCATTGTATCATTTCCCCCTTCGTCATCTTATAAAACTGATGAGCTCTCCGTCTTTGAAAAATCTATTGCTGTTTATGTGTTTCATGCCTATCAGTGAAAAAAAATCTGATCTCCCATCAGGGAACATGTAATGAAATAAAAAAGCCACCAGTCGTGAAAGCCAGCACGGGAGGCTCTGGCAGCAGAAACACTGAAAACTCCTGAATATTTTAAAGACGTTATAATTACACTCCCCATCTCTGTATTTCTATAAATATCCTCTGTATCTTTTTTGCTCATCATTATATTTTTAATGTCCTTAGTGTATAGTCTGTGTGCATCAACTCATTCAATCTCCCTCTCCCACACATGTACAAGGTTTGAACAGAGATTTTTTTGAAAGAAATGTGAAAATAAAACTCACTTGTGGATCCACCTTTACCGCTCAACAGAAGTTCCAGTTGGATCGGGTCCACCTGCAGGAGGTGAAGCGCTCCAGTTATGAACACACAAAGAAATGTGCTGACCAACTCCTCCTGCTGGGTCAGGTTGGTATTACATGACCTACACTGTTCACACAACGATGTGTTAGGAGGCTATACATTTATGTCTTTTGTGGGTGACGTCACAGTTGTTAGCATAATGCAAGATAATCTTCCTTCACACATAAATGGATGAACTCTTTTTGTTCTTTTAGCTGTTAATTTAAAGAAAATGTATGTGACACAAACCTCTCTCCTTCTTTCTTTCTTGCATCTTTCAAACTAAACAGTATTCTACCCTCCTCTCCCTCACAAACACACGGCAACACCCTCACATGCCTTAGCTGTGCATACATGCACATTGTTGTCATGGTAAATGGGTCATATCGGTGCTGTGCAGCCTAATGAAGCAAGATGGACGATAAGTGCTGCCTCGGTCCTCCCTGGCGTCTCAGCCCGTGGAGATTGGAGTCACCTCTCCCTTTTCAATGTCACCTCTCCCTCTAATCACAGGCTGCAATCAGCAGGCTGTTTGTTTCAAGGTGCGCTCCTCCAACAGCCTGAGCTGACCCCAGCATGAGCCTTCAACCACACCAGATGAAAAGCATCATAATAAACATAATTTCCCCTCGTTATTCAGCCTTGTACGGCTCACACAGCGAGTGAGCAGTTACCTGCCTGAGCTGCTAATGCCTCGGCTCTCTCTGCAATCTCGTTCATTACTTTCTCTTCCTCTTTGTTGTTGCTCTCAGACGGATCGGGCAGTACAGTTACTGTTGGAGACGAGTGCAGACAACTCCAGCTACTACTGTGATTCACTCAAGGCTTGTTTAGTGACCACCATCACCTCCTCAGGACCATCACAGTCCACCATCAAACTAGTGGCCACTAACATGATCGCCAACGGCAAGCTAGCAGGTAGTGTTACTGTATGCCTGATAGCATCTCATATTTGTAATCAGTGCCAGCCTCACTCAGTACGTCAGTGTCTGCAGCTTTATAAAAGCATTAAAATATCTTTAAATTGTTCTATCTATTCTTTAGGCCTAGATCCTTTTCAAAATCCCTCCTAAAAAAGTTTTTTTATTGCGAAAATTATTTAAAATAAGATTTTGGATTGTTCTAGATCCACATATCGTGCAATGAGTGTGGCTCCTGTCAGCAGATTTAGTGTATTAAGAGATCATCACACTGTTGTCTGGGCAGTTATCCACCTTGGGTAGTAACAGGCCATAATTTTTCTGTCTCACATCTTTGTACAAATTCTCCCCTTTTTCCATCTGTCAGAGGGAGTACAGCTGCTGTGTTTGATTGACAAGGCAGCGGATGCTTGCCGCTACTTGCAGACCTACGGGGAGTGGAACCGCGCCGCCTGGCTGGCTAAGGTAACTCGGCATGACGCCGTCCGTCAACAGGAAACATCAGATACCGTGTAATGTTTGGGCCTGTGAGTCGTAGCTGGGTTTTAAGGGTGTACACACTGTGTATGTGTATGCTTGAGTTTTTATAGTAATTGTAAGAAGATTGTAAAAATGTAATTGCATAGATTAATCATACTACACAGAACTTTTAACTGGTTATGAAAGTTATTAAATTTATAGTGATGAATTTGTTAGACCTACATAAGCAAATGAGACCATCGTCAGAAAATTGGCTACTTCTGTTCAATTATAATTAGGTTTGGGACTAAATATAAATACAGCAATTAAACGTATCGCCAATGGCGCCAGTTAATGCTTTTTTTATTACAACATGCAGACGGTCTAAACAGATTCCCCCAACAGTTTGATTAACCAGTTGTTCTGCTTTCTGGGAGTTTGGTCTTTTGCTAGTTTATGGCTAGTTCATTATTTTACATTGGGATGACATCAAGTTGCAGTCAGTGTGTGTGTTAAAGAGGCTCTAAGCTGAGACTTTATGCACTTTTTTGTACATTGTTACATCTCAGTTATCAACTTCAGTGAGACTGATACCACAATGCAGTAAATAAATACATAATTCCTGCAATTTGCCTTTTAGGGGTACTTGTTCTTCTTCAATTCGACCAACATTGCGATATATCCTAGATGATCGTTTTGCAAATTATCAAGTATCGCTGAATGGCTGTATTGTGATATCACTGTTATTGTATCATGAGTTACTCTATGGTTCCTACCCCTATCTATTCTAATTATTCATATAGCTAAAGTTTGTGATGTTTCATCATATTACAGTTATTAATCTTACATAGGACAAATACATGTATTACCTCATCGTTATGCATCCTTTTTTTAAAAAAGAAAAAAAACATTAAAACTGCATTGCGTTTTTCTTTCACTTGCTTCCATAGAAAATGCATGCAGTAACCAGATCTGCTCGTACTGCTTTTGTCCACAGGGGCCACCAGAATCAATAAAACATGAAAGCTCCCTTTAACAGCTTTAATTGCATTGTAACTTTTGCTGTGATTGTTAATTCATTTTTTTTTTTTTATGTATTCCTTTCTATTTTTTTTTTTTACTTCCTTGCAACTATGTTTTTAACCTGTTTATGATGAACTACTGACAAGAAAAAGCCCCATAGAAATGTTTCTGTTTGAGGTGGAAGCACAAAATGTGCTGTGAAAACTGTCAAGACATGTTGTGGAAATACAGGTGCCTATGATCCCTTGTCACGACAACTAGAAAAACAAATGTTAAGCCTCATTCTTTGACAGATTCAAAAGTTGTCTGTCGGATTTGTGCTTTCAGTTCAGCTGGTACTTCTTTTTCTAAAAAAATCTTGTAAATGGTGTGTGTGTTTCCAGGTGCGTCTGAGTCCAGCAGAGAGCTCAGATGTGCTGAAGCGCTGGGCAGAGCACCTGTGCTCCCCGCAGGTCAACCACAAGTCCAAAGCCATTCTGGTGCTGCTTTCCCTGGGCTGCTTTTACAAAGTGGGAGAGATGCTCGTCAGGTAAGAACCAGGGCTGATGTTGTTATGAGGGAGTGTTAGACTGAGGTCTTAAAAAGTATTGAGTTTAAGAGTGACACAAACTCTGTACTTTACTTGTCTTGTGACTTGTGTTAATTCCATCCACAGAAATACGTCCAACTCTTTCAAATTCCATTTTTTAAAATGTACTCACTCTGTGCATCACTTTCTTCTTAACAGTCACATCCTTTACTCCCCTCTGCTTTCATCCACACTCATAAACTCTCAAGTCTTTCTCAGTTCGTTCCTTTTGTCCCTGAGTACACTGAAGGACACTTCGCAGAGCATGGTATGGTCTGACCCCGAATCTTTTACCTCAGCATCGATCTGCTTTTGTCCCATTCTCCTGCTCTCTTGACAGCTCATGTTCAGAGATACCTAAGGGCGACAAAAGCTCTCTCAGAGAATTAGAGTGGCATCAGTATGACAGGGCTGACGTTTGCATTGGGATCACAGACATCAAGGCAGGGATGATGCTGGTTTCTGACAATTGCTCTCACCACCTCCTTCTGTCTGTATCTTTCTCCTCCTCCTTCTATCTCCTGGGCAGTATGAGGCAGTTTGATCGCGCCGCCCTCTTCATCGAAGCCTGTCTGAAGTATGGGGTGATGGAGGCCAACGACACTTCCAATATCCTTTTTGAAAACCCATTACTGCTCTCTAAGGGCCATTTATAACCAGAGTTAGCGGCGCCACTAGCTCTGTCCAGCTCTTGTACAGACGTGCACTGGATAGCAGAGAGCTTTTTCTCAATCAAGGTCAATTCAGATGCTCCGCGGAGCACATCGTGCTACATTTCCGATGTTCTCAATAGCCAGTACCACACTGTGTCACAGAGCACTCTTATGCTGCAGACTCTTTTACAACCTAGACCTTGAAAAAACATTTTATCACACCTGACTAAAGATATTCGGAACAAAAAGTAGACATATCTGGGTAGAATATCTGTTGGTCAGTCTGTGCTGTATCACCACAGTTTATCAGACACTTCTTAAAGGATTGGACACTTGTCTTGCTGTTACTGTGATAAAGCTGAGATTGTCTTGTTAAAATGGGTGAGAAATTAACTTAATGTCTACTGGATCAGTTCTATGAGCCAGATTTGTAAACAAAATTTGTTTTTATATCACATAGCCAACGCTGTGTAACCCCACATGTAACAATAACGACAAGTGTTGTTATGTTGTTGTTGTTGTTGTGCGTACACTAGTTGTGAATGCGTGGACTCTATGAGCTGGCTCCCGTTTAAGAATCAATTACCTTTTTTTTTTTTTTTTTTAAACAGAATAACAGAATGATCCCAGTCTATGGATGATCCTATGACATATTTGTTAAATACGTCCCAAAAACGTCATGTCTCAGTAACTAGAGCCTAGCAAGGTGAGACAGTGACTTCTGACATAGTGTCAGTAACGCTGCAAATGTGCAGGTCTAGCCACGAGGCAGTAGACAGATGAACAGAGAGGACATGAATAGTAGGAAACAGGATGAGTAGCGTTTGGATGCATCTCAATATGTAGTTTTGGGGAAGACATTTTAATCAGAAGAGAAAGATCTTCATCGACTGACTATTTTATATATGCCTGAACAAACTAAATAGACAAACACTCTTTGTTTTCATGACTGAATAAACTGAATAAACAAACTGACCTTAAAGGACAACACAATTTCACACTGTTTCACTTTGTTTATATTTGGCGGACCCTGCCACCTTTCTAGCTTCAAACAGTGTTCTGCGGACCTTATTTTCCTCTGAGAACAGGTTGTTTATTCAGTAATGGGAAAAATAAATGTTTCTGAGTTTGTATAATTACCTCATTAATATTGTAAATATTTCTCCTCCAAAATGATAATGCCCCTTTAATGTGTAAACATTACTTTGATATTGCAGCTGGTAAATGTGGAGCAATTTTTTTTACCTTTATATGGACGATGAACATTTTGAGCAAACGCTCAACACTTACAAGAGCAAAGTCCTCCATGAAATGAAGCCTTTGATTAAAAAAACAACTAAAAATGCAGAATATACTAAATCAGTTATATTTGCATTAAACATTTTAAGAGATGATTAAAGAGAAAAATAATATTTGTGGAACTTTTAAATGGCTGCATCCATTTCTTTAGTATAAAGTGCAAAGAATTTAAAAATGTTACTGAATTATAAAAGCTGGGAGGTGATACTGAATGAAGAGCTGTTTGGGAGCTGAAAGAGCCGGCTCTTACTGAGCTGAGCCAAATGATCAGGCTCCCCACTGCCGGAATTCTTATCACTAATGTACAGTAAACTGAAGTCATCCCCTTTCGCTTGTTTATTTGTCAGAAGTGGCTTGTAGCCAGTAAGTAAATTTTGAAAACGTCTTTCAAGAGAGTACAAAAATTCCCTTTTCACACTAACTTACTATCTCCTTTGCGTTCGTTTCTTTTAGAGAGGTGTTGATCTAAACATACCATTTTCTGAGCATTAATAGTCTGATCGGGTCTGAGCGGGGAAAACACAAGTACGTGTGAGAATTAGCACAAAAATTTAAATGCTCCTCCTAATCCATAAAGACATCCTCAGCTGTGCCACCCTTCTCACAGCAGTGCAAGCGGGCCCATTATCAGCCAAGAAAATGCCACACAAGCACAAAAAATAATCAAATTGAACTGCGACTGAAGTTATAGGTCTGCTGACATTTAGCCAGCAGGAAAATAAAGCTCCTAGTGTCTCATCTGGTGACTGCAAACGTCA